>NC_086129.1:41774887-42078391 GCF_963921235.1 Mobula hypostoma
TTAGGAAGGTGATACAGGAGTCTCAGGACTCACACCACGGGTTCAGTAACAGTATTACCCCTCAACCATCAGGCTTGTGAACCAGAGGGAATAACTTCACTCAATTTCACTCACCCTATCACTGAACTGTTCCCACAACCTATGGACTCACTTTCAAGAACTCTTCATCTCCTGTTCTTGATATTTATTGCTTATTTTCTCTTTTGTATTTGCACAATTTATTATCTATTGCACATTGGTTGTTTGTTCGTCCTGTTGGGTGTGGTCTTTCATTGCTTCTATTGAGTTTCTTGGATTTACTGTGCATGCCCGCAAGAAAATGAATCTCAGGATTGTACATGGTGACATATATGTACTTTGATAATAAAGTTACTTTGAACTATTTCTTGCGTTATATATTCTTGCCGTTTTCTTTAAGGGAATTCCTTTTGAATTAACTGTAATATTAATCAATAGCCAGTTATCACCTCCTCGCTTCTCAATTCATTTCACCTTCCCCCACCCACCTATCTTCCCTCTCACCTGGTTTCACCTATCACCTGCCATCCTGTACTCCTTCCCCTCCCCTCAGCTCCTTATTCTGGATTCTTCCCTCCTTCCTTTCCAGTTCTGATGAAGGGTCTCAGCCCAAAACATCAACTCTTTATTCCTCTCCATAGATGCTGCCTGTCTTGCTGAGTTCCTCCAGCATTTTGTGTATGTTATACCTAAGGTCTTTTATAATTCCCTCTTTATGATAGAGCACTTCCTCTACATCACTGCGGTAATAGCTTTACGTCAATGCCCTTCCCTGTTCTATTGTAAACATAACCATTTCTTTGATTCAAGTGTCCAGAGCAACAGTTGCTACGCAACAGTCGTCAGACCAACCTCATTGATCAGTTCAGATCAATGAGATATCGGGTTCAGTTGGGTTAGCTCAGTCAGTTGCGTTAGCTCAGTCAGTTGCATACTGGGTTCTGCAAAACACAACAACAAACTATTGATTATTCTTCAAGGAGCGGTGCCTCAGAAAGGCAGCGTTCATTATTAAGGACGGCCATCACTCAGGACGTGCCCTCTTCTCATTGTTACTGCCAGGAAAGAGGTACACAAGCCTGAAGGCACACATTCAGTGATTCAGGATCAGCTTCTTCCCCCCTCTGCCATACAATTTTTGAATGGACATTGAAACCCATGAACACTACCTCACTACTTTTTTATCTCTGTTTTTGCGCTACTATTCTTAATTTAGCTACTTAATATACATATATATTCTTATTGTAATTCAGTTTTTTTGCTATATTTATTATGTATTGCATTGTACTGCTGCTGCAATATCAACAAATTACACAACATATGACGGTGAGATTAAACTGATTCTTATTAAATAGTCTTCACTTCCTCTCAATAGATTCATTCCCTTTTTGAGGCCATTGTCTGAAACGTAAACAAATGCTTTTAACATCCTGTTGGTCTGATGCAGATCAGAAATTAGGCTCACTGAATATTATATCCTTACCTATGGCCTCAGAGGATGGAATTTTGGGCTCTTACTTCACCAGACATCACAGACTTATGATGCATAAATCTGCAAAGGCATGTGGAGACATGATATCAATGTATGTGTCTCTGCAGACATCACATCCACATATCCATGTCTCTCACCTGCAAAAAGTGTGGAGACATCTCTCATCTCTGCAGAGTTAGAGATACATCTGATCCCCACAAGCATAAAACACAATAGCAACCGTACAATCAAGAGAAAATCTGCGGATGCTGGAAATCCAAGCAACACACACAAAATGCTGGAGGAACTCAGCAGGCCAGGAAAAGAATACACTCGATGTTTTGGGCTGGAGAGAAAAAGATGAGGAGTCAGAGTTAGAAAGTGGGGGTGGGGGTGGGGGAGGAACAAACTCAAGGTGATAGGTGAGACAGGTGAAACTGGGATGGATGAAGTAAAGAGCTGGGAATTTGATTGCTGAAAGACAAAGACATACAGGATTAGAGAAAGGGGAATCTAATAGGAGAGGACAGAAGGCCATGGAAGAAAGAAAAAGGGGAGGAACACCAGAGGGAGGCGATGGGCAGGCAAAGAGATAAGGTGAGAGAGGGAGAAGGGGATGGAAACTGGTGAAGGAGAGGGGGATGGGGCCATTATTGGAAGTTTGAGAAATTAATGTTCATGCCATCAGGTTGGAGACTACCCAGATGAAATACAAGGTGTTGTCCCTCCAACCTGAGTGTGGCCCCATCGCGACAGCAGAGGAGGCCATGGACTGACATGTCGGAATGGGAATGGGAAGTGGAATTTAAATGGGTGGCCCCTGGGAGATCTCGCTTTTGCTGGCGGATGGAGAGTAGGTGCTCGGTGAAGCAGTCTTCCAATGTGTGTCGGGTCTCACCGATATACAGGAGGCCACACCGGGAGTACCGGACATAGTAAATGACCTAAAAGACTCACAGGTGAAGTGTTGCCTCATGTGGAAGGACTGTTTAGGGCCCCGGTAGTGAGGGAGGAGGTGTAGGGCCAGGTGTAGCACTTGTTCGACTTGCGAGGATAAGTGCCAGGAGGGAGATCAGTAGGAAGGGACGAATGGACAAAGGAGTCACATAGGGAGCAATCCCTGCGGAAAGCAGAAAGTGGGGGAGGGGTGGAGGAAAAGGTGTGCTTGGTGACGAGATGGCGGAAGATGCGGAGAATTATGTGCTGGATGCAGAGGCTGGTGGGGTGGTAGGTGAGGACAAGAGGAACCCTATCCCTGGTGGAGTGGCGGGAGGATGGGGTGAGAGCAGACCTGAGTGAAATGGAAGAGGTGCGGTTGAGGCCAGCGTTGATGGCGGAGGAAGGGAAGCAGACGGAGTGGGGATGCTCATTCCAGAACTGAAGAAATGTTTTCCTTCTTCAAACAAAGGAGCTTCCCTTCCTTCACCATCAACGCTGCCTACAACTGCATCTCTTCCATCCCATACATGTCTGTGACTCCCCCCATCCTCCCACCACTCCATCGGGGCAGGATTTCTCTTGTCCTCATCTACCACCCCATCAGCCTCTGCATCCATCACATAATTCTCTGCAACTTCCACCATCTCCAATGGGATCCCACCACCAAGCACATCTTTCCCTCATCCCCCCCACTTTATGCTTTCTACAGGGATCGGTCCCTACATGACTTCCTTGTCCATTCATCCCTCCCTACTGATCTCCCTCCTGGCACTTATCCTTGCAAGCTGAACAAAGTGCCCCTACACCTCCTCCCTCACTACCATTCAGGGCACTAACCTGTCCTTCCAGGTGAGACGACACTTCACCTGTGAGTCTGTTGTGATCATATACTGTGTCCAGTGCTCCCGGTGTGGCCTCCTGTATATTGGTGAGACCCGACGTAGATTGGGAGACTGCTTCGCCGAGCGTCTACACTCCATCCGCCAGAAGAAACATGGAAACATAGAAACATAGAAAATAGGTGCAGGAGTAGGCCATTCGGCCCTTCGAGTCTGCACTGCCATTCAGTATGATCATGGCTGATCATCCAACTCAGAACCCTGTACCAGCCTTCCCTCCATACCCCCTGATCCCTTTAGCCACAAGGGCCATATCTAACTCCCTCTTAAGTATAGCCAATGAACTGGCCTCAACTGTTTCCTGTTAGAAGCGGGATCTACCAGTGCCACCCATTTTAATTCCACTTCCAATTAATATTCTGATATGTCTATCCATGGCCTCCTCTACTGTTGCGATGAGCCACACTTAGGTTGGAGGAACAACACTTTATATCCCGTCTGGGTAGTCTTCAACCTGATGGCATGAACATTGATTTCTCGAACTTCCGGTAATGGCCTCCCTCTTCCTTCACCATTCTCCTTCCCCCTTTCCCTCTGTCACCTTATCTCCTTGCCTGTCCCTCGCCTCCCTCTGGTGCTCCTCCTCCCTTTTCTTTCTTCATGGCCTTCTGTCCTCTCCTATCAGGTTTCCCCTTCTCCAGCCCGGTATCTCTTTCACCAATCAACTTCTCAGCTCTTTACTTCACCCCTCCCCCTCCCGGTTTCACCTATCACCTTGTGTTTCTCCCTCCCCTACCCCCACCTTTTAACTCCACTCCTCATCTTTTTTTCTCCGGTCCTGATGATGGGTCTTGGCCCAAAGCGTCAACTGTACTCTTTTCCATAGATGCTGCCTGGCCTGCTGAGTTCCTTCAGCATTTTGTGTGTGTAGCAAAAGTACAAGTATTCTCATACTTACCAGATGTACAGGTGTGCACCCCAAGGGGGATGTCAATTGCTGAACTGAGCACTAACCTTCACTGGCAGCAGAGAGGCCATGTGCTAAAGCAACAGCTACTGCTGTTACTTCATACAAAACATTGTCTATCAATTACAATGATAGCTAATGCTAAATAAGATTGGTAAGGGTCAAAAATGAATCAGACTTCTAAGCATGAGAGTGATTGATGGAAGCTTCAGAGGGTATGGGGATGTAGAGTGGATGTCCTGGATCCATCACTGATGTTTCTGGGACTGATATGGAATGGGTTGAGCAGTCTCTGACCGAGCAGCAATATTCTCTGAAACTTGCCAAAAATTCAGTGAACGAAGGCTCTGGGCTCTCAAAGAGAAGTATATTCTAACACTTCCAATTGGCTAAATACAGCATTATCATCAACAAAGAATTTTGGAGCATTCTTTGATCTGAATGTTGGGAAGCTCCCAAAGCTGCAGGCACAGACAAAACCAGTAAATTGCAAAGGCACGCACACTCTTGTGCAAATGACAACAATGCACATGTCTGCATATTATTGCAAAGTTTGGATACATCTCTCACCTCCACATTTGGTCCTTGAAGCATAAAACACAATCTCACATTAGAGTTATGCCTATATCTGTCACCTGTACAGGTGGGCACTCCAGAGCTAAACTCTGGGGTGGAATGACGGTCAATGTTTTGTACAAAGTAATAGTGGTAAAGATCGTCCATTAGTTTCTCTACTGATGGCCACAGCACACACAGGATTAATATCAATTGCCAAGGCATTCCCTATAAATTATATTAATTGTAACCTGGGGTGTCCATTAGATTTATTATTCCTTGAAGAACTATACATTACTTTGACTGCTGCCAAGAAACATTAAAACATTCAGCACAGATGTAATTTCCATCTCAATACAGTAAGAGCCAACTGAACCTCATTTCATATTTATAATATTTATGAGCAATTGGTAACATGTTCCTTGTGAAAAATAGAAAAGCGAAACATTAAATCTTACTTATAAGCCATCTGAAACTGTGATGTTAATTTGCTAATTTTTTATACACTCAGTGGCCACGTTATTAGGTACACCTGCTTGTTAATGCAAATATCTAATCAGCCAATCATGTGGCAGCAACTCAATGCATAAAAGTATGCAGACATGGTCAAGAGGTTCAGTTGTTCAGACCAAACATTAGAATGGGGAAGAAATGTGATCTTAGTGACTTTGACCATGGAATAATTGTTGGTGCCAGATGGGGTGGTTTGAGTATCTCAGAAAGTGCTGATCTCCTGGGATTTTCACACACGACAGACTCTAGAGTTTACAGTGAATGATATGAGAAACAACAAAAATATCCAGTGAGCAGCAGTTTTGTGGGTGAAAATGCCTCGTTAATGAGAGAGTTCAGAGGAGAATGGCCAAACTGGTTTAAACTGACAGGAAGACAACAATAATGCAAATAACCACACCTTAGAACAATGGTGTGCAGAAGAGCATTTCTGAATACACACATGTCAAACCTTGAAGTGGATGGGCTACAGCAGCAGAAGACCATCGAACATACACTATATTATTACCAATAACATATTCTTCAAAATTACCATTGTTTGCGATGTTATTTGTGAATTTTTGGTTTGAATTGAAAATATGCTTTGATAATCTCCAATATGATGCCATCAATTTGTTTTTCCCTCTTATCCCATTTCAGCATTCCAAGGAGACTGTCATTCTATGATATACAGGTCAATCCCAAGAGCGTGTTTCCCTTTCTGGATAAATCCAGAAGAGGGGCATGGTTTCAGATTAATAATCATATTAAAGTGAACTCTTCTTTCGCTGAATTGTTGATTTTCAGAATTTTCTAATACAGTGAGTAGTAGGGACTGGATTATTGTATTCAAGACCAACCGGGAATACAGAGAGGACTAAGGTCATAGACAATAGAAAGTGAAGTTGAGGCCACGATCATGCTTTTATTGAATGGTGAAGCAGCATAGGGCCTTGCTCCTCCTTCTTATTTTCCATTACAGAAGGGATGTGGAAGCTTTCAGAAGGGTACAGAAGAGGTTTACACGGATGTTGCCAGAATTTGAGCGTAGTAACTATAAGAAGAGGTTGTTTCCTCTGATGCTCCAGAGCAGGAGTTTCTAACGTTTTTTACGCCATTAACCTAGGATCTGTGGACTCCAGGTTGGGAACCCCTGCTCTGGAGCATCAGAGGCTGAGAGGAGAAATTTGTCAATATGAGAAACACAGATAAAGTAGACAGGCAGAATCTTTTTAGGAGATGCATGGGGCAATTTTTTTTACACAGTGGTAGTTATCTGCAATGGGCTGTCAGGCTAGTGGTAAAAAGAGACATGATAATGATATTTAAGATAGTTTTAGATGGAGTAAGGAAAATGGAGGGACAGGGATCATGTGAGGGTAAAAGTGATTTAGTTTAAGATGGCGTTGTTTGGCACAGACATTGTGGGTCGAAGGACCTGTACCTCCACTGTTCTGTTTTCTATTCTGTGCTCTACCTTTGCTGAAGATGCAGAGGATGCCCTTTTATCTCTAACCTTCCCATCGGTTTGGGACCCAAACCATCCAAAGAGTGGCTTCCTTCTTTCCATTTCATACTGCAAATTGTATTCACTGCTCACAATCCCGTCTCCTCTTCAATGAAAAAACCCTGGGTGAACAGTTAGCTGAACACAAGCTCTCGGATGTTTGTCAAACCTCCATCCCTCTCCTACTGTCACCTCTCTATTCCTCACCTCCCACACTGTTCCAATGAAGCTGAACAGAAGCATGTGGAACCTCACTTTGTACCATAAAAAACATACCTCGGAACCACAGAATGCCCTGACACACTTTAAAGTCAATGGTATAATGTAGGAAACACAGAAGACAATTTGTGCACCGCAAGCTCCCATAAATAATGGGTATAGTGGTGATGTAACTGTTAGGTTATTGAGTAATATACTGTAGTGATCCAGTTTGAATTCCAACATGGCAGCTTAATGAATAATCTGGAATTTAAACAAAAATACTAGTTATACTAGTTAAATACAGCATCTATGGAGGAGAATAAACAGTCGTCGTTTCAAGCTGAGACCCTTCATCGGAACATTTCATCAAACCCTTTGTGGTCTTGGTCTGAAATGTCGACTGCTCATTTCCCTCCATAGATGCTGAATGACCTGCAGGGTTCCTCCAGCATTGTGTGTGTGTTGCTCTAGACTTCCAGCATCTGCAGAATCTTTTGTGTTTACTAGGTATATGCAATTTTCACTACAAAACTGCTGGATTGTTTTAAAAGCTCATCTGGTTCACTAGGTTTCATCAGGGAAGCAAATCTGCTTTTCTAACTTGATCTGGTCCTACATCATTCTAGTCCCGTTAATCTGGCAGACTCTTAAGTAACCTCTGAAATAGCATCATAAATGACTCAGTAGAAGGGTAGTTAGGAACAGGCAGTAAATGCCAGTGACACCCAATTCCAGAAAAACAATTAAATTAAAGGAAAAAGGTCAGTTTAACTGTTTTATTTGAGGAGAGATAAGTATTGGCTATCATATCCTGAATTCTAAATGCCAGCACAGCTTATTCCAGGATGAAAAAACGATTATAGAGGGTGTGGCCGAGCCAGCTAGTTTTCCATGAGTTTAGCCTATTAGCCTGTAGCCATGTGAGGTTTTACAGCATCAGAGACCCAGTTGACCTGCAGGACTTTGCTACAAGGATCCCAGGCTGTATATTCTAGACATAAGAGTCATACAGAATGGAAACAGATCCTTCAGCCCAAATCATCCCTGTTGTCCAAGATTCTTGCCTCAGCTAGTCCCATTTACCTGCAAGATTTCACTGCTAATGTAATGGCTTCTCTGTAACGTTCCACTGCTGAGGTTATGGTTTCTCTGTAACAGCAATGTTTGGGTTATGACTAGATATAGTGGGGCATGCTAGCCAATGAGTGGGATGTTCTTTCTTGTGTGCCTGGGAGATGGGAATTTGCGGTCTTTTGCCGGGGAGAGATGAGGAGAGAAGATGTGAATGAAGAGAATTGGTAGATCTCGGATGGAGAGGACTTGGAGCGAGGGTCCGAAGGTCAGTGACGCTCGGAGGAGGTCGATGGTGGATGAACAGCCTTATCAGTGATCTCCAACATTGTGCAACAGACTGTATCATGAGAATGGGCCCTCTTCTTTTTTTTGTTTTCTTCACTAACCCTATAGTCAAATTAAGAATTATGAAGCTGAATCGTTTAATCACATATTGTGTACTGTTTGTTATTTTGGGGTACTGATTTGTAACAGGGGACACATTGTGCAGCATCCACCCAAACTGGATTTCTTAAATTTGACCGGGCCAGGGGCAATCACCCCCTAGATTAAGCTACTAGCTGAAGCGAGAGTTACAATTGTGGGGGCTACGTTTGGGACTGATTTCATTGGATGATGTGTGATTACCCTGAGCGGGGTAGATATTTGTACTCGGGATGAATCGTTAATTCGCCTGTTAAATACTGTTAAAGTTGCAATTGTGAGCGGAGGTTTGATAAAATGGCTGGCACAGACAAACGCTGACGTAGCGGTAGCTGGGGGCGGAGATTTCTGAGGAGTGAGGGGAAAGAGTGGCCAGATTTGGAATGTCTAATTAGTCTGTGTCCCCCAGCGGAGTGTGAGAATTCTTAAGTAGTATTTGCCCTTATCTCTCTGGCGAATAAATGGAAAAATGCCCAGGTTCAAAGTCCCAGCTATGGCAGGCTCCGCCTATTCTCTGGAATTACGCCCATCCCTAAAGGGTGGGGAGGAGTACGAGACGTGGGCGGAAGGGGCCTCTCAGTTGTTAGATGAGTGGCAGAACTCGGATAATGAAAAGCGACAGGGATTGGTTGAAAGTTTGAATGGGCGAGCCGCTGACGTGAGAGCTGCCAGGTTGTGGTATCCCGTAGTGATAGCTGTCAATTATCTGCAAGCACTGGACAATGCTTTTGGCCTGACAGGAAGCCCAATGGAGCTCCTGGTGGCGTTTCAAAACATGCGTCAGGAGAAGCTTTCTGCTTTTATTTTTCAGCTAGAGAGGCAGCCAAATTACTTGCAGCGCAGAGGGGTCATTCAGACGGCTGAGGTGGATCAGTTAAGAATGGACCAGATAGCCAGGGGTGCCCAGTCCCATGACCCGATTTCGTGGGGTCTCTGACAGTCTCGTAAGATGTGCCCCCACCATCTTTTGTTGAGCTGATCAGAGAGGTACGGGAAGAGGAGAACGCGGCGGGAGCGTGGGAGGACTCAGTCAGCAGGGTACAGTCCTCGGTAGTGTCCCCTGTGGTGAAGTGACCACAGATAGCCTGCCCCGGGGAGCGGAAGAGGAGGTTGTGGCAGAGTTGAGAACGGAGGTACATCGGCTGTTATCAGCGGGTGTGACCCCCCCCCGCCATATGATGGAGCTGATGGGGGTGGCGGATCCCCCAAGGGGACGAACATGCGGAGGGCTGCTGGCAGCAGGTGTCACGCCAGAAGGAGAGCAAGCCCCCGGGTACCTCAGCAGGGAGAGTCGTTGAGAAAACTTAGAGGAGACCCAGTGAGGGAACGACCTGGTTCTTGGGGGAACACTTTCCCAGCAATGTACCAAGGAATTCCCGAAAGCGAACGGCCCAATTCCTGAAGGGTTAGAGGGACCATGCTTCAGTGTGTCGCTACGAATAGAGGGTATTTATGCAAAAGCCATACTCGACACCAGGTCACAGGTCACATTGTTGTACCATTCGTTTTACAACCGGTATCTGAAGCATTTACCCATTGGCACCATTCAGGGCACAGGAGATCTGGGGGCTTAGTGCTAGTGATTATCTGTACGATGGTTATTTGTCAGTGAGGTTGAAGTTCTCGGGGGCCGATGAGGGAGTATCTGAGGTTCTTGATACATTGGTACTGGTTTGTCTGGACCCTGTTGAGAAGGGCAGCGTTTCAGTTCTGGTGGGGACCAACGCTCCTTTTGTGAAGAGACTCATGGGGGCCTGCAAGGAGCGAGAGCTTTCTGGGAACATTGTCCATTCACCTGGTGTTTCGAGCTGCTTTTGAGTAAGTGTGAGGCTGCATTGGGTAGGATACTGAATTTAGACTGTGTGGTTCACCCAGTCGAAGCCAATGGTAGTACGGCCCGGGGAAGTAGTGAGAGTGATGGGGACCCCCAAATTTCCCGGAGTGCCTGAGGGCGAAGCCCTCTTAGTGGATGCTCCGGAAGACCACGAGGGGAAGTCGGGATTTCCTGCTGGGGTACTGGTGAGGCCCGAATTGCAGAAGCCCTTGGTTGTACAGGCGAGCAGGATGGCAGTGATTGTCAGGAACACTACGAAGAGGGAAGTCACCTTCAAGCGGGGGATGCCCCTGGTGCACCTGTTCCCGGTGACGGTAATGTCTAGTCTCCCTGTGAGACATGCTGGTGTGAAGCTATTGGAAAAAGGGGGAAAGTTGACCGCTGAGTCATTCAACTTCAGGGACTCCCCGGTTCCTGCGGGTTGGAAGAGGAGGCTGGTAGAGAGGATATTGAAGCTGGAAGGTGTCTTTTCCACGGACAAATTTGATGTGGGTTGTTCCAAGTGCACGCGTCACACTATCCGGGTGACTGAGGATACCCCGTTCAGAGAAAGGTCACGGTGACTTGCTCCTGCAGAGGTGGAGGACGTTCGGCTGCATTTGTGTAAGTTGAAGGAAGCTGGCATCATCACCGGGTCCCGAAGCCCCTATGTGTCCCCAATAGTAGTGGCCCGGAAGAAGAATGGGAAGGTACAGATATGTGTGGACTATAGGACTCTGAACAGGCGCGCCATCCCTGACCGGTATACAGTCCCAAGGATTGAAGACGCGCTGGCCTGCCTGAGTGGTGCGAAGTGGTTCAGTGTGCTGGACTTGAGGAGTGGATATTACCAGATCCCCATGAGTGAGGCTGACAAAGGGAAAGCGGCATTTATATGTCCCCCGGGACTTTTCCAGTTCGAAAGAGCATCTCGGGAGCTCCTGCAACCTTCCAGCAGGTCATGGAGAAGATGGCGGGGGATATGAACTTGCTTGAGGTATTGGTATATCTGGATGACCTCACAGTATTTGGATCTACCTTAGAAGAACATGAAGCGAGGCTGCTGAAGGTGCTGGGCCTGAAAGCTGAAGGGTTAAAACTTTCCCTGGACAAGTGCCAGTTCTGCCAAACGTCTGTTAGCTACGTTGGGCACATAGTCAAATGGCATGAAGTAGCTACAGATCCAGCTAAGATCGAGGCAGTTACCACTTGGCCAAGGCCCCAGACTGTGAGCACTCTGTGCTCCTTCCTCGGGTTCTGTGGTTACTATTGGAGGTTTGTGAAAGGCTACGTGAAAGTGAGTCACCTGTTGACTCAGCTTCTGTGCAGTTACTGTCCCTTAGGGAAGAAAGGTGGGGGGGGATAAAAGGACAGGAGGGCGGAGAGTATCTTAACCTGTCGGAGCCCTTTGGACCGAGGTGGGATGTAAACTATGAAGAGGCCTTTCAGTTGTTGAAGGAGCTGCTGACCCAAGTGTCGGTGCTGGCTCTTGCAGACCCCCGATGCCGTATGTACTGCATACGGATGCCAGTTTGGAGGGCTTGGGGGGCGTCCTGTATCAGGATCATGGCACCGGGTTGAGACCCGTTGTGTTTGTCAGCTGGAGTCTGTCGCCCTCTGAGAAAAACTATCCCCTGCACAAGTTGGAATTTCTGGCGTTGAAATGGGCCAATTTCAGGTGAAGATGGACAACAATCCTCCGAACTTATATCCTGACCTTGGCGAAACTGGATGCCACAGGTGGTTGGCGGCGTTGTCTGCCTATGACTTCAGCCTGAAGAACCGGCCAGGAAGCAGGGACATTGACGCTGATGCTTTATCCTGACGAGCGCATGAGGGCATGGACGATGAGTGGGAGAGCGTTTCTGCCCCTGGGGTGAAGGCCATGTGCCAGTTTGCCATCACCAGGAAGGCAGAGGGAAAGGAAGGGCAGGATCAAGCGGTGGATCAATTGGGGGTTTCTGATGACGCCATACCCCAGGTTTACTGTAAACTGACTGCTCTGAAGACAAATCAGCGGCTGGAATTGAGTTCTGGGGAAGTGGCAGCTGCTCAGCGAGATGATCAGGGCATCGGTACCATTCGGTCAGTGGCCGAAAAGGGAGACATGGCTCAGGCAGAGAAGAAGAAACATGTGTCGGTGCCTTCATTACTGCGAGAATGGCCTCAGTTGGAGCTGAAGAACCAGTTTTCTGGGTGAAACCAGAGGATGGGAATGGACCTGTCAAGATTCTCCATCGGAACCACCTGCTGCCCCTGGGACAAGAGGTACAGGTCAACCCAGAGCCCGACTTGGAGCCTACACCTAGAAAGAGGAGTCTGCAGAAACGCGGAGCAACTGCAGGACCCAAAGCAGACGAGGTTAGGCCGGTCCCCACCCCTGAGAGGGATACTGATTTGGAGTATGAGGACCTGGATGTGTGGTATATGCCACCTTTCGCTAACTCCCCATTGACTGAGGAAGAGACTCCCGGCCCTTCTCCTGTGGAGTCAGGTGAAGTTGATGGGGCTGCTATCTGTGGGCAGCCTGGGTTGTAGCGGGACTCTGCAGAGGAGGAAGCGGGGCTTGGCCACGGGACAGCGGGGTTCGAGTTGTAGGTGGGGATGAGTGATAGGTCGGGGGAGGCCTTGCCAGGTAGACCGGAAGTACCTGAACCTGAAGAGTTAGGTGAGGGGGTGCGGAGGTCTCAGAGAATTAGAAGACCACCAGATAGGCTGGCCTACGTAGCACCAGGGGAGCAGAGTGTGACCCCGACCGTTTTGGGGAGCTATGTCACTGCCTTGTGCATCTGGTTTTCAGGAGGGGTTGGTGAATTATCTCAACGTCATGAGGACATGACTAAATTTGGTGGGGGGAGAGTGTAACACGCTGTAAGGTTTCACTACTAATGTAATGGCTTCTCAGTGATGTTCCACTGCTGAGGTAATGGTTTCTCTGTAGCAGCAATGTTTGGGTTATGTCTAGAGATAATGGGGCACGCTAGCCAATGGGAAGGATGTTGCTCTTTCTTGTGTGCCTGGGAGCCGGGAATTCATGGTCTTTTGCCAGGGAGAGATGAGGAGAGAAGACGTGAATGGAGAGAGTTGGTAGACCTTGGACGGAGTGGACTTGGAGCGAGGGTCCGAAGGTCAGCGACAATCGAAGGAGGTCGATGGTGGATGAACGGCCTTATCAGTGATCTCCAACATTGTGCAACAGACTGTTTCATGAGAATGGGCCCTTTTCCTTTTTTGTTCTCTTTACTAACCATATAGTCAAATTGAGAATTATAAAGCTCAGTTGTTTTATCGCATATTGTGTACTGTTTGTTATTTCGTGGTACTGATTTGTAACAGGGGACACATCGCGCAGCATCCACCCAAACGAGATTTCTTAAGTTTGGCCAGGCCGGGAGCTATCATCCCCTATATTAAACTGCCAGCCAAAGCGAGAGTTACATACCCATAAAACAAGAAAATGTCTGCAGATGCTGGATATCCAAGCAACACACATAAAATGTTGGAGGAACTCAGCAGGCCAGGCAGCATCTATGGAAAGGAGTAAACAGTCGGCGTTTTGAGCCAAGACCCTTCATTAGGACCCATTTACCCATGTTTGATGCATATCTCTCTAAAATTTTCCCATTTATATACCTGTCCAAATGTCTTTTAAATATTGATTTGAAAGTTGAAGTTGTAGAAGTTGTGTAAGATCTTGGTGGGGCCTAATTTGGAGTCTTGTGTGTAGTTCTAGTCACCTACCTACAGGAAAGACATCAATAAAATTGAAAGAAAAAAGAAAAAATTTACAAGAATGTCGCTGGGTCCTGAGAACCTGAGTTATAGGGAAAGATTGAATAGGTTAGGACTTTACTCCGAGCACAGGAGAATAAGGGGAGATTTGATAGAGGTATAAAAAATTATGAGGGGTATAGATAGGGTAAATTCAAGCAAGCTTTTTCCAGTGATGTCGGCTAGAGGTCATGGGTGAAAGGTGAAATATTTAAAGGGAACATGAGGGGGATCTCCTTCACTCAGACGGTGGAGCCCATGTGGAACGAGCTGCCAGTGGAAGTGGTGAGTACAAGGTCAATTTCAATACTTAGGAGAAATTTAGATAGGTACTGTACATGGATGGGAGGCATATGAAGGTCTAAGGTCCAGGTGCAGGTTGATGGGACTTGGCAGAAGAATTGTATGGTACGGACTAGATAAAAAGGATCGGGGGCAACTTCTTTGCACAGAGGGTACTACATATATTGAACAACCTGCCTCAGTCACGTTCGAGATATGTGCCGAACTCTGTGTGGAGAGGTTACTTCTCTGCTCCCTTTTAAATTTTCCCCTCTGACACCAAATTGGTGCTCTCTACTTCTTGCTTCCCAAGTTCTAGCAAATACTTTTGATAATAATTTTTGTCTTACAATAACCACTGTCAATTGTTTCAGCTTGATGTGTAACATGGCTGCTGTGAGGGCAATTTTCTCTCCATCCCTTGACATATAAGATCGTGCTACAGAGCGGTGCTATCAAAATCCCACAAAACAGGGTCCACTATTTTTAGTCAATGACCTGGTTCTGCAAGAACTACGTAGCTGTCACAATACTCTGCATTTCAAATGGTTCAAATGGCTCGATTTAATATTAATGTATACCATATACAACTTGACATGCTTGTTCCTTGCAGAAATACCCACGAAACAAGAAAGCCCAAAGAATGAATGACTAACATCAGAACCCCAAAGCCCCACCCCCTCCCACGCACAAGTAGCAGCAGAAGCATTGACCCTTCCCTCTCCCTCCTCCCACCTGCACCAGCAGGAGCACCACCCCCCCCCCCACCATGCAAGCAATAGCAAAAGCCCCCAAAGAGACCTTGATCTACAGTCTATCGAAACTACAGTCCATAACCCAGCATTTGCAAGGAAAGTTAATTTCAGCATTTTTATACGCACGAATGTGCATTCCAAAATCCAGAAGTAGATGTTGGGTTGTCCAGCTGCGACCTTACATTGGACTGCCAAGTGTATGATGGAGGAGTGGACAGAGGAAACAATCCACTCCGCCTACAGTGGGGAATACAATAGGCATCTACACCAAATCAGTGCTTCCACTGATTTAATGGCAGGGGAGTAAGTTTGACGACAATGCCCAGAAATTGGATTTCACTCCTTCCATGATGGGCTGTGCTATGTGTAGTCCTAAACCTCATTTAGCTTCCTTCCAAATAAAAATCAGGATATTGCTGAAAAGGAACTTTTTCTGATGTAGTTTGGATTGTACCTCAGCAGGTCCCTGTCAAGCCACACTCAGTTCAAAGCAGCTTCCAGTTATTATCTGCATTGATCCAAGAAAAGCATCAGCTCTTAAATGCGCACTACACATGGCAGCTTAACACCAGCAGCGGCCATACCAGCCGCCAAGAGAAAACAGACGCTGCAAGGAAGACTGGAAGCCTCAAAGACCATTAAAATCTGAGGGAGTGGGCCGATCAGCTCCTCTGTCCTGCTCTACCATTCAATCTCATCATGGCTGGCATAGATAAGATCGGCAGCCAGAATCTTTCTCCCAGGGTAGAAATTCCAAGTACTAGGGGCCATGCATTTAAGGTGAGGGGTGACAGTTTAAAGGAGTAACACACACAAAATGCTGGAGGAAGTCGGCAGACCAGGCAGCTTCTACGGAAAGGAATAAACAGTTGACAGTTTGGGCCAAGATTCTTCATTACGACTGGAAAGGAAAGGGAAGAAGTCATCTGTGGGAAAATTGTGTCTATGAAAATTTAAAGGAGATGTACCGTACAGGGCAAGATTTTTTTACATAGAGAGTAGTTGGGGGCTGGCCTCTCCCTTTAGTGCTGCCCTCCAGTGTTTGATCAGTGGAATGGCAGGCTGGATTGCCGGTAACTATCACCAATTTCTGAGACGTGTTGCTCAGGGTCTTGGATGACATATGTGTTTTCTTGCATGACTATGTTTTTCTTCTCTCACTATGTACAGTTGAATGATAATTAAACTTGATTTGATTAGATTACTTGGGATGGGCTGCCAAGTGTATTGGTGGAAGCCAATATGATATGGGTACTTAAGAGGCTGTTAGGCACATGAAAATGCAAGGAATGGGGGTATATGGATCATGAGCAGGCAGAAGGAATTTAGTTTAACTTGGCATCATGTTCACTAGACATTGTGGGCTGAAGTGTCTGTTCCTGTACCAAACTGTATTCTACATTCTAACACCACTTTCTCTCTTTTCCTATAGGAGTTGACTCCTTTGCAGTTCACATGTCTGTCGATTTCTGCCTGTATGTATTCAATTGATTCCACAGTCCTCTGGGGTACAGAGTTCCAATGTGTCATAATCCTCTGAGGAAAAGAACCCCTTTTCATCTCTATCTTAAATGGGTGATGCCAACTATGCCCTTCCTTAAGTACAGAGAACAAAACTGTACACAGTCCAGTGGAAACTCACTGGTGTCCCGTTTGGATGCATCAACACTTCTCAACTTTTATATCCCATGCCCCTGCAATAAGGACCAATCAACCTTCCATTAGCCTTCCCATCCTTTAAACATCATACATCAGAAACTCCAGATTACCTCTTACTGTAACGTTTTGCGAAGTCACTCTACTTAAATAATCATTTGCTTTTTCTATTTTCTTTTCAAAGTTGGTAATTTATACCTTTTATGTGGCACCTTATCAAGAGTATTCTAGAAATCTACTATTTTCCCCTTTAATCCACCCTGTTGATTACATCAAGAATTCAAAGCAAATTTGTGTCAAACACGTTTTTCCTTTCATTAAACCACGGTGACACTGCCTGATGTCATGGTTTTCTTCGTGTTCTGCCAATCCCTTCTAAATAACAGATCTTAACATTTTCTCAATGACAGACAGCAGGCTAACTGGCCTAAAGTTTCTTGCTTTCTACCTCCCTCCTTTCCTGAATATTGGCAATACATTTGTGATTTTACAATTCTGTGGGACATCTCTACTGAATTTTAGTACATTACAACTAGTGCATCACTAACTTTGCAGCCAGGAGACAGCCTCCTGAATTTATGCAGCACTCCTTACCTAGTAATGGAGATTGCTTTAAGTTTCTCTCTCCCTGTAGCCCTTTGATTACCTACTATCATTAGAATACTCTACCAGCCTTCCACTGTGAAGTTTAATTTAAGATTTGATAGGGACAAAGTAAAGTCTGATGTAGCAGTATTTCAGTGGAGTAAAGGAAATTACAGTGGTATGATAGAGGAAATGTCCAAAGTAAATTTGAAGGAGATGCTGGAAGGGATGACAGCAGAGCAGCAATGGCGTGTGTTTCTGGGAAAAATGAGGAAGGAGCAGGATATATGTATTCCAAAAACAAAGAAATACCCCAAATAGCAAAATAGTACAACCGTGGCTGACAAGGGAAGTGAAAGCAAAAGAGAGGGCATACAACGCAAAAAATTAGTGGGAAGATAGAGGATTGGGAAGCTTTTAAAAACCTATAGAAAGCAACTAAAAGAATTATTAGGAGGGAAAAGATGAAATATGAAAGCAAGCTAGCAAACAATATCAAGGTGAATAGAAAAAGCTATTTCAAGTATAAAAAAAAGAGAGATGAGAGTGGATATAGGACCGCTAGAAAATGAGACCAGAGAAATAATAACGGGGGGGGGGGGGAAACACAAGGAGATGGCAGATGAACTAAATGAGCATTTTGCAGCAGCCTTCACTGTGGAAGACACTAGCAGTGTGCCAGGTGTTGAAGGGTGTGAGGGAAGAGAAGAGAATGCAGTTACTATTACAAGGGAGAAGGTGCTCAAAAAGCTGAAAGACCTAAAGGTACATAAGTCACCCGGACCAGATGAACTGCACCCTAGGGTTCTGAAAGATATAGCGGTAGAGATTGTGGAGGCGTTAGTAATAATCTTTCAAGAATCATTGGACTCCAGCATGGTTCCAGAGGACTGGAAAATTGCAAATATCACTCCACTCTTTAAGAAAGGAGGAAGGCAGCTGAAAGGAAATTATAGACCAGTTAGCCTGACCTCAGTGGTTGGGAAGATGTTGGAGTTAATTGTTAAGGATGAGGTTATGGAGTACTTGGTGACACAGGACAAGATAGGACAAAGTCAGCATGGTTTCCTTAATGGAAAATCTTGCTTGACAAACCTGTTGAAATTCTTTGAGGAGATTACAAGTAGGATAGATAAAGCTGATGTAGTGGATGTTGTATATTTGGACTTTCAGAAGGCCTTTGACAAAGTGCCACGCACGAGGCTGCTTGCGAACAGTTTTGGGCTCCTTAGCTAAGATGTGCAGGCATTGGAGAGGGTCCAGAGGAGGTTCACAAGGATGATTCGAGGAATGAAATGGTTATCATATGAGGAACATTTGATGGCTCTGAGCCTGTACTCGCTGGAATTTAGAAGGATTATGGGGGGGAATTTCATTGAAATCTTTCGAATGTAGAAAGGCCTAGACAGAGTAGGTGTGGAAAGGATGCTTCCCGTAGTGGGGGAATTTAGGGTGAGAGCACAGCCTTAGGATAGAAGGGTGTCCATTTACAAGGGAGATGCGGAGAAATTTCTTCAGCCACAGGGTGGTGAATTTGTTACCATGGGTAATTGTGGAGGCCAGGTCACTGGGTGTATTTAAGGTGGAGATTGATACGATCCTGATTGGCCACAGCATCAAAGGTTACAGGCAGAAGACCGGGTAGTTGGGCTAATGGGGGTGGGGGAGGTGGGGAATGATCAGCCATGATTGAATGGCGAAGCTGACTCAATGGGCCAAATGGCCTAATTCTGCTCCTATGTTTTATGGTCTTATGGTCTAATCCAAAACAATGGTTCAGCCATTGTCCTTTCTTGTTTTTCCATTACTAATTCCCCTGTCTTGTTGTCTAAGGAGCCCATATTTTACTGTAACTACTTTCTACCTTTTTATTTATTTAGCTCTTACCATTTCATTTTACGTTACTTGCTAGTTTATTCTAAAACTCTGTTGTCTCCTTTGCTGGTTTCTAAAAAAATCTTAATCCTCTGGTTTACCACTAATCCATGTAATATATACTTGTATTGATGGCATCAAATCATTCAATTTAATACCATCCTTATCTCTCTTATTTAGCCATGGATAATGTATCAATCATTGTCATAAAGTCCTTCTTTCTCACTGAATTCATAGTGTTTACTATCCTTTGGTGATTCAAGTGTCCATTGAAATGATTCTTCAATCTTGTGGAAGTATATTTATCCACCACATTATCAAGCAATATGTTCCAGATTGCATGCTCTCCAACTCTTTTACTCCTGACCTTAAACCTATGTCCTCTGGTCTTAAACTTCTCTGCCATGGGAGAAAATGCTTACTATCTACACTATCCATGCCTCTCATAACTCCATACATCTCTGCAAGTCCCCCTTCAGCCCCCTTTGCTCCAGTGAAAACAAACCTAGTCTATCCTCTCAGGCAACAGATAGATAAATCTCCTCTGCATCATCTCCAGTATAATCCTGTCAACGATAGTGTTGTGATCAGAACTGTACACAGTACACCAGCTGTGGTCTACCAATATTGTACAAAGTTGTACCTTGACCTCCCTGGTCCTATAGTCTTAACCCAGCTAATGAAGGCAGCATCTTGTAGCCTTCCTGAAGCCCCACACTCCATGTTATGAGGACAGATTCTTCCTCTTCTTCATCAGATTTCTGATCGGTCCATAAAACAATGAACACTATCTTGCTATTTGTCCTTTGCACTATTTACTTATTTTGTAACTTACGGTAATTTTTTTTTAATGTCTTGCTCTCTTCTGCTGCCTCAAAACAACAAACTTCAGAACTTCTGTCAATAATAATAAACCTTCTTCTGATTTTGATAGCTACCTTTGCTTCAGGGAACTTGGAACCTGTACACCAAGGTCCCTTTTTTCCTTAATTATCTCTCAGGCCCTAGCATTCATAAGAAATGTTCTACCCTTATTAGCTGGGTGGTGGGGTGGGAATACGTTTCTACTAAAGAAGGTGTAAGGTGCTCCTCCCCTCTGCTAGCCTGCAGGTCAACCTTGGGCAAAGTGCAGCACTTGCTTAGCCTCTCGATCAGGTGAAGCCATGGGAGCAGGTGGTGGATGGTCATATGAGCAGCTGGTGCATATCACAAGTCCTGGTTATGCGATTACTGATGCCAGGCAGACAATCTCTGAAGGCTATTGATAATTGCTGGAGTCACCTGTCTTGTAAAGACACTGCCCAGAAGGCAGTGGCAAACCATTTCTGTAGAATTTGTCAAGAACAATTATGGTCATAGACCATGATCACCCACGTTATACGACACAGCACATAATGATGATGATGACCCTTGTTAGACCTTCTGAGTGCATCATGTCAAAACTATTAGAATTGAATTCCACCTGCCAGTGCTCTATCCAGATTACCAGCAGATAAATATCATAGCTAGGTTTCCCCTCCTCCACCATCAACAAAACCACCAATTTTCATATCAATGATCTACTACTGTCACTTGGAAAGATCTGGTGAGAAAGTCAACATGATCTTGACATCCATGGACAGAGAAGACTGGGGCCAAGAACTCAGCTAAAGTTCTTTGCACAACATTTCAATTATCTTATGCTGGCAGTCATGGAAATGCAGAGTCTGTGAACAAAGGCTTATCAAGTTCCAGGTAAGACCTGTTTCTCTGACAAGCCTCTGGAAGGAGAGTCTCTGCAGAAGTCTCTGCCTCCTATCCCAAGGACACTAATCCATTCTGAAAGGGCATTCTTGGTCAAAAAGGATGTCTCCAACAGAGGAGTATTGCCAGTGCAATCAACACTGAGACAATTAAATACAAATTGATTCAAGAAATTGAAGCATCCATACAATCTCTAAATGGTGGAGAAAGCACTCACTTTATTTTAGGCAGACCCAGCAGACTTTTGAAGATGATTGAGTTGGATGAGTCAGTCCTGGGGATGGTTGTTAGGTCTCGCAACATAAGCAGTAGTCCTTCAAATAGCAAAAAAAACAGCAAATTAGTACAGTCCTCCTGATAAAACACTGATTATTCATCAGTGGTGGCAGGTTGCATCCAATTACTCCAATCTGTGCCAACAAGGGCAAAAATAAACATTGCTTGAATATTAACATCATTTGATGCATCGCTGCCATCGGGTAAACATTAGACATATTATTGTAATCAGTGCACAATATTCAGTTTCCTGATGAGTGTCATTTCTCCCAAAGTGATGGCTATCTAACCCTGAGGAGATCATTTTGGTGAATGATTTGTACAAGGAAATGTGTGATAACCAAATCAATTCCAAGAAACTATTATTTTAGTTTGTACGTAATTGTGTTGGTGTTTTAAAATATTAATGACTTTTTGCAGAGGACTTCTTTATTTTAAAATTTTAATCATTTGAATAGTCTACTCAAACTATTCAGACTATTTTGAAAGATTTGGCAGCTGGCAGTACATGGCTGGGCTTCTCCTGTCACCATCCATGTGATGCCATTACAACAATGAAGACATAGTCCCCATTCCTGACTTTGCTGAAGCGACCAGCTCCTGATGTCAAGTATTCTATTGCATAACTGTTTAAGATAAGTCTCTACTTATTTTTACAGCTCAAAAGGAGGCCATTCTATCTGTGTGGCAGCTCCTGGCAGAGAATTCCCATCCATTTCAATCCCTCTCTTATTTCCCTTCAAGTTATTCCCTCTCATCTGCATGATTGTTTAATAACTTACCTAAAACAGGGGGCATTTTACAGTGGCAAGTTAACCTACCAGTTGACTGCCCCAATGTAGGAGGAAACCAGAGCACCGAGTAAGGTGCAAGCACAGACACATCCAGGGTCAGGGCAAAACCCAGGTTGCTGGAGCTGTGAGTGGTGGCACTGACTTCCACATTACTATGTAAATTTACAGACAATACTAACTAGGTTGAATGGTGTTTAAGGTCATAGTGTTAATAGAAATAGGCCCTTCAGCCCAACTAGTCCATGCTGACCTCAGTATCCTCCCTGCTAGTCCTAGTCACCCATGCTTGACTCATAACCCTCCAAGCCCTTCCCTCTTAAATGATGGCAATTAATATTCCAGGCCAGCTTCTTCCACCAGGCCATCAGACTGATTAATTCATGCTGATATAATTGTACTTCTATGTTATATTGACTGTCCTGTTGTATTTATTATAAATTACTATAAATTACATATTGCACATTTAAACGGAGACGTAACGTAAAGCTTTTTTACTCCTCATGTATATGAAGGATGTAAGTAATAAAGTCAATTCAATTCAATTGTAGTTGCCTCAACCATTTCCTCTGGTAGCTCATTCCAAGAACTCGCCACCCGGACAGTGAAAAAAAAATAATCAAAAATTACTGGGGGATCTTCATCAGCTGAGTAAGTGGGCCAAGGAAAGGCAAATGAAGTTTAATTCTGGTAAGTGCAAGGTGTTTCATTTTGGAAAATCAAATCAAGATAGGACTTACACAGAAAATGTTGTAGAACAGAGGGATTTCAAGTACATGGTTCTCAGAAAGTGAAGTCACAGGTAGAAAGGGCAGAGAAGAAGGCTTTTGGCATCTATCTGTAATAGGAAATGGATTGATACCAAAAGGTCTATCTGTTATAGGAAAGATGTTATTAAATTGGAAAGAGTGACTAAAAGATTTACAAGGATGCTGCCAGGACTTGAGGGACTGAGTTATAGGGAAAAGGTGGACAGGTTAGGACTTTATGCCTTGGACTGTGGGAGATTGAGAGGTGATGTTATAAAGGTGTGCAAAATCTTGAGGGGCATAGATATGGAGAATGCACTCAGTCTATTTCCCATGGTTAAGCAACCAAGAGCTAGAGGGCAAAAATTTAAGGTGAGAGGGGAAAAATTTAGTAAGCACTTGAGGGGCAAACTTTTTTTTTTAAACACAAGGGTGGTATCTATGTGGAATCCACTGTTTGAGGAAGTGGCTGAGGCATGTACAATAACAACTTTCAATGTACTGTACTCTACCCATCCAGTAAGACAGTTGGATGGGTACAGTACATGGATTGGAAAGGTTTACAAGATTATGGGCCAAATGCAGGCAAATGGGACTTGCTTAAATCCATTATATATTCACCACGGACCAGTTGTCTCAAAGGCCTAGTTCTGTGCTGTATGACTCTGACTCAGTGGAAGGTAACATTAAACTGAGCACCTGGCTCCATCTCACAGATGGATATTAAGTGTTTTGCTGTTGTGTTGATGTTGAGCAGGAGTGCCTTGCTGGTTAATATTTATTCTGAGATGCATTATTACAAAGTGATTATTTGGCTATTGTTGTCACTATTTGTGGGAGATCATAGTGTACAGATTCACTGCTGAGATTTCTGCCCATCTTTAATATCACACTCTAAAGCTAGCATCTCTGGAAGTGCAGCTTGCCCTGCATTGCCAAGCTGTTAAACTACACTTTGATACTCAGTTTGCTATCCTGAGATTTGGACCTGAGTCACTTGGTTGAAAGAAGAGCCAGCAACAATATCACTAGGCACCTCCTGAACCCCATTTTTAGCTTCTCAACTATTTTAGGTAATCATTACCACAATACTTACAGTTAACTTAAAATTTAAGCAAACACAATACCTCTGGATTTACCATTGGTTATTTCCTATGTCCATCACTTCTTGTTTTTGCTTTGTAACATCATTCCTTTAATCATTTCTACCTTCAACTCTATCATAGATTTTCCTTTCAATTTCTTCCTTCTCTCCCATATTTTCTTGGTCTACAATTTATTGGACTTGGTAATGTCCGAAGAAAAGTGCCAAAGCTGAAATATGAAGCCTGATGCTTTCTCTGCACAGATCTCTAATTTTCTATTTCTTACATTTCAGTTTGCCAGCACCGAGGCTGTAATAATTGTTCATTCATTTGCACCACCAGGTGGCACAATTCACCACAAGGAGAAATTGGAACTGGAATTGATTTATTATTTTCTTTGTATTATAAATCTTATCCTGCATACTGCTCATATAGATCAATTCATTGCACTGTGAACTGAGGTAGCACAAAGTAAAACAATAACAATGCAGAATAAAGCTTTACAGGTACAGAGGAAGTGCAATGCAGGTAGACAACAAGTGCAAGATCAAAGATCAAAGTAAATTTATTATCAAAGTACATATATGTTACCATATACAACCCTGAGATTTATTATTTTCCTGTAGGCATACTCAATAAATCCATAATAGAATAATAATCATAATAGAATCAATGAAAGACCGCACCAACTGGGTGTTCAACCCCAATGTGCAAAGACAACAGACTGTGGAAGTACAAAAATAAAGGAATAATAATAATAATAATAATAATAATAAATAAATAAATAAATAAATAAGCAATAAAACTGATGGAGATGATTAGTTCTTGAAAATGAGTTCATAGTTTGTGGGAATAGTTCAGTGATGGGGAAAGTAAAGTTGAGTGAAGTTATCTCCTCTGGTTCAAGAGTCTGATGATTGAGGGGTAGTATCTGTTCCTGAACCTGGTGGTGTGAGTCCTGAGGCTCTTGTACCTTCTTCCTAATGCTGCAACAATGCTCTGTGTAGATCTGCTCAATAGTGGAGAGGGCTTTATCTGTGATGGACTGGACCATACCCATAACTTTTGATAGGACTTTCCATTCAAGGGCATTGGTGTTTCCATACAGGCTGTGATGTAGCCAGTCAACATACTCTCCATCTATAGGAGTTTGTCAAAGTTCTAGAAGCCATGCCGAACTTTTGCAAACTCCCAAGGATGTAGAGGCACTGCCGTGCCTTCTTCATAATTGCACTTACAGTGCCTATAAAAAGTATTCTCCCCCTTTCAAAGCTTTCATATTTTATTATTTTACACCATTGAATCACAGTGTATTTAATTTGGCTTTTTTTGACACTGATCAACAGAAAAAGACTTTCGTGTCAAAGTGAAAACAGATTTTACAAACTGATCTAAATTAATTACAAATATAAAACACAATATAATTGATTGCTTAAGTATTCACCCCTCTTTAATATGTCACACCAAATCATCACTAGTGCAGCCAACTGGATTTAGAAGCCACATAATTAGTTAAGATGTCCTAGCTCTATATAAACCTGCGTACAGTCAAGGTGTTTCAATTGATTGCAGTAAAAATACTCCTGTACCTGGAAGGTCCAACTGCTGGTGAGTGAGTGTCCTGGCAAAAACTACACCATGAAGACAAAAGAACACTCCATGCAACTCCGTGAAAAGGTTATTGAAAAGCACAAGTCAAGAGATGGATACTGATTTCTCTAACTTCTGGTAATTTCTTCCTCCCTCCCACTTCTCTCTTTTCCCTTTCTCCATTCTGGCTCCCCTCCTATACCTTCTCTTCTCATCTACCCATAACTTTCCTCTGGTGCCCTTTCTCCCATGGTCCACTCTCCTCTCTTATCAGATTCCTTCTTCACCCTTTACCTCTTCCACCTACCACCTCCCAGCTTCTTACTTCATCCCCCCTACCCCGCCACTCACCTGGTCTCACCTATCACCTGACAGCTTGTACTGTTTTCCCTACCCCCCACTTTCCTATTCTGACTTCTGCCTCGTTACTTTCCAGTCTTAATGAAGAGTCTTGGCCAAAAACATCGACTATTTATTGCTTTCCATGGATGCTGCCTGACCTTCTGAGTTCCTCCAGCATTTTGTGTGTGTTGCTCTTTTTATCTTTCATTGCATCCCATCTGGACTCATCTCAAGCAAAGATTGCAGCACACCTAGAAAGCAATGTTGCCTAAAACCATGCACTGGATAGAACGGAAAGGCAAAGGTTGTGGATACTGTAGCAACCATAGTTCCATGAGGGTTGACCCAATGTTGGAAGCAGAGGAGTAGGGAAACTGAAGATATAAGATCATATGATATTGCAGTGGGCACTCAGGAAGCAGATATGCTGAGGATTTAAGGCAGAATGATTGTTCAGAACACAAGATGTGAAGAAAATAGGAACTTTTGTTCACTCAGTACGAAAATGGCTGATCTGCCCCAGACCTCAGCTCCTCTTCTGGAACAAAAATTTGCTGGATGAACTCAGTAAGTCAAGCAGCATCCATGGAGGGAACTGGACAGTCGACATTTTGTCAATATTCCTCTTCTATTGCATTTCTTTGTTTTACTTGATTGCCTCCAAGAAAATGAATCTCAAGGTAGTATACGGTGACAATAGACAATAGACAATAGGTGCAGGAGCAGGCCATTCGGCTCTTCGAGCCAGCACCGCCATTCACTGTGATCATGGCTGATCATCCACAATCAGTATCCAGTTCCTGACTTATCCCCATAACCTTTGATTCCACTATCTTTAAGAGCTCTATCCATCTCTTTCTTGAAAGCATCCAGAGACTTGGCCTCCACAGCCTTCTGGGGCAGAGCATTCCATATATCCACCACTCTCTGGGTGAAAAGTTTTTCCTCAACTCCGCTCTAAATGGCCTACCCCTTATTCTTAAACTGTGGCCTCTGGTTCTGGACTCACCCATCAGCGGGAACATGCTTCCTGCCTCCAGCGTGTCCAATCCCTTAATAATCTTATATGTTTCAATAAGATCCCCTCTCAGCCTTCTAAATTCCAGAGTATACAAGCCCAGTCACTCCAATCTTTCGACATATGACAGTCCCGCCATCCCAGGAATTAACCTTGTGAACCTACGCTGCACTTCCTCAATAGCAAGAATGTCCTTTCCTCAAATTTGGAGACCAAAACTGCACACAGTACTCCAGGTGTGGTCTCACCAGGGCCCTGGACAGCTGCAGAAGGACCTCTTTGCTCCTATACTCAATTCCCCTTGTTATGAAGGCCAGCATGCCATTAGCTTTCTTCACTGCCTGCTGTACTTGCATGCTTGCTTTCAGTGACTGATGTACAAGAACACCTAGATTTCATTGTACTTCCCTTTTTCCTAACTTGACTCCATTTAGATAATAATCTGCCTTCCCGTTCTTACCACCAAAGTGGATAACCTCACATTTATCCACATTAAACTGCATCTGCCATGCATCTGCCCACTCACCCAGCCTGTCCAAGTCACCCTGCATTCTCATAACATCCTCCTCACATTTCACACTGCCACCCAGCTTTGTGTCATCGGCAAATTTGCTAATGTTACTTTTAATCCCTTCATCTAAATCGTTAATATATATATTGTAAACAGCTGCAGTCCCAGCACTGAACCCTGCGGTACCCCACTGGTCACCGCCTGCCATTCCGAAAGGGACCCGTTAATCGCTACTCTTTGTTTTCTGTCAGCCAGCCAATTTTCAATCCATG
Source organism: Mobula hypostoma (assembly GCF_963921235.1). Classification (NCBI taxonomy): domain Eukaryota; kingdom Metazoa; phylum Chordata; class Chondrichthyes; order Myliobatiformes; family Myliobatidae; genus Mobula; species Mobula hypostoma. The sequence goes on from NC_086129.1 coordinate 41,802,488, forward strand.
TCAGTACTCTGCCCCCAATACCATGTGCCCTAATTTTGCCCACTAATCTCCTATGTATAATCTCATATACATACTTTGAAAATAAAATTACCTTGAACATGTTTTAATTTTCAATGCCATCCCCTTATCTTGTATGTATTTCTCCTTGGTTCAGACTCTCCCACTAGTTGAAACAATCTCAACATCTACCCTGACATGACCCCCTTAGGATTTTGCATGTTTCAGTAACATCACCCCTAATTTTTCTCCAAAGAATACAGATCCAGCTTCCTTAACAGTTGGTGATAGGACAATCCTGTCTTCCCAGGGCCACATAATAGATGTTCCTGGCCACTAGGCTATGTCACAGCTCGCTGACCAACAGCTCAGCACTCAGAATGACAACAGCTCGGTAGATATGATCTTGCCAAAGACCAGCTGTAATAAGAAGTGAAAAGGTCACCTCCTACACAAAACCTCACTTCACTGTTACTGGAATAAATGCTAGAGTTCATCCAAACCATTAGCTTAAAAATAACCACAACCAGAATAGGCAGTAACAGCAAGATGAAATGTTATGCATTTCTATTTTCCTATACTGCCAATATTTCAATATCTTCTTCTATCGTGTCCCATTAAATATTTGTAAGGGAGGGGAAGCGCAGGTTTAATATGTTGTAATGGTCCTTTTACATTCTCCCATTAAATACTCCTGAAGAAGCTGACATGCAGACAGCCTTGTTCAGTGCTGATTTAGGGTGAAGTTTACATGTTTACATGTTCTCCCTTTGATTCCATGTTCCTATATCATATGTGGGTCGGTAAGTTAATTGGTTACTGTAAATTTCTCCTGTGTGGGTGAGTGGTAGAATCTGGCCAAATTGATAAGACCGAAGAATAAAAATGGGATTAATGTAGGAGCAGTGTAAATGGGTTAGCATAGACTTGATGGGCCAAAAGTCTGAACTATTCCCACAACCTATGGACTGACTTTCAAGGACTCTTCATCTCATGTTCTCAATATTTACTGCTTATTTATTTATTATTAATATTTCTTTCTTTTTGTATTTGCAGAGTTTTCTGTCTTTTGCAAACTGGGTATTTGTCTTGTTGGGTGTGGTCTTTCATTGATTCTATTATATTTCTTGGATTTACTGAGTATGTCTGCAAGAAAATGAATCTTAGGTTTGTATATGGTGACATATATGCACTCTGATAATAAATTTACTTTGAACTTTATTGTGACATGTATCTCCATCACTAAACTATGGCAAGGCTGAGACAGACTACAAACCTGCAGTGTAATTGTCCATCCTCACTGTCACATCAAAAATTACAGAGAAGTCATCGCAAGGACTAGACACAGATTAAATTCCTGTATACTACTCCATCAAACCCTCCCAGAGCATAGGTTAGACACAGTTCAACTTACACTGTTTTATCAAACATTCCCAAGGTATATACAGCACAGTTTAGATACAGAAACACTGCCAGGGCAGATTCCCTCCAGCTTTTTAATACAGGCTGTCTCCAGTCCAGGTGAAGGGCCTCAATGCAAGACATTGAATGTCTATTTCCCTCTATAGGTGCGGCCTGACCAGCTGAGTTCCTCCACCCTTTCGCGTGTTGGTCCAGATTCTGGTATCTGCAGGCTCTTGTGCCTCCTTTTATCTGTTCTTCCATCAACCATAAAAATGTTGTGCATTTAGTGTAGTGAAAGGTCATCCATATATGGAAAATCAATCAAAATTTTACAGGGGCAAATAAGGAGATATGAGGGACGGTGACCAAAAATTGGTCGAGTGTTAGCCTTTTAAGGAGTATGTTAAATAAAGAGATAGACAACTTGACAGGGTTAGGGAGCTAGTTGCCATTAGTGAAGTCCAGGCAAGTATTTTTAACATTTCATTCTCAACATTGAGACATTAGGGGCCAGGGCACTGGCACAGCTAATAAATCTGCTCTCTCATAGCCTCAAAGACCCAGGTTTCATCCCCCTACCCCAAACACTGTTGTGTGGAGTTTGCACATTTGCCCCGTGAAAATGTGGGTTTCGTCTGGGTGCTCCAGAGTCTTCCAGTGTGGATTGGTAGGTTGATTGGCCACCGTAAATCACCACTAATGCAAATGTGAGCTCCTTCATGGTACTAGCCTCCTACCATTGAGGACATCTTCAAAAGGCGGTGCCTCAAGACGTTGACATCCATCACTAGGGACTCTCACTACCCAGGACATGCCCTCTTTTCATTACTACCATCAAGGAGGTGAACACTCACATTCAACGTCTTAGGTCCATGAACCCATGAACACTACCACACTATTTTACTCTCTTTTTGCCCTGTTTATTGTAATTTATAGGAATTTTTATGTATTGCACTATATACTGCTGCTGCAAAACAACATATTTCATGTAATATGCCAGTAATAAACCTGATTCTGACTCTGAGTTTAATGTAAAATCTAAAATATAGCACCTCTGAATATAAAACTTTCTCTTTGTACTTCACTGGAATATCAACCCAAGCCTTTGTACCCAAGTCTCTGGCGTACTGATGCAGAGGTCTAAGTGCGACCAACTGAAGTTATTGCTGACACAGCATAGAGGGCTCACTGGAATTTCAAGTTTTTCTGAGAGGAAGTTGGTTTTAACTGTAGAAAGATAAACTGTCCCAACTTCTTCGAATGCACCAATGAATTCCCCTTACACAGCAAGGCAGTGGGGAATTCCATGGAACGAAAAAGCAGGTACATTTCAAGTGGTCATATGCAACTGTTTAATAATACGGGGGTGAAGAGGTAATCCAGAGTTACAAATCCTCTAAGGTTACCAGGAATTGCAGACTATCTTTTAGTGCTGGTATTCTGCAACTTGGCTCCGTTGGATTACGGTCTAACAAGTTACTTCTCTTGTAGTTTAACCTTATTAATGCATGCTTATATGTTTGTATAATCACCTGTCTGTCTGTAAATGTCTAGTGAATCTTCAGTAATATAGCTGGTTCTGTACTTCTGAAGTTCCTTGTCTGTGAACCTGAGATGTCATAGTAGCCCTTGTTTCACAGGCTGTCCTTATCAGAGCAGATTCTCTGATCCATCTTTATCCATCAGTATAAAGAGATAGCACGAGGCAGGTTCTTTTTTAGGGTGAATTGGTTAGTTCGGGTTAGTTACCTGCAGTTGTGTTACTTGCTTGCAGTGCTTCACTGTTATTTCTTTGCTATTAGTATCTAACAAATTGGCTGTAACCACAAGATTTGTACCTCATTCTTGACTTCCGAAGAAACTTCCAGACAATATCCTCTCCAGCTCCAGCAGCTCCCAACCCAGACTGACCTATGGTGCTGTACTACTCTGGGCACAGTACTGTTGGACACTGGGATGTTACTGAACACTATTTTTGGGAACAGGCTTGTCATTGCATTACACTGGGGTTCAAGGCTATCACTAAGTGGAAAGTACAGATAATGAGGAACTTCTTCTTTTGAGAGTGACTTCTAAGAATCACATTTATTTGTACGATAGTTACATAGCACGGAAACACAGCTTTTGGCCACTTAATCTGCACCAACCATTATGAGACATTAACGGTAATCATACACTATCCCGTTTTATTCTCCCCAGATTCTGATCAACTACCCCAGATGCACATTGGGGTACTCTACAAACCTCTCACTGACTCCAATTGTACTAATGCAAACAGAATGAACTGCCAACCCTGTCATCATGTTACCAAACTATTATAGACAGATATATGTTCGTGAAACAAGAAACAATCTGCTGCAGGAACTCAGTAGGTTGACCAGAATCTGCAGGTAGAAGGGAATTGTTGACCTTTTGGATCAAATCCTTGCATAAAGGACAGAAACCCTGGTGTAGGGTTTAGACCTGAAACAGCAACAACTTCTTTCCTCCTACAGATATTGTTTGACTTGCCGAGCTCCTCCACTAGATTGTGCGCTGCTCCAGATTCCAGCACCTACAGTTGTGTGTTTGTGAACTTGAGGGATTCCCAGATAAAGCAGATTCTGCTAAGTACCATGGTCATCAAAAGACAAATGAGAGGAAATTCCCAGTTTCCTGACTTGGTGCAGTGGGTGGGATAGCTTTAAGCATTGCCTTAACCTTAATCTTTTGTTATAGAATTTAGTTCTGCCTCTAAGCCTTGTGACTGTTGACTTTTGATTAGAACATTCAAATTCCTCACAAGTGCTTTTAAAAACAGCATGGGAGAGATTGCATGCTGAGATAAATCAGAAACTGCTGAAACTACTCATCAGGTCTGCCAGCATCTGTGGAGAGAGAAACAGGGTCAACATTTCAGGTCAATAATCTTGGATGAATGGGCATACATTTGAAATTTTAACTCTCTTCAAAAATTCCACCTGATCTGCTAGACACTCCAGTATTTTCTGTTTAATTTAATATGCTTAAGTCGATGGGAAAGTGGACAGCATCACTGGTTGTGTATGTAGCAGTGAGGAGGCAGTGGCCAGAGTAAGCAGGAGATAGCAAGAGGGCATCAAGGAGGCAACAAGGTGGCAGCAAGTAGAGAATTGAGGATCATGGCATTTGAGTCTTTACAAATGACTCAAAATATCATTACCTGTTTATATACAGTTAACACTAAGTTTCCCCATGAGTAGCCCTTCTTTGCACTCTTTCACAGGTATCTCCTTTCTAGGATACTTAGACTTGGCTTGTGCACAATATTTTTAGATGCAGTCTCACCAGGGCCCATATAATTGCACTAAAATGCCTTAATTATTGCATAAAGGCCAGCATACAGTAATAATTACTTTCCTAACTGCTTGCTATACTGGCACATTACCTTTCAGTGATTTGTGTAAACAGACACTCAGGTCCTTCTGAACACCTTGCAATTCTCACCACTTAATAATCCACTTTTCTATTTTTATTCTAACAAAATCAATGTCCCATATTTTTCCACATTATACTCCATCTACCATGTCCTCATCTATTCACTTTACCTGTCTATATCATCCGCAAGTCTTTTTATATCCACCTCACATCCCCCTGGCATTCCGCCTTGTATCACCTGGAGAATTACAGCTATAATTATTACTATTAGCTCACTACTTTTACTCTCTTTTTACACTATTTATTTATATGCAGTATATATTTCTTATTATAACTTAAAGTACATTTTATGCATTGCAGCCACAAAACAACACTTTCATGACATATGTCAATGATAATAAATGCAATTCTGATTCTAATTCTAATAAAAGACTCCGAGGACTGGAGACAGAAAACAAACTACTGGAGGAACTCAGCGGTCAAGAAAGGTCTGCAGAAGGAACTGGACAATCAACATTTCAGGTTGAGACCCTCCAGCTGGGGTTGATTTCTTTCGAACATGGAGTTTTAACTGAAGTGGATGAAATAATGAGAAGCCTAGAAACAGTAGGAGGATAAAGACAAGTTAATTAGTAAAGGATTAAAATGTACCAATGAGCTTAAAAGAAGACAGGATTTTGAATTAATTGTCAGAAAGATTGGTGGAGCCAGAATTTTTCACTACATTTAGAGAAAAAGCCTGGATGAGCAGTTGAACCTGTAGATGATGGATCAACAGCTGAGAATGGATTTGAATTTAAAGTTCATCTTGGCTGACATGGACAGGATGGGCTGAATGGCCTCCTTTGGTCCAATGAATTTGTATGACTTAAGTTATTAAATGTTTTTGTAGTGTAGTGAATGTTCTAATGTAATAAAAATGCCAACCAAATATTGCACAGCTAATTCCCAAGAAAAGCAGTGCAAAGGAGGAAAGGTGCATACAAAGGTGTATGCAAAAGCTGGATAAGCTATGCTTTTAAATGATGTAACAGAGCAAGAAATATTGATTGGACACTATTTTCTTCAAAATAGGATCACCTAGAAGGGAACAAAGATGTCACTGATAACACACACCAAATGCTGGAGGAATTCAGCAAGTCAGACAGCATCTATGGAGGGGAATTATCAGCTGATGTTTCAGGCTGAATGCCTCATTGAAAAGAGAGAGGGGGAGAGAGAAAGTAGAGACTTCTGACAGCTGATCCACTGTACCTGATACTCCATTTGCAAGCAGCAGAGGGAAATAGATAGGGTGATGAACAGGAATGTTTGCAGGAAGACAGGGGGAAGATGAACATGAGAAAAAGGTATGACAATCAAGTGATGCTTTCTTGAAAGAGAGCACATGAGGGAGACTTAGCTCTATGTTTTACTGTCCCTCACCACATACACTGTACAAATATGAGTACATTAGTAGCATTTGGAAAAGTATCCAATCAGGCCTCGCTATCAAATGAAATCAGTACAGAAACAAGCCTTGTGGCATTGGACCACCCCACCAGAGACAGTATTGAACCAAGATAGGCAAAGTGCTGGTCTGGTTCTAATCCCACTGATTTACAGGAGGACACATTACTGTTTGTGGCTCTGAGGCCTGAACTTCCCCTCGTTTCTCTACTTCACCCTCTACCCTCTTAGAAAGTCAGAACTTTCTTATTAGTCACTTCCTGAAATGACGGTTCCTGAATTTTATTCTCTTAAAAACTTCTGCAATTCTTTGCATATCTTAATGCAATTATATAAAATAAAATGGAGAGAAAAGTTATGAGTGAAAGTTGCAAGGCTTATACAGGATACCAGTTAATTATTGATCTCTTAACAGACGATAGAAGAAATTTCACCAATTGCCAAATCTGAAATATTTCCTTGAATTTATGTTTTCTCCTCATTTTTGGTGATTGCGTGACACAGACAAAACACAGCCATTGCTCCATGTTACATATGGAACAATACATGAGTTGTACAGGTGGTCCAAATTTATAAAAGAGAAAGATTTAGTTAAATAAAATTTTGTAAAAGGTAAAGGCTTGCTTTAGGGGTACTGTGTTCCCACAGGAAGAGAGTGACACAATATTCATTATGATGAATAATAAATTTATAATTCAAAGGTGCATGCAAAAGTCATGACATTATGATTAGAATTTATAGATGGAATGTTCAGCAATTGAGGAATACCTGTGCCACACCAGTCATACGATTGGTCTAATTATTAGTACCTGAAGGATTAGATCAATCATTGAGGGCTGGCAGGGGGTGAGCAATCAGAGGAGGGATTGTGATTGGTGATGAATCAAGAGATCTGATGAACGCTGCAGGTAAGGGGAATCAGGATAAATGATCGTAAGAGTTCCTCCCCCTTATAATTGTGCTGACATGTTGGGAGTAACTTCACTTTCGTGTTCAAAGAAATGTGGTGCCATAATTTTAGAATAATAGAAATATTATTCTATTTATTGTAGCACAAGCACATTAGTGGCTTTATGTGTAGTAAACAAATGTTAAACCTGAAATACACATACAAAATGCTGGAGGAACTCAGCAAGGCAGGCAGCATCTATGGAGAGGAGCACACAGTCCACGTTTCAGGCCGAGACCCTTTATCAGGACTGGAAAGAAAGGGGACAAGAGCCAGAATAAGAAGATGGGGGAAGGAGGAGGAGTACAAGCTGGCAGGTGATAAGTGAGACCAGATGAGGGGGAAGGTGGGCGGGTAAGGAAGGGGGATGAAGCAAGAAACTGGGAGGGGATAGGTCGAAGAGGTGAAGGGCTGCAGAAAGAATTGATAAGGGAGGCCAACGGACCATGAAAGAAAGGGGAGTGGCAGCAGAGGGAGGAGATGAGGACATTAAACCTGAAATGCTTATCTTTTTGTAATAATTATATTGTTTGTGTTTTGGCAATGTGGGGAAGATGACTTCCCTCTACCAAATGAGGACCACCATGACCATCCACAAGCACCAATCCCTGCCAATGGCTTCCTGCATCCCTACTTTTCCACATCCCCTTCCAATTGCTTCCTCCTTCTCACCATCACTTCCCACAAATGGTTTTTCTTTCCTAATTACCTCCTTATCATCAATCCCCACTCAGTCTTCACTCCTCTTCTACAGAATTCAATTCTCTTGCAATCAGCTTAACCATCATTCCCTCCTCCAGATAATTTTCTCCCTCTCTATTCTCTTCATGTTCTTGAAAGCTGCTCTTCTGATTGCCCCCTATTTCAGCTTCACCTTGTCTTCTATGTCCACATCCTTGCTCCTTTCCAGATCAGCTCTCCTTCCACCCCTTTCCCTAAACTCCTCCTATTTAGTTTGCAGGTTCTTTGCTTGACGTGTTACTCAATATACAATGTTAGGTGCACAAAAGGCGCATCCAATTCTGGCACTGGGGTCACTCACTGAAGCTCAGTTTGTGCTAATATATCTCAAGCACCCTCCAAAGCATCTGACTGTTCCAAGTATATTGCCAGTACCAAGTCATGCAGTGTCTGAAAATCCAGGCCATGCTCTCTTCTCGCTGCTGCAATCGGGAAGGAGGTACAGGAGCCTTAGATCTCACACCACCACATTCAGGAACAGCTATTACCCTTCAGCTGTCAGGCTCCTGAACCAGTGTGGATAACTTCACTCACCTCAACACCTGAACTGATACCACAACCTACAGGCTTACTTTCAAGGACTCTACAATTCATGTTCTCAGTGGACCATGGAATAAGGGGGAGGGGAGGGGCACCAGAAGGGGAAGATTATTTACTTATTTTTTTTTAAATTTGCACAGTTTGTCCTCCTTTGCAGATTGGTTCTTTCTCAGTCTTTGCCTTATTTTGAACTTTGAACTAGGAAAATATAATTTAAAAAAAACTTTTAAGGCACAGATTAAAGTATGAAAGAAAGACAGCACCAGAGAAGCATAGGGAGGGAATTCTGGAGCTTTAAGCAAAGGCAGTCAAAGACATGACTTCTAATGATGGATCTATTAGAACTGAGAATGTGCAGAGGCCAGAAATGGAGCAGTGCAGGAATCCTGGCGGGTTATGTGCTAGAGATGGGGAGTGAGAGACCATAGTCAGATTTAAAAAGACGAATGAGGGCTTTAAAATCAAGGTGTTGATTGACTGGAATTCATTGCAGGTCAGAGATCACAAGAGTGAAATGTGAATTGGGCTTAGTTCAAGATAGGATATGGGTTTTAAGGAGATTAAATTTATATAGTTTGCAAAGTGGGTGCTGGCCAAGATAGCAATGGAATGGTCGAGAATAATCCATTGCAAAGGCATTTTAGACCTCATTGAAAACGCATAGGGGAGTGTACAGGATAATTTGTTGTCATGGCCATGTTGAAGTCTTCTTTCTACCAACTCTGTGTGGGTTAGGAAGTTTTGTATCCAGGGCAACAATGAATTCAAACAACATTTGCTAACACTTCTCAACCCAGCTGTGGGTAATTTTAGTTACCACGTGACTGTGCCTGATAGCAAGCTTCAAATTCTAAGCCGGGTGTGATTTGGACACCTGCTGCTAACTGTAACTTTAGAGTACATACACTTAAAATGATTTCTGTTTCTCCTCACCTCCCGCCTGAATGATCTTAGATCCATTTCCGATTCTTAAGCTAAGGACTGTTATCTAGATTTAGTGTAAGATAAAAAAAAATCTTGTAATTTTACAGTGATCTCAGGAATGTGTCATAAGGCATTTTGGTCAACAATGTCTTTTTGACATATGGTCACTGTAGAGTTAGAAGGTGGGACAGTCAATTAGTACTCAGCAAGATCCCACAATGAGCAATGTGATAATGATCAGATAATCTATTTTTAGTGAAGTTGTTTGAGGTTTATATATTGGCTAAGACACAAGAGAAAATGCATCTGCAGTTCTTCGAAATAGTGCTGTGGATGTTTTACATCATCTGAGAGGGCAGATGGGGACATTCAACTGGAAAACTTCATCTTTAACTGCAGCACTGAAATCTCAGATAATATAATATGCTGAATTCCCTGGAGTAACGCCAAGACAAAATGGCTGCCAACTGAGACATGGTGAGAATGACCATCTACTGGTTTCATAGGCAATGGACATCACATTTCCCACTGTGGAGCACGGTTCCTGTTTATGCCATTTTCCTTAGCAAAATTAAACTGTGTTACCATTGGACATAGTCTCTGGAGCCTATTTTGCCAAACAATAAAACAAGACTATCGTAAGTCTCTGAGACTGAATTTCACCAGACAATCATTAAAACAGAAATCAAATGGATCACACAAAGGATGGTTGACCCAGTCTTCCGAGTAAAAATGTTAAGGAAAATGTTTCCCATTGAATTCAAGTTCTCAAAATACGACAACAGTATTCAAATTCAGTTTTTCTGGGTTTCCCGTCTAGACCTCTGGACTACAACTCCAATAACATAGCCAATGTGTGGTATTGAGTGGATCTCCAGCTTGCTTCGGTTGACAATGAATTGTCTGAATGGAACTCAGTCCTTTGAAAATGCCTGATAGGTTCTGTACTGTTTTTGTCAAAATGAGACTAGACAGCTAGATCTTTAAAGGACCTTAGTAGAGTTATCATTTGGACATTTTTATTCTAATTAGACAAGTTCTCTATCTTACAGGAGAGAAATCTGGTGCCAGGCATGTTGGCCAGGGTGAATTTCTCTTCTCACCAACCTCAATTTCCAACATGACCAATTTTACATTTGGAGATTACCTCTGTGGTATTGGCACCTCTTTCACCCATATACTATCACTAACAATGCTGATACTTATTGCCTGTTTCTAGTTACTTTGATACACTAGTAGTGGTGATCTTCCTTCCTGAACTGCTGTAGTCCATGAACTATTTCTGTTTGCACTGACTGATAAAACCATGCCATTTCTTTAAACGTCACTCATGTTGGTCCAGACTAAGTACTTTATCACAGGCCTGCCTTCATATATGAGGCTAAACAGTGAGAACCAGCAGAATCTTAGATGAAAACATGTATGCACACCACACACATACAACAGACTAATAATCTCAACAATTGATATCAGGCAAACAGAAATGGTCCTCTTTCAACTTAAAAGATACTTACCAAAAACCAGAGATTGATTTCAGAGATATGTTGTACTTCAGTAATACTTCAGTAATATTTGAGTAATATGGTAAATATATTGCTTGATTAAGCATTTTTTTGTTTACATAATTCATTATGGGTTATATGCAAGAAGTACATGAATGGCATACATCATTATGCCACTACGTCACATGCACGTGCCTCACTTAAAGTAAAAAACAAAGAGTACATGTTCGCCCGGTCTACCCATGTTTTTCTTTTGATTTGTTTTAGGGGTTACAAAAGATAACAGTGGCAACAAGTATAATACTAACCCGAGATGACTACCTACCTGCTTAAGAGTAGTGAGATGTTTGAGTTTAAAAGAAAATTCAGCATGTGTTCTTCAGAAGGCAACAGAGTCGTCGAGTTAAAAAGGAAGAAAATGAACAAAATTTATGGGTTCATAAAGAGTGAGTACCAGTGATAACAATAGTAAATTTAAAAAAGCAGAAATGGCTGGCTACATTGGGAAGATAGATGCATTTGATTGCATAAGCGATAATGGGTTACACTAAGCAAATTGAACAGTATTTTGAAGCAAATGAAATAGCTAATGAAAAACGAGTGCCAGTTTTTCTGAGTGCATTGGGAGGAAAGGCATGCAGTTTGCTTAGATGTTTGACTGCTCCAACCAAACCAGCTGAAATGAGCTTTGCTGATGCTGTGAAAGTAACGCAGGAACATTTAGAACCAAAACCATTGTTGGTTGCAGAATGCTTTAGGCTTCATTAGCAGAATCAAAAGGAAGGGGAGTCCATTTCAGCGCATGTGGCTGAATTGAAGAGATTGTCTGAACATTACCAGTTCAGTGATGGGTTTAATGATGCACTGAAAGATCATTTAGTTTGTGGAAGCTTACAAGGAAGCATTCAAAACTGGTTCCTAACTGAAACACAGTAAGAGCAGTTGAAATCACTGTATCAAGGGAAACAGCAGTCACAGAGACATCTAAGTTGCAGTCAAGAATGAAAGTGAGTATGAACAAAATTGCAATATCTAAACAGAAACCTGCCTGGCCAAACAAATTATGTTACCGTTGTGGCAAGGGATCACATACACCAGACTAATGCAGGTAATGATGAGAGTGACACAGTACTGAGTAGCCTTAAGATTTACAATGTGAAAACAAGAGACAAGCAATATGGTTTATACCAGAAGTGAATAGCAAACTAACTAAAATGAAATTGGACACTGGCTTGGCTGTTTCAGTCATTCCACAAAATGAGTTTGAACGGGATGTCAAAGATACTAAATTGAAGCTTGCAGATATCAAACTAAGAACCGATTCTGGAGAAAAGATAACTCCTGTGGGAATAACATTAATAACAGTGAAATACAACAACCAAGAAGCTACATTAGGCTTGTATGCGGTAAAAACAGGACGGCCAGCATTGTAGGATTGGCTGAGACAACTACAACTTAATTGGAGATCCATCCACTATTTGCATGCCACATCCCCTGCAAAGGAGTCAACTAAAAATGAATTAACAAAGGTACTGGATGGCGCCACAGCAGAGTTCAAGGACGGTATTGGAAAACTCAAACATATAAAGGGTAAAATAATGTTAAATAAAAATGCCACTCCCAAGTCTTACAAAGCCCATCCTGCGCCTTGTACCATCTGTGCTAAGTAGCCAGTGAGCTAAATGGCATAGAGGCTGAAGGAATTCTTTCCAAGATTGAGTGGAACCTGTGGGCAATGTCTGTGGTCCCAGTAGCCAAGAAGAATGGGCCTGTCAGGATCTGTGGTGATTGTAAGGTCATCATCAATTCAGGACTGAAGGTAGATCAATACTCTCTTCCCAGGTTAGAGGATATCTTAGCAAACCTTTCTGAAGGAAAACACTTCAGAGAAGTGGATTTACCCGAGTCATACTCATAGATGGAGATAGAAGAGTCCAAAAAGTTTATCACCATAAATACTCAAAAAGGGCTTTATTGCTATAATAGGTTTATTTTGGAGCACCTACACTCTGGCAGAAAGTTATGGACCAGGTGCTGCAAGACTGCCCAGGCACTCAGTGTTACCTGGTGAGGATGACAAGGGACATCTTCAAAATCTCAAGACAGTGTTAAAAAGATCATGGGCTCACAACATGGCACAACAAGTGTGAATTCTTTAAACCAAGCATCACATACTGTAGCCACACCATTAATGCACAAGATTTACACAAGTGTGCTGAGAAAATTCAAGCAGTGGTGCATGCCTCAAGGCCAAAGGACATATCACAGTTGCGGTCCTTTTCAGGATTTGTCAATTACTATATCAGGGTCCTGCCAAACCTGGCTGCTGTGCTCAAGCCCCTGAACTCAATACTACAGATCAGGAAGAATTGTCAATGGACAAAATAGTGTGAGGTGGCTTTCAAAAAGACAAAGGAAATGGTGACATCAGACACTGTACTCATACATTAAGATCCAGTGAAGCTTGCCTGTGATGCCTTGCCTTATGGTATAGGTGCAGTCATGTCACATGTTATGAGTGATGGAAGTTAACACCCCATTGTCTTTGCATCACATTCCCTTACCGCTGCAGAGCAAAATTATGCACAAATGGACAGAGAGGCCTTGAGTCTGGTTTGGGGTGTAAAATGTCTCAAGCAGTACTGGTATGGGAGAGTGTTTACCCTCAGTACTGATTATCAACCACCAGTGTCCATTTTCAATCTACTAACAGCAGCAGCACGATTGTGGAGATGGGCTGTTTCTTGGAGGACACAATTACAAGATTGAATTCGAGAAAACAATTAATCATGGAGATGCTGATGAATTGTCCTGTTTACCCTTGGATAAAGAAAAACTTGAAAAAAATTACAAGACACTACTCTTGACGTAAGTCTCCCCATTACGGCAGAGATGATCCAAAGGAAAACCAGAAAACACTCCATACTGTTCAGGTCTACATGGCAACTCAAAATGGCTGGAAGGTGGAGCAGAAATACCAGTTCCACCATTTTTTACAGCACTGGAATGAACATGCCCTTGACAGGGGTTGCATTATGTGGGGATTGAATATTGTAGTACCATCTCACCTGAGAGCTAAAGCATTGGAAGAGCTACATACCATTCATCTAGGCATGGTCAAAATGAAAGCGTTGGCTCAAAGCTTTGTCTGGTGGCCTGGAATAGGTCAACAGATCAAGCAGCTTGCCATGCACTGTTCGGGATGCCAACAAGTCCAGGAGATGCCAAGAGCAGTGCCTCTCCATCCCTGGGAATGACCTGCACTGCCTGAGCAGATGATTCACATGGATTTTACTGGACCATTCATAGGCAAAAATTTCTTAATAGCAGTGAATGCAACAAGAAATTAGCCGGAAGTGTTCCCAATAGCCTCCACTACAGCCTCCCACACTATTGATGTGTTGAAAAGCCTCTTCTCAAGGACTGGTGGTCCAGTGACAATGGATCACAGTTTGTTACGGAACAATTTCAGTCATTCCTGAAAATGGAAGGAATAAGATATACTATATCTGCACCGTACCATCCTGCTACAAATGGCTTGGCCTTAAGGTTTCTCCAGAGTCTAAAGAATGTACAGCGCGCAATATCAGCAGAACACACTGCACTGACACTGAATCAGAAGCTCGCCAATTTCCTCCTTGCATATCATAATGCAGCATACTCCACAAATAACCACGCCAGCTATGCTGTTCCAGAGTAGTCCCTTGCATTCATGCTTGGATCTCCTCAAACCCAATCTCAGAAGAAATATGCAGGACATCAGCTGATCAAATTGAGGGCTCCTTAGACAAGGAGGTTCAATGTTTCATTCCTAGACAAACACTCCTGGCAAGGGACTAGAGAGTTATCAAAAGTGGGTATGTGGAAAGATTAAGGACAGAACTGGACCACTCTCCTACACAGCGGAGATTGTGTCTGATGTTATCTGGAGACAACACAACGATCAGTTGAGGAGAGCGGAGTCAATTATCAGAGAAGGAAGATATCCAGAGCTGTCATAACCATTTCTTGCAGTCCCAGAGTCAACTCCTACAACCATCATGGAGGAGGCCCCAGGCACATATACACACGCCTAAGACTTTTGCACAGTACCACAGTCATTTTATGTATTGTACTGTACTGCTGCCATAAAAAAAAACAAATTTCATGACATATGAGTGATGATAAACCCAATTCTGACACAAGTCTCTATTATGGACTGAGAGTGGGAAGGGGGCAGGGAGAGGGGAATCATGGTTGGAAAAAGGGGAAGGGAGAGGGAAGGGAGAGACATACTAAAGGGACATTCTCTAATGATCAATAAACCAATTGTCTGGAACAAATGACCTTGCCTGGTGTTTCAGGGCTGGGTGTGTCTGTACCCGAGCCACCCCCTTGCTCCTCTGCTGCTTGTCCCACACTCAACCCATAGCACTCCACTCTCACCATTTCCAATATCCTTTTGTCCTGCCAGATTTACAAACTCGCTCTCCACTCCACATTGACAAATTACTGCAGTACTGTGCAAAAGTCTTAGGCACCCTAGCTATATATATGTGCCTGAGACTTTTGCACAGTACTGTGCATTTAACATTTCAGTAATATTTGAGTAATATTGTAAATATATTGTTTGATTAAACATTATATGCCCGGTCTTCCCGTGTTTTTTAATATAATCGATTAGTTTTATGTTTTGGAGTTACAAAACATAACAAGATACTGTGATATGGGCTTGATAATAGACCATTAATTAGGAACAAGGTCACTAAAATGACAAGTTATAATGAAATATAGTGTGACAGCCCAGGCTGAGCCAACTTATGCATTCTCTCTACCTGGAGCTTATTAGCACAAGGCAGGGGGCATTTGCAAATGGCATAATTGGTATTTGCTCTTTTTTCAATCCCACACAACTGGAGTTAAGATTAGAAAGGGCCACGATGGGTTTGGAATGGCAGAGTTTCCCCACAATGACAGGGGAATTCCTGAGTACATGTCATGTGGTCAGACTGGCTGCAGACAAGAGGAACTGGATGCTGCCATCTATAGGCTACTAAAATCCTTGTTTGCCAGTGGCCACAATTTGTTGCTCACACTTTTCTATGTTTTATTGCTCCTTGAAGTATTTCCCATTCAGCTGCTTTATCCATTAACTAGTTTCTCAAGTGCATACTTCAAACTTACTCCTACCATTTCACCAGTTGGGAAGCAATTTACCTTAGCCAGTTTCAGATAACTGGTTAATTGACTTCCAAACTTCTGGTAGTTTTACTCACATCAACTCTGAACTGATTCCACAACATACAGACTGACTTTCAAGGACTCTACAACTTGTGCTCTTAAAAAATATAATTTATATATATATATAATATAATATAATATTATATAAATATTACACACACAATTTGTCTTCTTTTGCACATTGGTTGCTTGTCCATCTTTATGTATAGTTTTTCATAAATTCTACTGTATTTCTTTATTTTCATGTAAATGTCTGCAAGAAAATGAATCATAAGTTATCATATGGTGATATATGTACTTTGATAACACACTTCCTTTGACTTTGAGATCCATAAGGTCCATTCATTATTTTTGGGTCTACATCATCTCTGCCATGACTTTTTTCTGACAGTGCTCTCCATTTCTTTGGCCTTTAGTCCCTTCTCCAAGATTTGAGAGTTTAATAAAGGGTAACAATTTTTGAGCATCAGGACCAGACATGTGCGGGGTTGAATGTTTGGGGATGATGCTAGCAGAAAGAGGGATTTGAAAATCAATACTGAGCATAGTATTGTCAGGTAAATAAAGTCACCGTATTATATATGTATGGCTTGACAATAAGACTCTCATCAACACAAATTGTCCCAAAATCTGTTTGTATCAATTTATTAGGAGCACAGGACGAGGACATTTCTTGCCATCCATTATTGCTTATTCTTACAACATTGCATAGCCCTGACATTTCATTACATGATCCATTGCTCCTAATGGTGCTGCATGATAAAATAATATTTTCTTCTTTTTCAGTACATTTGTATTTGCATTAAAATATATTTTTCTTCAATATCTTTTGGGTTGTTCCTTCCCGGTGTTTCCTCTTGTGCTGCGTTGACTACAGTATTCATGAAATTAATCTCCAATTCTAGGACACTACAGGACAATCCTGGAAGATCGACAATAGAGCTCAGTTGCTGGTAGAAGACTTACCCTTGAAGCATGGCATTCCTCATTGTGGTAACGTTTGATGAGATGGAACTCATTTCTATTAACTATCTTTCCCAGTTAAAAAACCCACAAAGATAATTTACAAGCATGCTTTATGAATATAAAACAGGTCTAGTCTATTTCATTCTTCAGTCACATTCCACCATTCAATGGCTGTTCTCTTTTCTACCTCCACATGGCTTTTTTTCCTATATTCCTTAACACCCCTGGTGATCATAGTCTATCCAAATTGCTGCCATTTACTACAGGATTACGTTATTCACAAAATCACTCCTGAAAGACTGGCTTTCATTTCTAGCCTACAACCCAAGTCTTTGGCTCTTTCACCAGTTAAAATACAGTTTCCTCTTTATTCTTAGACTTCTGAAAACTTATATTGTGTTATCATCTTTGCTTCTAAATTTTAATATTTCTCCTTGGAGTTCAGGTATCATTTGAGCAAATCTCTTCGCTGCTGCTTTCAAGGCCAATGTATCCTTCCCACATGTAGAACTCAGAACTGCTCACAGCACTCCAGGAGGACTTTGTACAATGGCAACATAACAGACCCACAAGACCACAGAACATAGGAGCAGATTAGCCCATTCCATCATAGCTGATTTATTCTCCCTCTCAATCCTTTTTTCTTGCCTTCTCACCATAACCTTTGATGACCTTCTAATCAAAGATTCAAAATTTCAAAGTATATTTATTATTGATGTATACAGAATACAGCTGAGATTCATCCTCCCACAGGCAGCCATGAAACAAAAAAAACACCATGAAACCCATTGAAGAAAACATCGAACACCCAACACATGAAAACAGAACAAATTGTGCAAATGGCAAAAAGAGAGAGAACAACACATAGTATATCAAACATCAAACCAAATCAAGGACTTATCAACCTCTGCTTTAAACATATTAATGATTTCACCTCCGAGGCTGTTTGTGGCAATGAATTCCACAGATTCACCACCCTCTGGCTAAATTTCCTCCTCATCACTGCATTAAATCGATGTCTCACTATTCTGAGGCCATGCCCTCTGGTCCTAGGCTCACCCACCACAGGAAGCATCCTTTCCTCATCCACTCTATCTACCAATATTCAATAAGTTTCAATGAGATTCCCCTCATTCTTCTAAACTCCAGTGAGTACAGGCCCAGAGCCAGCAATGCTCCTCATATGTTTACCCTTTCATTCCTGTGATCATTCTTGTGAACCTCCTCTGGACTTTCCTCTGCAGTTTGATCAATGCCTTATAAATCCTCTGCTTTATAACCAAATAATCAGATGAGGAGGTTAATGAGACTCAAAGGGCCGAATGTCTAATTCTTCTCCTATGTTTTATGGTCTTATCTCTATAAAAACACACTGGTTCAGTGGGCATTAACTTCTATTTGTAAAACTACACTGTGTCTCTTTGATCAATAAATGTTTTTTTTTTCAAATGTTCATTCACTCCAGAAATTTTCTCCATAATGGAAGTTAGATTAGATTAGATTAGATTCAACTTTATTGTCATTGTGCCGAGTACAGATACAAAGCCAATGAAATGCATTTAGCATCTGACCAGTAATGCAAAAAATAGTGTTATTTACAAAATAACTGTGAATGAAAAGTGCTACAGCACACAAATATAAAAGTACTGAGACAGTACAATATGGGTGCAATACTGCTTAGCACTGTGATGTGAGGTTCAGCAGGGTCACAGCCTCAGGGAAGAAGCTCTTCCTGTGCCTGCTGGTGCGGGAGGGATGGTGAATATCTAATCAAGTTGTCATAATTTGTTGGTAGAATATTCCAGAATTCATGGAAGGTCTATTAGATCAGAAAATGGAAATGAAATTCCTTTATTCAAAAAGAGAGTCAGAAAACAGGAAGCAAAAGGTCAGTTAGCTCAATATCTGTCATAAGAAAAATGTTCAGAGCTATTATTGCAACAGGACATTTAGATAAATTAAAAGTAATCAGGAAAAGTCAGCACGATATTGTGAAAGGTAAATCACTTCTGAACAATTTATTGGAGTTCTTTTGAAAAAGCAATGTGCTATGGATGAAGGGAGACTGGTTGACATACTGCAGTTAGAGTTCCAGAGGACATAAGATTGACATTAAATGTGTTTGTGAAGAATAAAAGGTCATGCCGTAAAACTTAATTTACTAAAAAAAAGTCTTTTTCTGATTGGTAAAGTGTAATAAGCAGTGTTCTATAAGAGACAGTGTTACTTTTTATAATATTATGCAACTGACTAGGATGAAAGTCACAAAGGTGTGGGTACTGCTGATGCAAAAATAGGTAGCAAAGTAAATTGCGATGGGGACATAGGAAACTGCAAAGGGATAATAATAGGTTAAGTATAGACAAAGAATCTCGCATGTGGATGAGCATAATTTGGAAAAATATGAACTTATCCAAATAAGCAGGAACAAAACAAAAACATGTTATCTAATCAGTGAGATTTCACTGATACAGAGAATTCTGGGTGCTCTACTGCAGGAATCACAAGAGAATAATATGCAGGTGCAGTAAGTAATTAGCAACAAGTTGTCGTCTTTGCACATTGGATGTTTCTCAGTCTTTGTTATGTATAGTTTTTCATAAATTCTATTGTATTTATTTTCCTGTAAATGCCTGCGAGAAAATGAATCTCAAGAAGATATATGGCAACATCTAATACACACAAAATGCTGGTGGAACGCAGCAGGCCAGGCAGCATCTATAGGAAGAGGTACAGTCGACGTTTCGGGCCAAGACCCTTCGTCAGGACTAACTGGAAGAAGAGATAGTAAGAGATTTGAAAGTGGGAGGGGAAGGGGGAGATCTGAAATGATAGGAGAAGACAGGAGGGGGAGGGATGGAGCTAAGAGCTGGAAAGTTGATTGGCAAAAGGGATATGAAAGGATCATGGGACGGGAGGCCTAGGGAGAAAGAAAGGGGGAGGGGAGCGCCGGAGGAAGATGGAGAGCAGGCAAGGAGTAATTGTGAGAGGGACAGAGGGAGAAAAAAGAGAGAAAAAAAGAGGAGAAAAAAGGAAAAAATAATAAATAAATAAGGGATGAGATAAGAACAGGAGGAGGGGCATTAACGGAAGTTAGAGAAGCCAATGTTCATTCCATCAGGTTGGAGGCTACCCAGACGGAATATAAGGTGTTGTTCCTCCAACCTGATGGCATGAACATTGACTTCTCTAACTTCCGTTATTGCCCCTCCTCTTGTTCTCACTCCACCTGTTATTTATTTATTATTTTTTCCTTTTTCTCTCTGTCTTTTTTCTCTTTCTGTCCCTCTCACAATAACTCCTTGCCTGCTCTCCATCTTCCTCTGGCACTCCCCTCCTCCTTTCTTTCTCCCTAGGCCTCCCGTCCCATGACTCTCTCCCTTCTCAAGCCTTGTATCCCTTTTGCCAATCAACTTTCCAGCTCTTGGCTCCATCCCTTCCCCTCCTGTCTTCTCCTATCATTTCAGATCTCCCCCTTCCCCCTCCCACTTTCAAATCTCTTACTAGCTCTTCTTTCAGTTAGTCCTGGCGAAGGGTCTCGGCCCGAAACTGGGACCGCAGCTGTTTACCATATATATTAATGATTTAGATGAGGGAATTGAAAGTAACATTAGCAAATTTGCTGATGACACAAAGCTGGGAGGCAGTGTGAAATGTGAGGAGGATGTTATGAGAATGCAGGGTGACTTGGACAGGCTGGGTGAGTGGGCAGATGCAGTTTAATGTGGATAAATGTGAGGTTATCCACTTTGGTGGTAAGAACGGGAAGGCAGATTATTATCTAAATGGAGTCAAGTTAGGAAAAGGGAAAGTACAACGAGATCTAGGTGTTCTTGTACATCAGTCACTGAAAGCAAGCATGCAAGTACAGCAGGCAGTGAAAAAAGCTAATGGCATGCTGGCCTTCATAACAAGAGGAATTGAGTATAAGAGCAAAGAGGTCCTTCTGCAGCTGTACAGGGCCCTGGTGAGACCACACCTGGAGTACTGTGTGCAGTTTTGATCTCCAAATTTGAGGAAGGACATTCTTGCTATTGAGGGAGTGCAGCGTAGGTTAACAAGGTTAATTCCTGGGATGGCGGGACTGTCATATGTCGAAAGATTGGAGCGACTGGGCTTGTATACTCTGGAATTTAGAAGGCTGAGAGGGGATCTTATTGAAACATATAAGATTATTAAGGGATTGGACACGCTGGAGGCAGGAAGCATGTTCCCGCTGATGGGTGAGTCCAGAACCAGAGGCCACAGTTTAAGAATAAGGGGTAGGCCATTTAGAACAGAGTTGAGGAAAAACTTTTTCACCCACAGAGTGGTGGATATATGGAGTGCTCTGCCCCAGAAGGCTGTGGAGACCAAGTCTCTGGATGCTTTCAAAAAACAGATGGATAGAACTCTTAAAGATAGCGGAATCAAAGGTTATGGGGATAAGGCAGGAACTGGATACTGATTGTGGATGATCAGCCATGATCACAGTGAATGGCGGTGCTGGCTCGAAGGGCCGAATGGCCTACTCCTGCACCTATTGTCTATTGTCTATTGTCTAAAACATTGACTGTGCTTCTTCTTGTGGATGCTGTCTGGCCTGCTGCGTTCCACCAGCATTTTGTGTGTATTACATGTTGCCATATATCTTCTTGAGATTCATTTTCTCGCAGGCATTTACAGGAAAATAAATACAATAGAATTTATGAAAAACTATACATAACAAAGACTGAGAAACATCCAATGTGCAAAGACGACAACTTGTTGCTAATTACTTACTGCACCTGCATATTATTCTCTTGTGATTCCTGCAGTAGAGCACCCAGAATTCTCTGTATCAGTGAAATCTCACTGATTAGATAACATGTTTTTGTTTTGTTCCTGCTTATTTGGATAAGTTCATATTTTTCCAAATTATGCTCATCCACATGCGAGATTCTTTGTCTATACTTAACCTATTATTATCCCTTTGCAGTTTCCTATGTCCCCATCGCAATTTACTTTGCTACCTATTTTTGCATCAGCAGTACCCACACCTTTGTGACTTTCATCCTAGTCAGTTGCATAATATTATAAAAAGTAACACTGTCTCTTATAGAACACTGCTTATTACACTTTACCAATCAGAAAAAGACTTTTTTTTAGTAAATTAAGTTTTACAGCATGACCTTTTATTCTTCACAAACACTTTTAATGTCAATCTTATGTCCTCTGGAACTCTAACTGCAGTATGTCAACCAGTCTCCCTTCATCCATAGCACATTGCTTTTTCAAAAGAACTCCAATAAATTGTTCAAAAGTGATTTACCTTTCACAATATCATGCTGACTTTTTCAACTGTGCTTCTTCCTATGGACGCTGTCTGGCCTGCTGCGTCCACCAGCATTTCGTGTGTGTTGCTTGAATTTCCAACACCTTCATATTTCCTCATATATGGCAACATTTACAGGACTTTGATAATAAATTTACTTTGAACTTTGAATTTTTGATTTACTAAAATGACTCCTGGAATGGGAGAGTTATAATGGGAGGATATAATGAACTTGTATCTGCTGTTCATTACTTACATAAAAATAATTTAAAAATCATTGCATAAAAAAAAGCAGGAAAAGGGAAATGGAAGCTTTGTGATAGCAGAAATAATAGATAAATTATTCCTTATCTGGGGCCTGGCTTGAGCAAAACTTCTTTGGAGAGGAGATGGGTGCCTTGCCGAACATGTAATTGTACAGCCAAAAGAAACAGCATTTGGAATCATGGAAACGATTTTAAAAATAGCTTCATTAAAATGAACGCTGAGTTATGTTGGTTTGGAAACTTACAGTAACACTGTGAAATAGGTTGAATGTTTAAGGGGAACACTGTGAGGCTTTAGATCCTCTTAAAACTCTCTTGCTGAACTCATGTTTCAGAGCAAACAGAATCTGACCCTTGGCTATGACCCCAGTAACCCTGTCTGCATTGTAATTGCAATGGTTGGTTACATTTTGGGGTAAAAATAAATGGTTGAGTAAGGTGATATCTGCTCTTGAAATGTTAAACAGAGGAAAACACAAAAAATTGCATTATTCCTGACAAATCCTCAACCATGTCTAGTTCCGCTACTATCCTCCAGATTCTCTGTAATCAGAGATGGAACTTTCCAACAAACTCTCACATTCCATGTAGCTAATAGTGATTAGGTTACCTCTTGCCCTTTTATGAAAGTGTTGTCCGAGAGAAATTGCTGACTTGCCAAATACATTGCTATAGTAACCCAAATATAGTCACAAGCACTAATTTCAGTAGAACACCTTACACACAAAATTGTATCTCCCATGTATGTTTGCTTAAAAAACATCCACCATCATTTAGTAACCACAGAAGCACAAGCATCCAATAAACCTCCAGAATCTGCTTTTATCTTACAGTTTTCACAATGAGGGTAATAATATAGTAACTTCCTTGTTATGACTTATTCTGTACTGTTACATAAAAAAATTGCGTGACATATGTCAGTGATAATAAACCTGATTGCGATTCAGTAATTTTCAAAGGGAGTTGAATGCAAGTTTGAATGGGATAAAAATGGCTGTTGGAAAAGCAAAGGGAAGAGGGACTAACTGGACATCTTTTCCAAGGTGGTAAACCACACTGGGCAAATTTTGCCTCCTGCTGTGCTCTACATTTCTAATACCTAGGGTTTTCCTTCCATGTTCCCAACAATAGCACTGAAGAAAAATTATTTTATTGTGAGGATTGGTGTGTATGCTCCATATCTTAAAGTTGTTCAAAATTACTTCCTTGACTGCAAAGCTCTTTAGCCTTGAAGCCTGCATCCCCAATACCGCTCTGCTCTGTTATGTAACCATGGTTATAATCTTCAAACTTCAAATTTATTATCAAAGTACATATATGTCCATCATATACTACTCTGAGATGGGATTTATATTAGATAGAAAGAAATACAATAGAACTACACACAAAGACAGCTAGACAACTAATATGCAAAAGAAGTCAAACTGTGCAATACAAAATAAAATAATAATAACTAATAAATGATATTGAGAGTATGAGATGTATAGCCCTTGAAAGCGAATCCATAAGTTGTGCAATCAGTTCAGTGTCCAGGTGGGTGTTAAAGAGATGACTGACACTTAACCTTGCATCCAAACCAACACTGGAACAAAAACATTTGCAATAATAAATATTTTTTTTAAAAATCTTTGTCCGGGCCACTGCTTATAATTTACCAACTGCAAACGACAAACCGGAGAATGAAGGGATAGTCAGCAAATGCATTGAACCTGATCCATCCTTAGGAGGGAGGGAGAGGGAGAGAGGCGGGGGAGGGGGTTTGTTGGAGAGACAGGCACAGCAACAACTGCAAGGGCGAGGGAATCCGACAGGTTCAGCTGTCAGTCACTGCCCAGAATAGTGCAGAACGGGCAAGGGGAGCTCGCTACACAGCTTCGGAGACCAGAAGCGCGAAGGCACGGTGAATGCGTCCAAGACCATCGATTCAACAGAAACCGGGGAGATGTTCCAGATTGAGAAGGACTTTGGGGACCATTTCTCGAAGGAACCGCGTGTAAGTGTTAGAAGCGCTTGTGCTGACTATATGAGCGACACGGCTAGTTTAGTGAGTGAATTAGACGAAACGGATAATGAGGTGAGAAAGCTAACTGCTTTAGCTTTCCGGAGCCTGGCCTGCCCTCACAACAATTACATCGACCTTTCTAGTTCGAGGGCATCCACGGATTGGTCCCTGTCGCTGTCAGAGGACAGCAGTACCACTAACAAATGGTCAACCTATGCTGAGTTGAGTGAACCCAGCTTGGCCGAAACTAACGAGCACCCCGCGAACCCCATCCGCGCCCCAAGCGCAAAGAGCGAGGAGAGCAGGGAGGAGAGAGCCGGCCATTCATTGGGGGGAGGGCATTTTGAGTGTGTCGATGTCGCTGTGGAGACTCAAGAGGGTCGGACGGTTCCAAAGAGAGAGATACAGTTTAAAAAGCGAGAGAGAAGTGAGCTGACCGTCTTCAGATCGAATGGTGCCAATGATGGCCAATGCACGGCTCAATATGGAGGAGCGGTACAGAAGAGAGAGGAGAGCACTGTTTGCAGAGAGGATGCGGCGGCGGAGGCGAAGGAGGGGGCCAGTGACAGACCGTTGCAAAGGATGGAATCTGTGGAAGAGTGCTCCAAAAAGGCGAAACTTGCATCTTGCCACATTTCCAATGTCATTTCTAAGAAGATGCAGTTTGAACAAGAACTCAAGATGGAACGTGGCGCCTTCCACGAAACCTATTCGTCCGTCCCCTCTACACCGTCCTCTGTAAATTTAAAAGAATTCGAGTTCCCCGCCCAGGGAAGTCAGCAAGAAGGTAAAAGGCGAAATTCCAGCGCAAAGCCAGAGAGCGATATCTCCGGGGAAGATCACCCAGCGCATTTCAGAAAGAAAAGCTGCGATCTGAATGCTGACAGTACAGATGACAAGAGAAATGTTCTGAGGCAGGACAGCTGTGGCTCTCTGAAGGGAGAAAACATCACCTTGGATGGTCTATCCAATCGCGACATTCTTGATCGCTGGAAGGAAAGTAATACAGACACCCAGAAAGGAATGAAGTCAGGGAAACCAACGGGACTGAGTGGAGTTAAATCCCAGACCGCGCTAAGTGATTTAGGCCACAGTCAGTCTGAAGTCCCAACCGTTCGAAGTACCTCAGAGGACACTTATAATGTCGACTGTATCCCACAAGTTGCCAAAAATAGATTGCAGGCGAGCTGTTTGGCAGAAAGCAAGCTGACAGGTTACGATGACAAAGCCAGTCACAAACAGTCAGGTAATAAATTGGACTCAACGAATGCCCCTAGGAACATCTTAATGTCACAAACATCAGAGAAGACATCTGCTTCTGGGACCAAACATGACAACCAAGTGGATCTTTTTGGAACAGTTGAACAGCTGGCTCCAAATATTGGCTCCCTCAGTAAGATCATCACTCTTGACCCCAAGTATCAGACCCTTCCAGCTTCATTTAAGTTTGAGACAGATGGCTGCAGAATCAAAGACCTGCAGTTTAGCAGAAGAGAATCTATACAACAGAGAACTAAAGGTCCAATTCATCAGGTGCGGGATGTGCGTAAGCTTGTTAAGAATACCTATGGTGCTTTAAGGTTCAATGCTAGTGAAGCAAAAACTTTTGGATCTGCACAGGTTCTTCAGCCTAATGGCTCAAGTTTGGCCAAGGCATCTGATCAAATAGATGCAGCAATGAATAGTACTCAAACAGTGCCCATTTACATTGAGTGCAAGTCGACTGGTTGGAAAGGCAACAGTGGCAATTATAGCAATATATCAGTAGACAAAAAATATTGGACTTATGCTGGGAGTACAGACACCTCCAGGTCATATTCTAATGATATTGATTTTTTGATTCCCTTCAATACAAACAAAAGCATGTTAGGCTCGCTCCAAAAAGGAGGAACTGAAAGTCAGACTGATAAAAAAGATGAGAAGAAAGAGTGTGAGGTGCTAACGGAGTCAACTAAATTGAAGAACGCCAAAAAGAAAATGATCAAAGATGACAAATTACAAATTGTATCCGCTTCAAATAAGGAAGAGACCAGGGCGCCTCTCATGAAGGATAACACTGTAAAGGATTCTAAAGAAAAACACGGTGAAATGCTAGCCAAACAGAACTTAAACAAAGAAGTTTGCAATTCATCAAATGAGTCAGATAAGTTCAAAATAAGTTACCCTGCCGGAATAGAGAACCAGAATTCATCTTTATCAGTTTCCAATCCTAACACAAAAGGTAAGAAAGTTGAATCTACTGGAGCTAATCAAAGCACAGCAGAAAAGCTTAGGAAGGATTATGTAGAACCTGTTCCACTGAAGATAGATAATAAAGTGCCAACCAATAAAGTTGGTTCCAGAAGAGAAGATTCAACAAAATTGCACGGTGAAAATAAACATTCTGGAAGTAAATCTTCACTCAGTGAGGATTTGAATTTAATGCATGGAAAAGCTGATTCTAAAAAAGAGATTCAAAATAGACCAGCACATAATAATAAACTCCAGAAGAATACAATTTCAAAGAATAATGTTACCAAAATAGTAGTGGAGAAGAATGAGGCTAAAAGTGCAGAAAGCCAGAATAAACATACTTTATCTCTTAACACAAATGATACAAAGTTATCTACAGGTAAAGATACATCGGAGAAAGTTAATTTCAGGTTAGATCTTCAGAAGACATCTTCAAGGATTTCTTCATTAAAAAGTGATGGGACTCAGGAATTAACAGGGAAAGGGCATCTTAACAAGGAAAGTCAAGCCAGAAAACTGGGAAATAAAAATAGCATTCCTGAATATTCATTTTTCAAGACTGAAAAATTCAAAGGAAACGAGGAAGGTGGAACAGGAGGCCAAAGCAAGGTAGAAGAGAAGAGAAAATCCTCCGGGAGCTCCATGCTTAACACACCCATAGGAAAAGAGGAGGATATGAAGCTTGCACTGGAAAGTAAGAGTATACTGATGAGCAAGTCACTCTCCCAAACTGCAGAGCTCACAAAGTTATCTGGGAGAGGTGAGTTTAAAACTGAGACACAAGTTGGTCGACAAAAGGAGAACAAGGTTTCAAGTAATCCTACATCAAAGAGTGAAGAAATAAGTTCAACATTTGGGAAATATGAAACTGTCAAAGATATACAAGTTCGGCTAGAGAATCAGAGTAAAGGTCGAGGAAGGTTAAATGAAGAAAAGTCTGGAAGAATAAAAGCTGTTAGTGAGAGTCAAGCTGGGCAGGATAATCAGAAAAGGCTCCCTGGTTACTGCACCCAGACTAGTGAAAGCAAGAATGAGCCCAAGAAGGAAAACCAGGCAGACTGTGAGAATCAAGAAAGAAACATTGAACAAGCACAAACTTCAGAAAAAAGTGGATCGAAAATGTTAAAAGATCCCATAAAGGATAGTTATGTTTTATCATTGATTTTAGAAGAAGAAAGCAGCAAGAATAACTTTGAATCTACTGATGACAATATTAGAAATAAACAACATTCATCTGTGAAGAATCAGGCCTTAAATACCTTCAGTGCACAAACTCCTCATTCCTCTTCAGGTGTCAAAGATAAACAAAGTGCACCTACTGTAAAGGCCACAAATCACCACCAGACCATACAGAGCACAGCAAAGACATCAACTCACAAACTTGAAAGCCATGGTAGTATGAAAAGCACATCAGGGTTTGCTATTGATATCCCCATACCAACATCTAAAGTGGAATACCAAGATACAACTTCACAAATACATCCGAGTTCAGCAGAATTTAAGATGAAAACCCTTCCTCCAATAAATTCTGTTGTTAGACTGTTTGGCCAGGATCAGAAGCAGAGTTCCTCTGCAGTTATGGTGCAATCAACTAGAACAGAAACCATTCAAGAACATGGATCAAAGCCCTTGGAAAGTGTAAACTACCTTGCCATTCCTGTAAAGGAACAAAGGACACAGCCAAGTCTAGGACAAACAACTACTTCCCCTCATTCTGCCACCATTAAATCAATGCCTTATTTTCAACATCAGCACAGTTTGGAGGTAACTGAACCTCCAAGACAAGAAAAGGAGTTAATTTCTCATCAGGTTAGTCAGGAGCCACGGTTCTCTGGCACGTCTCTGCAGAATCCATATTGTGCTTCTTCAAACCAAGGGCGGCCTCAATTGTCCTCTTGCTCTCCAGGAACAATGCCATTAAGCTTTGCGGAGACAATTTGTGAAGTAGCCCAGTCTTCTCAGGAAACAGACAACCCTTGCGTGCCTTGTTTTCAGTACCCTCAGACTCAGAGAAAGATGCTTGTGGATCCGGAGACTGGAAACTATTACTTTGTGGATGCTCCAGTTCAGCCTTCACGTAGAATGCTGCTGGACCCAGTAACAGGGCAGTATGTGGAAGTTGTAATGTCTCAGCAGCCCTTTGCTGGAGTTTATCAAGTGCCTTTCTCTCCTTACCTCCTACATCCAGGAGTTATGGGTCCATCTTATTTACCCAACATGCCATATCCTGGGGTATTTGTTGGACCGTCTTCACCTGCTCAAACTGCTCAAAGACCTCTGGATATGCAAAGCCAGCCACTGTCTCAGCAAGGTTCTGCACATGATAAAGCAAGTATACAACATCCTGAACAGCCCATCCAGAGGACTCTCTCCTCCGATGCTGCACAAATGGAGACTTTGTATTATATTCCAACAGGTATGACGTTATATCCAAACCCAAGTCAGCCTGGTCTGCAGCAAGTAGCCATGCAAGCTAAACCATGTGTTGATGTCAACGACAGTAAAACTACAGGTCACTGGCCAATCCAACAAACTTATGAAGTGAGCAGTTATCTGCCCCATGGAAGGCCAAGCAGCTTTATGGTGGAATAATTAGGAAACACAGTGTGCCTGATGAGAGGCTATAGAGTGGAAAGGAGAACCTACAACTCAGCAAGGATTCAACCACAATGCCACGCCAGGGTCAAATGGCAAGCACGGTACACCATAAAAGGTATTTTCCACCTGGCATCTCAACATCATCACTACAGGAACACAAGGTTTTATCCATGGCTTTGTTCAAGTGACGTCGAGAAGCATTTAGTTCATGGAAGGAGTTTGGTTCTACCTAAATAAAACAACAGAACTGAGGAGAATTTATTGATCAATGCTCCTGTCTTCTTTTCAGCTCCTGGAATATATGAGCAATTCATACATGGCTCCAATGGCATCACTGACATGGACCTCTGCAGTTTCAGTGAAGTTCTGCAGACGCTGGAAATCCAGAGTAACACACACAGACAGTTACTGTTGCTTAAAGCCACCAGATATTTTATGTTTTAAGACAAATAGTTTGCCAAACTTTTTATTTTCATTTTGTGTGTCACACCTTTGAGGAACTTGCACTCAGTCTGCAATATAAAGCCGTGCAATCGGAAAACAAATGTATCAATTAGGTGATAAAGACAGGGTATATTATAATTTAATGAACATCAGCAACTCTTCTTACATTTTGTCACAAAGACTAATATCACCTCAACCTAATTAAGAGACCTGTAAACAATTGGGGGGGGGTTGGATTTCTACACCCCATATATTAATTGATTTAGCATGGAATTTAAGTTAGTCAAATTTTGTGCAAGCATTGCTGGGAGAATACAGATTGAGTACCTAGTATTAAATAAGGCTGCTAATATTAGGGATACACTTTCTATCAATACTATTGGTAGTAGATACAACCAATGGTAATCTTAATTTATGTGCTAGTGAAAAAGAAAGGAATTGTGCTACTCTTAAAATGTACTTCCATTTACACATCAGCTCTAAACATCCTTTAAAGTATAATGATTGTTGAGCATGAGTTGGGAACTGGAGTTATTTATTGTATGTACCAAAGAGTAAAATAGATCTAAATAGGTTTCTCCAATTTTTCAAAAGGTAAATACATCATTTACAAATGTGGTGGGGGAGAAAGGAATTGTTCAGTGGGATAGGGATCCATGAAACCAAAATTAATGTCTAAAGAAATCTTTTCTAATATTTGCTGTGCCATTTATGTTCTCTGCCAGATGGTTATTTTTCTGTCAATTGGTTTGAAGGAAATATGCAATCCTATTTTGACATCAGTATCAAGTGTTCCTTTATCACATCTGTACTGAAACGTAAATAAAATCTGGCTTTTATCAGCTAATTGCCCCAACCCTGCCTTATGTACCAGTACAACTATTGCATTTAATGAAGCATGCCAATATTATGAATTTTCTGAATGAGTTACTGCTATGCTTAGAATGCTATGAGCTTGCATTCCCCATGGACTACCCTAGACTTATTTTGTGTTATTACCTCAGCAGCCAAGAGAGCAAGGAGTTTTCCATGCTATTATTTTGGTCTGGAATTGACCTCTAGACCCAGGTACCCATATCTTACTTTAGTATCACCTTCAATTAGAACTCAAAAGGACCTGTACATATGGTTTGTTCAACTGCAATATTTAATTGAACACCACTCTTATTCAGGTGCTACTTTGACCATCCTTTCTAGCTGCTGACTGCTGACTCAGGTCTCTCCCAGAGGTCTGTCATAGAAAAGTCTTACTTGACTCTGAAAACCTCACCTCTGAAGGCTGCCAAGTCTGCTTACTTACACTTTTTAAATTATTTGGTTTGCTTTGGGAGGATTATTAGCCATTTCCTATCCCTATATACACTTCTAATGTGGTAAATGACTTTTCTGAATTGCTGTAAATCAAGACCTTGCAAGGCTACTTCTGAAGGCAATTAAGTGTCATCGACATTGGTGTGGAACTGGAGTCACATATACAATAGATCTGAGGAGACAGGGGTATAAAGAAAATAGCTGAATTTTACCGTAATCTAACAACTTTGTTCATTTCTCATATTAGCATTCTATTTCCAACTTAAACTTGAATTACAATTCTCAAAATACCACAGTTGGACTTGAGCTTGTGGCATCTGGGTTATTAGTTGAAGCCATTGACTATTTTAATGATGGCATGCCAAAATTACTATCTTTCTCAAACATTGCCTGTTACATTTTGTTGACACTACCAATGAAAGTATCATCCCTGTTAATTTTACCTTTCGAAGTTTAATTTCTTGTGCCTAGCTAATACATCTACAGCTCTACAAAGACTTGCAAACCCTTTTATTGTTTTGCTTAGCCAGTGTGTTAAGTTCAAAAGCTCTGTACTCCTACTTTTTGCTACTGTCTGCCACTCTAATATTGTGGAGGAATACTGAGCATTTTGTTATGGAGAAACAATAATCGGTTAAAATCCACACTCCTGAGGGGTTACACTCCCAGGGAATGTAGGACAGGAAAGGAAGAACACAGTGGTACAGCATATCTATAGCCCCATACCTTGTGTACCTAGCTTCTGTTCATGGAGGTCTGGAATTTTCCTCTGTAAATCTCCAAAATGTTGTGGCTAACTGAAAGGGAATATATTATCAGTGAAAATTAAATTACTTAAACAAATCACATTGATCATAGAATCATTTAATCTTACAGCACAAAATGAAGCTATTTGGCACCTCACTGAGTTATAATTTATTTAATTTCATTCTTTGTTCTGTCTCTGTAAATTATTCCAGTCAGCTACCTTTTCTAAATCATTCTGTAAACTACTTCTGAACTTGCTTATGCCTTTATTTAAAGAAGTGCTTTTCAGATCATGTTAAAACCCTGATTAGTTTTCTTCGCTGTACCTCTGAGAATCTTTTGCTACTTGCTAAAAAAAAAAGTCTGTGTACAAGGGAGTTTGAATCCCACTGGAAAGGCAAGAAAACCAAGCTGTTAATGCTGACTTGACTATTTAGGTGTACTCCATCCCGAGGTATTAGTTACCTTGTAAGTAACATACGATCACAGCACAGTGTTAAATTTATTCATTGCAGATGTGTCAGCTGGAAACAGCAACTCAGCTAATGGTAACATTAGATTTAACAAAGGATGATAGATCAATGTCTTTTCTCCTTAAATAATTTTGGGATATGTTTACTGCTCACTGTAATACTGAGCTATGAAGACCAGATAGATCCAGCTCTCACTGGTGATCTGTGTTAAATTAACCAGATCAACTAGAATGAGGGGAGCTGCCACTGTCATTTGCCTCACTGCTGAATAGTTGGGTGAAAGTGATTCACACTCCTATCACCACTTAAATTAGGTACTTTGGGTGTGGCTGGTAAATCAGAATATGAATTGCAGCCTCATTACTCTCATTGAAATGACTTAGTCATTATCTAGAATACATTGCCTGAAAGAATTATATCAGTACTTTAGTATCAATAGCAACTTTAAAAAGTAAATTCAAAATATTCTATGTAAGGGAAATAATCTGGAAGGGAGTGGATCTCATTATGCAACTTTCAGGGAGATGGCACTGCACAGGTACAATGTACAAAATGGCATCATTGGTGCTGTACAATTTCATGACATCTCCTAGGAAAATCTGTGTGAATAGGATAAAGAGACAAAAATTTACTGTGATACCCATATGATAGTTTATATAAAAAATAGTAGAGGAGAGCTGGACCTTGTCATGAGCCAGCACCTTCTAGAGAAAAGTTAAAGAAGTTGGTAGACAAAAGTTCAGGAAGTTGGTACATGAAAGTGGCCAGTCCTCTTTAGAGTCTGGATGTGACTGTAAAAGTTTGTAAAATAGGTATTGATCCTGTAGCTATTTTGTGCATGTGGCTTTATGTTTTGCATATTGTGATGTTTTAAACAACCCAAAAAGTTTCTAGGCTGAAGGATAATAAGTAGGACAACCTTTTTGTTTGTGCTACTTTGCTCTTTCAAATTCACACTTTGTAAAAGTCAGCAACTCTACAGTGGGTAAAAATCGACAAATAAAACCAGACCCTGGATCGCCTCAGTTATTGCTGGTAAGTCAAGCAATGAAAAATAAAAATGGCTCGTACTCTGCCTATTTTACGTTAATGACATGCTTTGATCCCAAATCCATCATGATAATTTTCACAATCAAGCCCCTGATCAAAGGATAGCTCTCTAAACTCTTCATTTAGAATATTGTGGTTTAAAGCCATTTTCCAGCAACACAAGAACAAAATTTAGGCCAACATCCTTAAGTGTAGAGCTACAGGAAGCTACATGGAAAGACGTGCCTCCTTTTTGGATGAGATGATAAATTGAAACCCAGTCCATCCTGTGAAAGGCCTGACAGTGCTATCTGAAGAATGGGAAGTTCTCTCCAAAACCCTGGTCAACTGTTGTTCCTTAATCAATACCCAAAACAGACGATTTAGTAATTTACATGATTACTGTGACTCACTTACTGTGTACAGTTTGGCCAGTTTTCTTATACTATAAACAATCTCTATATTTAAAAAAGTGGTTTATTGGTTATCAAGCAATTTAGATTGCCCCAAGTTCACAGAAAGCACTGTAATAAGTTCTTCAAACCTGGATAGGGACATAGTGTTCTGCAGTGAATTTAGTGCAAAAAAGATTATGGAATCATACATCTCTTGTTAATTTTTAAAGTTACAATCATGTGTTTTGAAAATGCAAATATCATTTGGAGTTCTGCCTCTGTTTTGTACTAGAATAAGGCATCAGATATGCTATCACACGACTGTGTTCCACAGGCTTGTCTTGTATGACGATGGCTGAATAACAAATAAATGCCTCCTGAGAGAATTTTATTGTAAATTGTCAACAGCACATATACACTTTGCTGAGGGAAATCCAAGCAGAAAATGCTTTATTCTCAGTCAAATTTCTTTTGTTGTTGAACAGAGAACAATCAATTAAGCATCTAAACTTGCTGCTTAAGCAGCAAAATGCAGATTATTAAGTGATCACAAATTCTTAGTTACTCAACAGCTGGGTAAGAAATAAACTAACACCTTATAACCAAGCAACAGTAAATCAGAATTATGAAAGTACTAATTAAGAAACCACAAAGGAATAAGGTGTTTAGGCCAATCGATTCACATGACCTCCAATCACCTATCACATTTTAAGCAAACACCAGCAACACACACAAAATGCTGGTGAACGCAGCAGGCCAGGCAGCATCTCTAGGAAGAGGTGCAGTCGACGTTTCAGGCCGAGACCGTTCATCAGGACTAACTGAAAGAAGAGATAGTAAGAGATTTGAAAGTGGGACGGAGAGGGGGAGATCCGAAATGATAGGAGAAGACAGGAGGGGGAGGGATGGAGCCAAGAGCTGGACAGTTGATTGGCAAACGGGATATGAGAGGATCATGGGACAGGAGGCCTAGGGAGAAAGAAAAGGGAGAGGGGAGCTCCAGAGGAAGATGGTGAGCAGGCAAGGAGTGATTGTGAGAGGGACAAAGAGAGAAATAAAGGGGGGGGGGAATAAATAAATAAATAAGGGATGGGGTGAGAATGGGAGGAGGACCATTAATGGAAGTTAGAGAAGTCAATATTCATGCCATCAGGTTGGAGGCTACCCAGACGGAATATAAGGTGTTGTTCCTCCAACTTGAGTGTGGCTTCATCTTTACAGTACAGGAGGCCGTGGATAGACATATCAGAATGGGAATGGGACGTGGAATTAAAATGTGTGGCCACTGGGAGATCCTGCTTTCTCTGGCGGACAGAGCGTAGGTATTCAGTGAAACGGTCTCCCAGTCTGCGTCGGGTCTCACCAATATATAGAAGGCCGCACCGGGAGCACCAGACGCAGTATATCACCCCAGCCGACTCACAGGTGAAGTGTCACCTCTCCTGGAAGGACTGTCTGGGGCCCTGAATGGTGGTGAGGGAGGAAGTGTAAGGGCAGGTGTAGCACTTGTTCCGCTTACAAGGATAAGTGCCAGGAGGGAGATCAGTGGGGAGGGATGGGGGGGACGAATGGACAAGGGAGTCGCGTAGGGAACGATCCCTGCGGAAAGCGGGGTGGGGGGAGGGAAAGATGTGCTTAGTGGTGCGATCCCGTTGGAGGTGGCGGAAGTTATGGAGAATAGTATGTTGGACCCGGAGGCTGGTGGGGTGGTAGGTGAGGACCAGGGGAACCCTATTCCTAGTGGGGTGGCGGGAGGATGGAATGAGAGCAGATGTACGTGAAATGGGGGAGATGCGTTTAAGGGCAGAGTTGATAGCGGAGGAAGGGAAGCCCCTTTCTTTAAAAAAGGAAGACATCTCCCTCGTCCTAGAATGAAAAGCCTCATCCTGAGAGCAGATGCGGCGGAGACGGAGGAATTGCGAGAAGGGGATGGCGTTTTTGCAAGAGACAGGGTGAGAAGAGGAATAGTCCAGGTAGCTGTGAGAGTTTGTAGGCTTATAGTAGACATCAGTGGATAAGCTGTCTCCAGAGACAGAGACAGAAAGATCAAGAAAGGGGAAGGAGGTGTCAGAAATGGACCAGGTAAACTTGAGGGCAGGGTGAAAGTTGGAGGCAAAGTTAATGAAGTCAACGAGCTCAGCATACGTGCAGGAAGCAGCGCCAATGCAGTCGTCGATGTAGCGGAGGAAAAGTGGGGGACAGTATCGGCTTGGAACATAGATTGTTCCACAAAGTCAACAAAAAGGCAGGCATAGCTGGGACTCATACGGGTGCCCATGGCTACACCTTTAGTTTGGAGGAAGTGGGAGGAGCCAAAGGAGAAATTATTGAGAGTAAGGACTAATTCCGATAGATGGAGGAGAGTGGTGGTAGAGGGGAGCTGGTTAGGTCAACTCAGGTTGGAGGAACAACACCTTATATTCCGTCTGGGTAGCCTCCAACCCGATGGCATGAACATTGACTTCTCTAACTTCTGTTAATGCCCCTCCTCCGGTTCTCACCCCATCCCTTATTTATTATTTTTCCCTTTTTTCCCTCTCTCTTTTTTCTCTCTCTGTCCCTCTCATAATAACTCCTTGCCTGCTCTCCATCTTCCTCTGGGCTCCCCTCCCCCTTTCTTTCTCCCTAGGCCTCCCGTCCCATGATCCTCTCCCTTCTCCAGCCTTGTATCCCTTTTGCCAATCAACTGTCCAGCTCTTGGCTTCATCCCTCCCCCTCCTGTCTTCTCCTATCATTTCAGATCTCCCCCTCCCCTCCCACTTTCAAATCTCTTACTACCTCTTCTTTCAGTTAGTCCTGACAAAGAGTCTCGGCCTGAAACGTCGACTGTGCTTCTTCCTATGTATGCTTTCTTGTCTGCTGCGTTCCAGCAGCATTTTGTGTGTGTTGCTTGAATTTCCAGCATCTGCAGATTTCCTCGTGTTTGCGTTAAGCAAGCACCATATCCTTTTATTCCTTTTTCCCACTGGTTCTCTGGTTTTCTTTAAATATGTGCATTATGCATTATTCTACTGGCACTGCATCTTAACAGATTCAGGCTGACAACTTTGCTTTCTCTACAATGCTGAAGGGTATGCCGTAAGGAGCTATAAATAAATGATAGTCATGAACAAATCCATTTTTAAATTCATTAAAGATTACTTTGCTCGGAGTGGTTAGAAACTGGAACTTGCTAACATGAGGACTATATTGAGGCAAGCAACAGAACTGCTTATTAAACCACAAAGTGCTAAATAGAAGGGGAAAGAAATAGGATATATTGCGGTGTTAAAGAATGAGGTGGATCATCAGCACTACCACAGATCTATCAGATGGATTGACAGCATAAACACTGAAATAAAAAAGAATTGTTGTGTAAGAATGGAATAGAGATAGAAAATAACATAGAATTGTTTAATATTCTTTGCCTTGGTGTCTTGTGATTCATTTTTAATCTCAGTTGACTTTCAGTAGCTCATGAGTTAGATTATGTGCTTAAATTCCAGCGAGTTAAGCACAAAGTGCAGATTGATGCATTGCTGTAATACTGAGAAAGTGCCTATATGGCTGGAAATGTCACTATTTGAATAGGACATTATATCCAAGGTCCCATCCATCCTCCAAAGTGGATATGGGAGATTCCATGGGCCCACTGAGAAGAAAACCAGTTCTTCTTGGTGTCTATTCATCATGCAGTCATCAATTAATTTGCTTTGACATTATTACATAATTGTTTGTGGAAGCTTTCAGTGCACAATCTAATCTACATTACTTATGTACTTCAAGAGTACCTAGTTGTCATCTGTGAAGTGCTTTCACCAGGAGGAGGAGTACATACATCTCAGGGCACACTCAAACATTTGCACAATTTCATCTTCAAAATAGCATTCCCACTTTTCTTTATGGGAGTGGGGAAGAGATAAGATCAGAAGAGGACAGGAATAACAGGTGTATAACTAGGGCGGAAGATAAAACACATTGCAACTAAATAGTCTTCACCACATGCAAAACAAACTTTTTTTAAGTACTATAGTTCCCTAAAAAGGGTTGATGAAACCGTGTGGCTGCAACTGTATAGAATTACTGTAAAGTAACAGATCATTTGTGTTAACTAACCATAAGAGCCTCCAACCACCTTGCCATATTTAACCAAATCACTATATCTTTTATTCCCTTGCTCCTGTTATTGTCTAGGTTCCCCCTAAATATATCCATGTTATTGATCTCAAATGTTTCCTGCAGAAGCAAATTTTAGTTATTCTTGATACGGACACCTTTCTGAATTTCTCATTAGTCTTATTAGTCTTTAAACTAGTTTTGAAATTCCTTTCAACAATTAAAAACATTCCACATTATGTAAACATTTGCTCTATGCCTATTCTATCAAACTCAACTTTAAAACAACCTCTGTTCACTGTTCAGTCTTATCTAGAGAACAGAATCAGTCTTGCCTGAACTAGTATCATTTTATAAATAGTCAAAGTCATACTTTATTGATCCCAGGGGAAATTGGTTTTCGTTACAGTTGCACCATAAATAATAATAGTAATAAAACCATAAATAGTTAAAATAGTAATATGTAAATTATGCCAGGAAATAAGTCCAGGACCAGCCTATTGGCTCAGGGTATCTGACCCTCCAAGGGAGGAGTTGTAAAGTTTGATGGCCACAGGCAGGAATGACTTCCTATGACGCTCTGTGTTGCATCTCGGTGGAATGAGTCTCTGGCTGAATGTACTCCTGTGCCCACCCAGTACATTATGTAGTGGATGGGAGACATTGTCCAAGATGGCATGCAACTTGGACAGCATCCTCTTTTCAGACACCACCGTGAGAGAGTCCAGTTCCATCCCCACAACATCACTGGCCTTACGAATGAGTCTGGTGATTCTGTTGATGTCTGCTACCCTCAGCCTGCTGCCCCAGCACACAACAGCAAACATGATTGCACTAGCCACCACAGACTCGTAGAACATCCTCAGCATCGTCTGGCAGATGTTAAAGGACCTCACTCTCCTCAGGAAATAGAGACGGCTCTGACCCTTCTTGTAGACAGCCTCAGCTTTCTTTGACCAGTCCAGTTTATTGTCAATTCGTATCCCCAGGTATTTGTAATCCTCCATCATGTCCACACTGACCCCCTGGATGGAAACAGGGGTCACCGGTACCTTAGCTCTCCTCAGGTCTACCACCAGCTCCTTAGTCTTTTTCACATTAAGCTGCAGATAATTCTGCTCACACCATGTGACAAAGTTTCCTACTGTAGCCCTGAACTCAGCCTCACCTCCCTTGCTGATGCATCCAACTATGGCAGAGTCATCAGAAAACTTCTGAAGATGACAAGACTCTGTGCAGTACTTGAAGTCCGAGGTGTAAATGGTGAAGAGAAAGGGAGACAAGACAGTCCCCTGTGGATCCCCAGTGCTGCTGATCACTTTGTCGGACACACAGTGTTGCAAGCACACGTACTGTGGTCTGCCAGTCAGGTAATCAAGAATCCATGACACCAGGAAAGTATCCACCTGCATCGCTGTCAGCTTCTCCCCCCGGCAGAGCAGGGCGGATGGTGTTGAACGCACTGGAGAAGTCAAAAAACATGACCCTCACAGTGCTCGCTGGCTTGTCCAGGTGGGAGTAGACACGGTTCAGCAGGAAGACGATGGCATCCTCAACTCCTAGTCGGGGCTGGTAGGCGAACTGAAGGGGATCTAAGTATGGCCTGACCATAGGCCGGAGCAGCTCCAGAACAAGTCTGTCCAGGGTCTTCATGATGTGGGAGGTCAATGCCACCGGTCTGTAGTCATTGAGGCCGCTGGGGCGCGGCGTCTTCGGCACAGGGATGAGGCAGGACGTCTTCCACAGTACAGGAACCCTCTGGAGCCTCAGGCTTGGGTTGAAGACATGGCGAAGTACTCCACATAGCTGAGGGGCACAGGCTTTGAGCACCCTGGTACTGACACCATCCGGTCCTGCAGCCTTGCTTGGGTTGAGACATTTCAGCTGTCTTCTCACCTGTTCAGCTGTGAAGCCCACCGTGGTGGTTTCGTGTGGGGAAGGGGTATAGTCATGAGAGCAGGGTGGGGGACTGTGAGGAGGGGTAGGAGGGGAGAGTGGAATATGTGATGGTTGGGGGTCGACAACAGATGGCTTATGTGGGGGATGGGCAGGGGTCACAATGTCAAATCTGTTAAAGAACAGGTTAAGTTCATTGGCCCTGTCCACACTGCCTTCAGCTCCTCTGTTGCTAAATCATTACAGAGCTGTTCTGCTGTACAAACCTGAGCCAGTTGCCTCAGAAAATTTATGTCAAGAGCTTTGAAATCCAACCTGTAGCCAACACAGGCAAGGGTTGGAGCAGGTTTAAAGAGGAAACAATCAAGTTGGGAGTGCCAGGCAGCACTTGGACAAAAATCACTGAGGGACGAGCAGAGATATAAATAGCAAAGGTCACTTGTCGCAAGCTGCTCACAGTGAGATAAAAATTCACGAACACTTAATTCTGCTTGTTTGTATGTGAGCATGCATCAAAAGTCAAATCCAAAAATTTTGCATCATCGTCAACAAATATAAAGCTGTCTTGTCTTAAATGTTTTCAACGGACCTGCACCCTTTGCAAGCACTTTCAGATTCCATATGCAGCTCCTCTTTCAACTGTTTGGCACAGACCCAAAGTAATTTGCCTCTCAGGTTTTATTGCTGTAGGAACTGTAAAAGAATGATTTACTTTGAATTGCTTTACAAATAATTTTGCAGGATCAAAACAAGTCCCAAAGCACTTCATTTCCACACTGTTCTTTATATTACACACAAACTTTGCCCCTAGTGTTTTTCAGCGAGTGGCAATGCAACAGAAAAATCTGTTCAACACTCAGTCCTAAAGGTTAAACATATAATCTAGTCTGCTACTCTCAGTGAAGTTCTGAGTGCTTGCTACAGTGCCAGAGGTAGACTGGCCTAAAATGCAGTAAAGGAATTTCCAAAGACATGAAAGCAGTATTGCATGTCACTATAAGCTGCTTTTAAAAAGACCATAGGCACTTCAATCTTCAATTACCAAGTTCCCAGAATATTTTTGTTGGTTCCCAGCACAAAGTCAGTCTCAATGGGTACTACTCTGAGTGATTGCTAGATCTTGCAACTGCCAGGTGTGATCCCAGCAGCCAGCTTTAAAGGAAAACAGCACAATACAAACTATACTCTTCCATGTACATGACAAGGCCACTCACAGCTTAACTGACCTGCTAAGTCCCTCTCACAAACATCTGGAGATAAACTGCCAGATAACTTCATTAGGTCATACCTGACAGACAAGGTAGAAGAACCCGTCACAGTCCATTGCAAAACTTGCTCAACCAGTCGCAAAAACTAACAAAGGGGGAAAATACCTCAGAATCAGATTATTATCGCTGTCTTATATAACATGAAATTTGTTGTTTTGCTGAAGCAATACAAATACAACATTATTATACAGTACTGTGCAAAAGTCTTAGGCACGTATATATAGCTAGCACATATATATTTGCTCCCACCAGATTTACAAACTCGCTCGCTGCTCCACATTGACAAAGGATGTTGAAAATCGTGAGGGTCGAGTGCCACGGGGGTGGGGTGTGGGACAGGTGACAGAGGAAGGCCAGGGTTGGGGGCTGTCGCAATTGTAGACACACCCAGCCCTGAGACACCAAACAGGGTCATTTGATTCCAAACAATTGGTTTATTGATCATTACAGGATATCTCTCTGGTGCTTCCTGCTCCCTTCCCCTTTTCCCAACCATGATTCTCCTTTCCCATCCCCCTGTCCACTCTCTGTCACAAAGCAATACATAAAATAGTAGGTCAAATATGATGGCAGAGTATAGTATTAATGGTAAAACTCTTGGCAGTGTGGAGGATCAGAGGGATCTTGGGGTCTGAGTCTATAGGACACTCAAAGCAGCTGCGCAGGTTGACTCTGTGATTAAGAAGGCATATGGTGTATTGGCCTTTATCAATCGTGGAATTGAATTTAGGAGCTGAGATGTAATGTTGCAGCTATATAACACCCTGGTCAGACCCCACTTGGAGTACTGTGCTCAGTTCTGGTCGCTTCACTACAGGAAGGATGTGGAAACCATAGAAAGGGTGCAGAGGAGATTTACAAGGATGTTGCCTGGATTGGGGAGCATGCCTTATGAGAATAGGTTGAGTGAACTCGGCCTTTTCTCCTTGGAGCGAAGGAGGATGAGACGTGTATATGATGATGAGAGGCATTGATCGTGTGGATAGTCAAAGGCTTTTTCCCAGGGCGGAAATGGCTGCCACAAGAGGGCACAGGTTTAAGGTGCTTGGGAGCAGGTACAGAGGAGATGTCAGGGGTAAGTTTTTTTACGCAAAGAGTGGTGAGTGCGTGGAATGGGCTGCCGGCAATGGTGGTGGAGGCAGATACGATGGGGTCTTTTAAGAGACTTTTGGATAGGTACATGGAGCTTAGCAAAATAGAGTGCTATAGGTAACCCTAGTAATTTCTAAGGTAGGGACATGTTCGGCACAACTTTGTGGGCCAAAAGTCCTATATTGTGCTGTAGGTTTTCTATGTTTCTAAAATTACTACAGTACTGTGCAAAAGTCTTAGGCACAGTACAGTAAACTACAAAATAAGTAGTGCAAATAAAGTGGGCTCTTGTTAATTGGGGCAGCCGCTCATTTGGAACAACTCTTAAAGAACAAAAACGAATCGAGAAAATAGCTGGAATTCCCTTCACTTATTTGGGACATTATGCTGATTAATTGGGGCAGGAGACTGTTGCCAAACAGTTTCTAACTAGCATCAGTCATGTGTGCTTGCATGGCTGTTAGACACACTGTGCTTCGAGCGAGAATTTTTTAAAATAGCATCAGTTCTGGGTGTTTGTGCTCAAAAAGCAATGACTTCTGATAAATAGACTGCTTTTCTCACTGTGGTTTCAAGCTTTCAGGCTTGGGGATGCCCGAAATCGCCAGCAGTTAAAATGAAAGGATTTCACTACCTCAAAAAGTTAGAAACCATGAAAATCTTCAATTTTGCAATAAACATGAAGATTTGAAGGAAGCAATTGTCAACAGTATTGTATGAAGGCAGTCCATTATCTGCACTAGGTGTCCTGAGCTGATTTTGTTTACTCACAATTAAAAGAATGTGTCATGGATAAATTCTTCCATCTAAAAGTATTAGGACCTAACACAGAGTTTTATAGTACTGTAGTAGTAATAATGGTAGTGTTCTAATTTGTTGTGTATATAATTTAAATACATAATTTGTACTCAGTTTGTCTTTTTCTATTTTTTAACTATTTCCATGAAACTTCTACAAATTGGGGCAGCCACTTAATTAGGCCAAAATGTACTGGTCCCAATTAACTGGAATCCACTGTAAAAGGAATAATGAAGTAGTGTTTGTGGACAGTTTAGAAATCTGATAGCAGAGGGGAAGGGGCTGTTTCTGATTTGTTAAGAGTGGGTCTTCAGGCTCCTGTAATTCCTCTCTTACGGTAGTAATGAGAGGAGGACACATCCGGATGGTGAGGAGCCTTCGTGATAGATGTCACCTTCTTGAGAGGCACTGCCTCCAAGACGTCCTCAATGGTGAGAGGTTGTGCCCCTGATGGAGCAGGCTGAGTTGACAACCCTTTGCAGTCTTTTGTGATCCTGTGCAATGGATCCTTCTTACCAGGCTGTGATGCAATTGGTCAGAATGCTCTCTTACATACATCTATAGAAATTTGCAAGTCTTTGGTGACATACCAAATCTCCTCAAACTCTTAATGAAGCAGAGCTGCTGATGTGCTTTCTTTATGATTGCGTCAG
This sequence comes from Mobula hypostoma, assembly GCF_963921235.1. Taxonomy (NCBI): domain Eukaryota; kingdom Metazoa; phylum Chordata; class Chondrichthyes; order Myliobatiformes; family Myliobatidae; genus Mobula; species Mobula hypostoma. The sequence goes on from NC_086129.1 coordinate 41,846,168, forward strand.
TGTTGGGCCTGGGATAGATCCTTGGAGATATTGACACCCAGAAACTTGAAGCTGCTTGTTGCGTGAAAAATCACTCTAACACTGCTCACCCTTTCCACTACTGACTCCACAATGAATATTTGGGCAGATAGGTTATAATTAGGGAAAACCAACATGGCTCTGTGTGTGGTAGGTCATGTCTAACCAATCTTTTTGAGTTTTTTTTGAAGCGGTTACCAGGAAGTCAATGAACAAAAGGCACTGATGTTTTTTTTTAAATATAATTTTTATTAAATTTTCAAAAAGAATACAAGAAGAGATAAAATCTACCCACCCCCCCTCCCCTTAACCCTCCCCCCCCATATATAGTCCTACCTAAAAAGGAAGAAAGAGAAAAAAAAAGAGCCATCTGGGTATTGGAAGGTTTCCACATGCTCCATGGGATTCAAAATAAATTTGGTATAATTATTCGTTACTTTCCCCAAGTAACCAAAATCTTTATCGGAGCACTTAAATATGCCATCCTATCTTTTGTAAATAAGGGCGCCAAATATTCAAAAATGTTACATATTTATCTCTTAAATTATAAGTAATTTTTTCAAGTGGAATAGAACTAGCCATTTCATTATTCCAACGATCCATACTTAAATACGAATCAGATTTCCAAGTAACTGCTATAGTCTTCTTAGCTACTGCCAATGCAATTTTTATAAATTCTTTCTGATATTTATTCAATTTAAGTTTCGGTTTTATCCCTTCAATATCACCTAATAGAAATAATACAGGGTTATGTGGAAGTTGAGTTCCAGTAATTTGTTCCAATAAGACTCTTAAATTTATCCAAAAGGGTTGAATTTTAAAACAAGACCAAGTAGAATGTAAAAAAGTACCAATTTCTTGATTACACCGAAAACATTTATCAGATAGATTTGAATTTAATCTATTTATTTTTTGTGGTGTAATATATAATTGGTGTAAAAAATTATATTGTACTAATCTAAGTCGAACATTTCTTGTATTTGTCATACTGTCAAGACAGAGTCTTGACCAATTTGTTTCATCAATATTAATATTCAAATCTGTTTCCCATTTTTGCTTTGACTTATGGGTTCCTTGTTTAATTGTCTGTTCTTGAATCAAATTATACATACAAGAAATAAATGTTTTAATTTTCCCTTTTTGAATTAAAATTTCAATTTCATTAGGTTTTGGCAAAAACATTGTTTGACCCAGCTTACCTTTTAAGTAAGCCCTTAATTGAAAGTAACAAAAGAAAGTATTATTAGATATTTTATATTTATCCTTTAATTGTTCAAATGACATCAGTATACCTCGTTCAAAACAATCTCCTATAAATTTAATCCCTTTTTGGTACCAATTATATAAAAGTTGATTGTCCATTGTAAAAGGAATAAGTCTGTTTTGAAACAAAGGTCTCCTTGCTAAAAGGGTGCAGGTCCGTTGAAAACATTTAAGACAAGACAGCTTTATATTTGTTGACGATGATGCAAAATTTTTGGAATTGACTTTTGATGCATGCTCACATACAAACAAACAGAATTAAGTGTTTGTTAATTTTTACCTCACTGTGAGCAGCTTGCGACAAGTGACCTTTGCTATTTATATCTCTGCTCGTCCCTCAGTGATTTTTGTCCAAGTGCTGCCTGGCACTCCCAACTTTATTGTTTCCTCTTTAAACCTGCTATTTCCTCTTTAAACCTACAGGCCTATTTCTTTATTGAATACAGATTATAAAATAATAGCAAAAATTTTATCGAATAGATTATCTAAATATTTACCAAAATTAATACATATGGATCAAACAGGATTTATTAAAAATAGACAATTGGCAGATAATGTAACTCGGCTACTCAGAATAATTCATTTGGCACAAAAAAGGGATGAGAAGAGTATAGTAGTAGCCTTGGATGCAGAAAAAGCATTTGATAGATTAGAATGGGATTTTTTATTTAAAGTATTAGAAAAATATGGGTTAGGAACATCTTTTATAAATTGGATTAAAACTTTAAATTCTAACCCTAAGGCTAAAGTAGTGACAAACTCTCAAATTTCAACATCATTTCAGTTAAAAAGGTCAACTAGACAAGGTTGTCCACTATCACCTGCTCTATTTGTATTGGCGAGAGAGCCATTAGCAGAACTAATTAGAATTGATCCAGATATTATGGGTTTTAGAGTTAACCAAGAGGAATATAAAATTAATCTTTTTGCCGATGATGTTTTGATCTATTTAACAAACCCACAACATTCGTTACATAAATTATCTTCTAGATTGGATGAATATGGGAAGGTATCAGGTTACAAAATAAACTGGGATAAAAGTGAAATTTTACCTCTTACTAAAGGAGACTATAGTCAATGTCGATTAGTAACCCAATTTAGATGGCCGGTAAATGGTATAAAGTATTTAGGTATAAGACTTGATAATGATGTAAAGAATTTATATAAATTTAATTATTTACCACTGTTGAAAAAAATTCAAGAAGATCTTGACAAATGGATGATACTACCAATAACATTAGTAGGTAGAGTCAATGTTGTAAAAATGAATATATTTCCTAGATTACAGTATTTGTTTCAAACATTACCAATACAATTGCCACAGAAATTTTTTAAAGAGTTAAATAAATGTGTGAGAAAATTTCTTTGGAAAGGTAAAATATCAAGAATATCATTGGAAAAACTGACATGTAAATTTGGGTTAGGAGGGTTACAACTTCCAAACTTTAAAAACTACTATAAAGCAAATCAACTTAGATTTATTGCATCTTTTTTCGATGATCAAAAACCAGCATGGATTAAAATAGAACTAGACAAGATAGGAGAAAATAAACCTGAAGATTTTATATATAAATGGGAATCTAAATGGATACGGGAAAAGAAAGAATCTCCTATATTAACACATTTGATTGATCTATGGAATAAGATAAATGTTGATAAGAAAAAGGCACTGATGTTGTCTACATGGACTTTAGCAAGGCCTTTGACAAAGTCCCTCATGAGAGGCTGGTCCAGAAGATTCAGTTGCTTGGCATTCAGGATGAAGTAATATATTGGATTCAACATTGGCTCAGAGGGAGAAGCCAGAGAGCGGTAATAGATAGTTGCCTCTCTGGCTGGAGGCCAGTGACTAGAGATGTACTGTAGGGATTGGTGCTGGGTATGTAGTTATTTGTCATCAATATCAATGATCTGGATGATAATGTGGTAAACTGGATCAGCAGATGTGTGGGTGACACCAAGATTGGAAGCGTAGTGAACAGTGAGGAAGACCATCAAAACTTGCAGCTGGATCTGGATCAACTGAAAATGGGCTGAAAATGGCACATGGAATTTAGTGCTGACAAGTGGGAGGTGTTCCACTTAGGGAGGACCAACTAGGGTAGGACAAGCACAGTGAACTGAGGGCACTGAGGAGTGTGGTAGAACAGAAGGATCTGGGAATACAGATCCATAATTCCTTGAAAGTGGTGTCACAGGTACATAGGGTCATAACAAAAAGCTTTTGACACATTAGCCTTCATAAATCAAAGTATAAAGTAAGGAGTTAGGATGTTATGTTGAAGTTTTATAAGACATAGGTGAGTGAGACCAAATTTGGAATATTGTGTGCAGTTCTGGTCGCCCACCTGGAGGAAGAATATCAATCAGATTGAAAGAGTGCAGAGAATATTTACAAGGATGTTGCCAGGACTTAAGAACCCGAGTTACAGGGAAAGGTTGAATAGGTTAGCAGAATGAGAAAAATTTATTAAGACCATAGGAGCAGAATTAGGTCATTTGGCCCATCCAGTTTGCTCTGCCATTTCATCATGGCTGGTCCATTTTTACTCTCAGCCCCAATCTTCTGCCTCAGCACCCCTCCCCTCCCCACCCCCCTTATCCCTTCATGCCTTGACCAATCAAGAATCTATCAACCTCTGCCTTAAATATACATAAAGACTTGGCCTCCACAGCTGCCTGTAGCAAAGAATTCTACAGATTCACCACTCTCTGGCTAAAGAAATTTCACCTCATCTCCATTCTAAAAGGACACCCCTCTATTCTGAGGCTGTGTCATCTGGTCTTGGACTCACACAATAGGAATCATCCTCTCCACATCCACTCCATCAAGGCCTTTCACCATTCGAAAAGTTTAAATTAGATCACCCCTCATTCTTCTGAATTCTGTTGAATACAGGCCCAGAGCCATCAAACACTCTTCATATAACAAGCTATTCAATCCTGGAATCATTTTTGTGAACCTCCTTTGAACCCGCTCCAGTTTTAGCACATCCTTCCTAAGATAAGGGACCCAAAATAGCTCACAATGGTCCAAGTGAGGCCTCACGTGCTTTATAAAGTGTCAACATTACATCCTTGCTTTTAAATTCAAATCGCCTTCAAATTAATGCTAACATTGCATTTGCCTTCCTCCACCACAGACCCAACCAGCAAATTAACCTTTAGGGAATCCTGCACAAAGACTCACAAATCCCTTTGTGCCTCAGATTTTTGTATTTTCTCTCCATTTAGAAAATAGGCAACCCTTTCATTCCTTCTACCAAAATGCGTGACCATACACTTCCCGACACTGTATTCCATCCGCCACTTCTTTGTCCACCCACCTAATCTGTACAAGTCCTTCTGTAGCTTCTCTATTTCCTCAAAACTACCTGCTCCTCCACCCATCTTCATATTGTCTGCTACTTTACAACAAAGCCATCAATTCTGTCATCCAAATCACTGATATATAACATAAAAAGAATCAGTCCCAACACGGGCCCCTGTGGAACACCACTAGTCACTGGCAGCCAACCAGAAAAGACTCACTTTATTCCCACTCTTTGCCTCCTGCCAATCAGCCAATGCTTTATCCATACTAGAATCTTTCCTGTAATACCATGGGCTCGTAACTCGTTAAGCATGTGTGGCACGTTGTTAAAGGCCTTTTGAAAATCCAAGTACACAACATCAGCTGATTCTCCTTTGCTTATCCTGCTTGTTACTTCTTCTAAGAATTTCAACAGGAAAGGTATTTTTCTTGTCGAAACTATGCTGACTATAGCCTATTTTATCATGTGCCTCCAAGTACCCTGAAACCACATCCTTATCAATCGACTCCAACCACTGAGGTCAGACTAACTGGCCTATAGTTTCCTTTCTTCTGCCTCTCTCCCTTCTTGAAGAATGGAATGACATTTGTAATTTTCCAGTCTTCCGGAACCATTCCAGAATCTACTGATTCCCGAAAGATCATTACTAATACCTCCACAATCTCTTCAGCCACCGTTTAGAACCCTGGGGCGTACACCATCCGGTCCAGTTGACTTATCTACCTTCAGATCTTTCCGTTTCCCAAGAACCTTCTCCCTAGTAATAGTAATTTCACACACTTCGTGACCCCTGACACCTGGAACTTCCACCATACTCCTAGAGTCTTCCACAGTGAAGACTGATGCATAGTACTTGTTCAGTTTGTCCGTCATTTCCTTGTCCCCCATTACTACCTCTCCAGTATTCTGATATCCACTCTCGCCTCTCTTTTACATGCTATGTATCTGAAGAAACTTTTGGTATCTTCTTTAATATTAACGGCTAGCTTCTTAATAACTTTTTGAGTTGCCTTCAGTTGTTTTTTTAGAAGCTTCCCAATCCTCTAACTTCCCACTAATCTTTGTTGTATTATATACCCTCTCTTTGGCTTTTATGCTGGCTTTGACTTCTCTTGTTAGCCACAGCTGTGTCATCTTGCCTTTAGAACACTTCTTCCTCTTTGGGATGTATGTATTTTGTGCCTTCCAAATTGCTTCCAGAAATTCCAGCCATTGCTGCTCTGCTGTCATCCCTGACAGTGTTCTTTTCCAGTCAATTTTGGCCAACTCCCCCTCATGCCTCTGTAATTTCCTTTACTCCACTGTAATACTGATACATTTGTCTTTAGCTTCTCCTTCTCAAATAATAGAGGTATACAAAATTATAAGAGGCATAGATAGGGTTAATGCAAGCAGGCTTTCCCCCGAGGTTGAGTGATGCTAGAACTAGAGGACATGGTTAAGCGTGAAATGTGAAATATTTAAGGGGAACCTGAGGAGGAACTTCTTTACTCAGAAGGTGCTGCGAGTGTGGAACGAGCTGCCAGAGGAAGTGGTGGATGCGGCTTTGATTTCAACATTTAAGGGAAGTTTGGATAGGTACATGGATGGGTCGGGTATGGAGAATTATGGTACAGATGCGGGTTAAGAGGACAGACAATGTGGGCCGAAGGGCCTGTTTCTGCTCTGCAGCACTAATAAATACTTTTCGAGAGAGAAAACCATGAGTCTAAACTAAGTGAAAGAACAGATTGCCTACAGCAGTGCTGAATACTTTGCAATTGAATTCCTCTTGCTTAAATCAGATCCTGAGAGATTAGAAGGGATTTAAAGCTAAGTATTCAGTTGCATCTTTCAGTTCAGCAGCAATAAAATTTATAGCATCATATAGCAAAGACAGAGGCCATTTGGGCCATTGTGCTTGTGCCAGCTCTTTGAACGTGCTATCCAGTTAGTCCCACTTCCCCTGCTCTTTCCCACAACCCTGATAATGTTTCCCTTTTCAGTATGTATCCATTTCCCTACTGAAAGTTTTTGCTAACTTTGCTTACACTATCCTTTCGGCAGTGAATTCCAGATCATAGCAACTCACTGCAAAATAAAAAGTCTCCTTTGCCCTTTTGGTTCTTTTGCCAATTATCCTAAACATGCATATATTAGTGAAAATAGAAATAGCTTCTTGTTTCATAGAAAACAGAACAGTTCAGTGCAGTACAGGCCCTTCAGCCCATGATGTTGTGTCAACCTTTTAACTTACTCCAAGGTCAATCAAATACTCCCCTTTAACATAGTCCTCCATGTTTCCTTCATCATAAATCCCTTCATAATTTAAATATTAGTATTAAAATTCCTCTTAGTCTTCTTTGTACTGAGTGCAATTCCAGTTTCACACATCTTTCCACAGAACTGAAGCCCTTTACAACTGGCATCTTTCCAGTACCTAATCTTTGCACCCTTCAAAGGCCTTTGACATTGAAAAGTGTAATGTCCTTTTGATAATACCGATCACTACAACACAGCGGTATGTTAAGCACAAAAAAACTGTAAAGAATCTCAGTACATCCCAAAACATTTTATAGCCAATAACTTGTTTCTGAAATTTAGTTACTGCAATAATGGAAGAAATACAGTAAACTTCCACATTCAACTTGTCCACAGGCTCAATTCCAACAATATAGATATTAATGGCAAATTTTATCAGTTTTCTTTATTACTTTGGATGATCCAAGAGTATGAGTTTCCATACTTATACACCATGCTATCTGCATGCTTAGACTCTAGCAATATGGAATAAATTGCCATCCAGTACTCAAATGGAAAAATAACCAAGTAGTTTGTAAACAAGACAGCCTTGACAGACCATCAGATTTCTGAATGGTCTATGAATGCAATCTCATTATTCCTTTTGTTTTGCACTATTTATTTTGTAATTTATAATAAAGCTATATCCTTGCACTATACTGTTGCTACAAAACAAATTTCACATCATATAAGACAGTGAAAATAAACCTATTCTGATAAGGACAGACCTGATTCTATGTTGTTGCAGGACAGACAAGTGGATCATTTCCATGGCCAGGATGGTGTGGGCACTTGGCAGTAATCAGGAGCAGATACTCAAGTAGAATGACTATATGCTCAAAAAAAAAAGAAAGAAAAAGAAAAAACATTTTAATTCTTAAAAATAATTAATATTTCCCAAGTTCACCAAGTTCCCTGAAACAGTCAGGGTTAAATCAGAGAATTCCTACTTCTCATTGACTAATGCATGAATGAGAGAAGCATCTACTGTGGCCTCTAGACATTCCAAAAATGCTTTACAGCCAATGAATAGTCATTATTGCAAGATTGATAACAAATCAAACAATATGGACCCACAAACTAAAATGAGATAATGGCCAGCATAAACAGAAAAGGCTGGAAGCACGCATCTGCTTACACATTACCTAATGACACAGCATTAGGATATAGATCAGATGGAAAGTTGGCAGAGCACTGGCAGATGGAATTTAATCCTCATAAGAGCAAGATGCTGTATTTTGAGAAGCCAAGTAAGGGTATGACACAGAAATGGTAAGGTGCTAAGGAATGTTAAAGACTTCAAGTCCCTTCATCCCTGAAGTAACAAGACAGACAGACATTGTGATAAAGAAGACACAAGTCACACTTGTCTTTGTAGGTCTGGGTATAGAAGACAAAAGTTGACACATAATGTTATAACTTTGTAAAATACTGGTTAGACTGCACTTGTGTTATGTTTCCCATAGTGGGAGAGTCTAATTAGGCTATTCGATCCATTGAGTCTGCTTCACCAATCAGTCACAGTTGATTTATTATCCCTTTCAACTCCATTCTCCTGCCTTCTCCCTATAATTTTGACATCCTTACTAATCACGAACCTATCAACCTCCACTTAAATATACCCAATGACTTGACCTCCGCAGCCATCTTGGCAATGAATTCCACGGATTCACCACCTTCTGGCTAAAGAAATTCCTCCTCACCTCTGTCCTAAAGGGAGTAGAGATAGCTCAGGAAATTATAGACCAGTGAATGGTAAGTTGATGGAGAAGATCCTGAGAGGCAGGATTTATGAACATTTGGAGAGGCATAATATGATTAGGAATAGTCAGCATGGCTTTGTCAAGGGCAGGTTATGCCTTACGAGCCTGATTGAATTTTTTGAGGAAGTGACTAAACACATTGATGATGGTAGAGCAGTAGGTGTAGTGTATATGGATTTCAGCAAGGCATTTGACAAGGTACCCCATTGAGAAAGTACCTTATTGAGAAAGTAAGGAGGCATGGGATCCAAGGGAAAATTGCTTTGTGGATCCAGAACTGGCTTGCCCATAGAAGACAAAGAGTGGTTGTAGACGGGTCATATTCTGCATGGAGGTCAGTGACCAGTGGTGTGCCTTAGGGATCTGTTCTGGGACCCCCACTCTTCGTGATTTTTATAAATGACCCGGATGAAGAAGTGGAGGGATGGGTTAGTAAATTTGCTGATGACACAAAAGTTGGAGGTGTTGTGGATAGTGTGGAGGGATATCAGAGGTTACAGCAGGACTTTGATAGGATGCAAAAATGAGCTGAGAAGTGGCAGATAGAGTTCAACCCAGATAAGTGTGAAGTGGTTCATTTTGGTAGGTCAAATATGATGACAGAATATAGTATTAATGGTAAGACTCTTGGCAGTGTGGAGCATCAGAGGGATCTGAGTCCATAGGATACTCAAGGCTGCTGTGCAGGTTGACTCTGTGGTTAAGAAGACATACGGTGCATTGGCCTTCATCAATCGTGGGATTGAGTTTAGGAGCCGAGAAGTAATGTTGCAGCTTTATAGGACCCTGGTCAGACCCCACTTGGAGTACTGTGCTCATTTCTGGTCACCTCACTATAGGAAGGATGTGGAAACCATAGAAAGGGTGCAAAGAAGATTTACAAGGATGTTGCCTGGATTGGGGAGCATGCCTTATGAGAATAGGTTGAGTGAACTTGGCCTTTTTTCCTTGGAGCGACAGAGGATGAGAGGTGACCTGATAGAGGTGTACAAGATGATGAGAGGCATTGATCGTGTGGATAGTCAGAGGCTTTTTTCCAGGGCTGAAATGGCTAACACAAGAGCACACAGTTTTAAGGTGCTTGGAAGTAAGTACAGAGGAGATATCAGGGGTAAGTTTTTTTATCTCCCATGCAGAGCGTGGTGAGTGGTGGAGGCGGATACGATAGGGTCTTTTAAGAGACTTCTGGACAGGTATATGGAGCTCAGAAAAATAGAGGGCTATGGGTAACCCTAGGTAATTTTTCAGGTAAGGACATGTTCGGCACAGCCTTGTGGGCAAAAGGGCCTGCATCGTGTTGTAGGTTTTCTTTGTTCTTCTATGTTTTCTATCTTCTATCTTGATAGTCTGCAACCTTACAACATGAACATCAACTTCTTTAACTTCCAATAACCACCACCAGTCTATATCTTCCCTGCCCCCTTGCTTTCCCTCTTTTTGGTGGCCCTCTCACCCATTTTCTTCCCCTACCCCACACTCATGACCTCTGTCTGGTTCCCTACCTTCTTTCTTTCATTCCATAGTCTCATTCTCTCCTATCGGATTCCTTTTACTTCAGCCTTTTACCTCTTCTGCCTATCACACCCCAGCTTCTCACATCATTCCTATTTTCCCTCCCCCACTTATCTACCTTCTCCCTCTCACCTGGACTCACCTATCACCTGCTGACGTGCTCCTCCCACCCTTTTATTCTGGCTTCTGCCCACTTCTTTTCCATCCTGATGAAGAGTCTTGGCTTGAAATGTTGACTGTCCATTTCCTTCTACAGATACTGCCTGACCCACTGCTGGGTTCCTCTAGCATTTTTTGTATGTTGATTATATAAAGAAAAAAAGGTTGATTTCTGGAACACACAGCCAGAGGTGGTGGAGAAATTGGATACAATCACTACTTTCAAGAGAAATTTTGACAGACACTTAAATAGGCAATGCATTGAAGAATACAGACCCAGGCCGGGAAATGTATTTAGCTTAGATGGACAAAAATGTCAGCATAGGCATGGTGGGCTGAATGGCCTGTTTCTCTTCTTTACAACTTTAGGACAATCTATGAAAAGATTTCTGATGAGTCTTTGGCATAAGATGATAATTTTGTTTTCTTCCCAGCAACTTGTGTCTTTGTTTCAGATTTACAGGCTCTGCAGCTTTGTCATAGTCATAGTCATACTTTATTGATCCCGAGGGAAATTGGGTTTCGTTACAGTTGCACCAACCAAGAATAGAGTATAAATATAGCAACATAAAACCATAAATAATAATATGCAAATTATGCCAGATAGAAATAAGTCCAAGACTAGCCTATTGGCTCAGGGTGTCTGACCCTCCAAGGGAGGAGTTGATGGCCACAGGCAGGAATGACTTCCTATGACGCTCAGTGTTGCAATCTCGGTGGAATGAGTCTCTGGCTGAATGTACTCCTGTAATTGACTTTCAATTACAGAAATAAATGAGGAGAACATTTGTCTATTTATCAGGGTGACCGATCTAACCCAGGTAACAAGGAAATACTTGCTGTTCTTCAAAACAATGCTGTGGCTTTATGCCTACCTGAGGTGCAATCAGGCTCATAATTAACACAGATGCTTGGGTATTTTAAATGCTTACTCAACAGGTATACTAGGTGACTACAAATGATTATTGCATATTTTTAATATACTGCCTGGTTTTCCACAAGCCAAGCAGGCCTAAGGGTGGGATGGTGGTAGTGGCTGGGAAATGTGCAGTCAGGATGGAAGATGGCCATATCAGAGGTCAGCATTCGAGAAGGAGGGAAATGGTAAGAATGGGACCAGTGGGGAAGCGGGTACCAGCAGTGAATCAACAGGGTTGGGGACTGACATTTTCAAAGGACGGGGAATGATGCAAGATAATGCAGGGAGCATGGCTGCATATTCGTACACAAGGAGGAAATATATGGGAGCATAGCCCCACTTCCCTGCAGATCGTCACCTCGTCGTGGTGGAGAGGCTCGTGATTTCCTGAGATCCCGAGAGTGATGCCGTCTGGAGCTTAGGGTCACCCATGGTAGCAAGGTTAAGGGGGGGGGGAAGGTTACAGACTGAGCGATCCAACTATGACCTCAACAGTGGAACTGGCGGAAGATGACATATCACAATGACAGTGAAGGCGGAGGAAGGCTGCTGCAGTGAAGGCTCCCCAGTCGTTTGCATTCTATGCCACTGGACCCTGACCTGATCTGTTAAGGTGTGGTAGCTGTCTGTGTGTCAACTTCTCTATGTTAAACAAAGTCACTTCTCCACTAAGGGAATAATCCCTTTGGAGAACATCATACTTAACTCGAATGATCGCACTGTATATAGCCCCAAGACAGCTCATGAATGGTCCAAGTTTCGTATAATGCCCCAGGCAATGACACGATTCAGGTGCATTATTTGCAGAACTCACATCGAGCGTGCAAGGATAACTTACAGCAGAAGTGCCTGGTTGAATTTCCAGAATGATGCAAAATGACACAATCTCTTCAATAAAGTAATTTTCAGTTCTGTGTTGTGGCAAACAAAACATGCATAAAGTAATGAATTTCTAAGCACAAGTGTGTGGTAGCTATGTGAATCAGTCCTCTGAAAATTAGATAGGGTAAAGGTGGGGACTTTACCAAAGAGTAGTTTAAAAAAAGTAGCAAAAAAGAAAAGATTTAAAAAAATTTTCTCTGAAAAGCATCCAGCTCCAACAGGAAACATCTGTCTTTCAAGTAGATGACTCAATACTGATGTTGAACTAATAACTACAGGAACCATCTAAACAAATGGAAGTTCTAGCATACTCACTACATCAGAGTTATACAGCACAGAAACCGGCTCTTCAGCCAACTCATCTGTGCTGCCCTAGTTGCCTAACTGATAAGTTGGTCCCATCTGCCTGCATTTGGCCATATCTCTCTAAAACGTTTCAATCCATGCAACTGTTCACATATCTTTTAAATATCATAATTGTATCTGGCACTAACATTTCTTCTGGCAACTTATTCCATGTACTCACCAGCTTCTGGGTTGAAAAACTTTATCCTTGGATCCCCTTCTAATCTTTTTCCTCTCATTTTAAACCTATGTCGCTCCTTAGTACCCAAGCCCTCCAATCCTAGTTATCCTTGTAAATCTTTTCTGCACCCTCTCCAGTTAAATGATATGGTACTCCAAATATGGCCATACAAACATCTTGAACAGCTGAAACATGTCCCAACTCTTGTACTGTGTATTCTGACTGATGAAAGCAAGTGTGCCAAATGCTTTTACCACCTTGCCCATGTTCCCACTTTCAAGGAATTATGTACCTGCATTCTTAGATTTCTCTGCAAGGCCCAACCACTTATTGTTCAAAGTATGTATTGGTTTGTCTAACCAAAATGCAATACTACATATTTACAACCACAGAAGATAAAGCACAGTTGTTAATATTTTCATCAGGATGTGTTGATGACTGTGTTCCAATGAAGACCATCAGGGTTTATCCCAACTAGAAACCTTGGATGAACAGGGCTTTCTCGTATTTCAGAAACCCTCCCGCTGGTGACACTGGGCTCACTGGTCCACAATTCCCAGGCTTATCCTTGCAGCCTTTCTTAAATAAGGCATAATATTAGCCATCATTCTGGCACCTCACAAACAAGAGAAAATCCACAGATACTTCGAATCCAAGTAACAGACACAAAATGCTGGCGGAGCTCAGCAGGCCAGACAGCATCTATGCACAAGAGTAAACAGCTGAGCTGGGTCAAGACCAATCAGCCTGAAACATTGACTGTTTGCTCTTTCCCATAGATGCTGTGTAGAAAGATGGCACATGATAAGCTAATTACCAAGACCAAGGGAGATTGAATGATGCCTTCAGTTGACACAGGATAGTTGAGGCCTGCCAATAATCCAAGCTGATCCGTGTGAAGGAGATGAATATGAGAGACAGAAAAAAAAGGACACAAACAAAAAGAACAATTTATCCAAAGCTGGGGAATTCAGTATCCAGTCCTACAGGATGCAATATGCCCAGATAAAAAGCCCCAATTGGCTTCTAATTTTGATCACGATTTGTAATGAGAATATTGTAGCATGCCTGTGATATTTCACAAATTGAATCCTGTCACTGAACGCATGTTATGCGCACATGCCAATGTATACAGTAAGCAGTAGTGATACTAATCCTCGTGCAATGCTGCTTTGACGACAGCACTGGGAAATCAGCCCAGGTATGCATAGTGAATCACACGCTGGAAACTGAATCCTGAGCAACAAGAGACCACGAATGGTATTTAGAAGTATGCGCAATTACATTGTTGCTTTGAAGACCAAGTGAAAGGAGATCTCATTTTATTGAGCTGCACCAAAGTTGTACATATTGAGAATTCTGGTAATATCTGAGCTACAGCTTACCTTTCCACCAAAAACAAATGTGAAGGCTTTAACTGTTGTCTCACTAAGCCTCCAACATTATCAGAAGCAGGCAGAGGGGCTCAAATGCCTCTTTTGGCACCCTTGCTGGATAAGGAGAAAAAGGGCTTATTCCCCAGGCATCTTTCATGAACAATGCTCAATGCACCCAGAGGCTGAGTTTCAAAAAAAAAAGTGACATTTACCATTAACACAAAAGATTGCTCCCCTTCCTTTCCAGGCCTAATGAAGGTCACAGCCCAATATGGTGACTCTTTTCTTCTCTCCATAGACTTTGCTTGATATTTACCATCTGATGCAGGTAACCAGCCAGCTATACAGCTATGGCTAGGTGGCTCAGTTCAAGGCTGTGAGCATTTTAATCCTGAATGTCTTAAATCTACTACTTCAGGCAAAGAATCATTGACATGATAATTGCTTCAGTTTGTAATACGACATTGTATTATTGTCTGCAAGATAGCTTTCTGCTGAAGAGAGAAATTCCTCTTTGAACAGGGGGAGTAAATGATGTGTGTATATGAAAAAAAACTACTTTCCTCAGAGACTGGGGGTTCCCCACGACTCAGGAGTGACTAACTGGACTCCAATAGAGTCCATGCAGTAATGGTTCAGTTTATCTGCAATCGCTCACAGAAAGCATGGTTACTAATCCAGGTGACATTTCCTGTAACACCCAAGAGAAAGGAATGAATACTAGTTAGTCTAGAGAAGAGGAGCAAAGTTGGTTAAAGACAAAAAGCAAACTAGGACTGTGCAATGGTGGAGATCTAAAAACAAAATGGCCATAAGACATAGGACCAGGATTAGGCTATTCGGCCCATTGAGACTGCTCTGCTATTTTATCATGGTTGATTTATTATCCCTCTCAACCCCGTTTTTCTCCTTCTGTCTGTAACCTTTGATGATCTTAATAATCAAGAACCTAGCAATCTGCTTTAAATATACCCAGTGACATGGCTTCCACAGATTCACCACCCTCCGGCAAAAGAAATTACTAATCTCTGTTCTAAATGGGCATCCTTCTATTCTGTGCCCTCTGGTCCTAGACTCTCCCAATACTGGGAACATTCTCTCCACATCCACTATCTAGGCCTTTTAATATTTAGTAGGTTTCAATGAGACGTCCCATCATTTTGATGACCTCCAGCAAGTACAGGCCCAGAGGCATTAAATGCTCATACTTTAACCCTTTCATTCCCAGGATCATTCTTGCAAACCTCCTGTGAACCCTTTCCAATGTCAGTACATCCTTGCTCACACTACCTAACGTTGCAGCATTTGCCAATAAATAGAACTTGAACAATTTCAGATAACCAGCTTTTCCTGTTTGAGTCAGAACCAGTGGATTCAGATTCAAAGTTACATGCCTGTAACATTAACTCCTCTCTCCACAGATGTTACTGGACCTACTGAGAATCTCTAACATTCCTTGTTTCAGATATCCAGCAATTGCTGTATTCAGCATCACATTTGGTTTTTAAACTTTCCAACTGCCCTCATGCTTTCTTTCTCATAAGATTCCACCATCTACAGCCTTTGTTATGCTTTCCTCTGTGTTCCAGTTTCCTCCCACGTTCCAAAGTACACTTAGTGTTAGAGAGTTGTGGGTATGCTATGCTGGCGCCAGAAGCATGGCGATATTTGTGGCCTGCCCAGCACAATCCTCACTGATTTAATTTGAAGCAAATGATGCATTTCACTGTATCACCTCCTTCTGAGATGGAGTGTGGAGCAAAGAGACAGGAAGTATACCTGCCAAGATTTCCCCCCCCTCCTTAAAAAAAAACTCAATATGAAAAAGACTAAATGCTTTCCAGAAAGTCAAATACACACTTTAAAAGTTAAAATAAATTTATTATCAAAGTACCTATATGTCACCATATATAACCCTGAGATCCATTTTCTTGTGGGCATATTCAATCAATCAATAATAGAACAATAACCACAAAGAATCAATGAAAGACTGCACTAACTTGGGTGTTCAAGCAGTGTGCAAAAGAAACTGTGCAAATACAAAAAGAAATAATAATAATTAAATAAATAACCAATAAATATCAAGAACATGAGATGAAGTGTCCTTGAAAGTGAGTCCATAGGGTGAAGGAACAGTTCAATGATGGGGGAAGTGAAGTTATCCCCTTTGGTCCAAGAGCCTGCTGGTTGAGGGGTAGTAACTGTTCTTGATGGCACGAGTCCTGGGGCTCCTGTACCCTCTCCCTGATGGCAACAGTGAGAAGAGAGCGCGACTTGGGTGGTGGGAGACCCTGATGATCAATACTTTTTTTCTGCGACAACGCTCTGTGTAGATGTGCCCAATAGTGGGGACAGCTTCACCCATTATGGAGTGGGCCACGACCATTACTTTTTGTAGGATTTTCCGTTCAAGGGTTTTGGTGTTTCCATACCTGGCTGCAATGCAGCCAGACAATATCTTCTCCAATACATATCTACAGAAGTTTGTCAATGTTTTCGACATCATGCCAAATTTTCACAAACTCCTGAAGTAGTAGAGGTGCTGCTGTGCTTTTTTTCATAACTGCACTTATGTGCTGGGCCTAGTGCAGGTCCTCCAACAGCAGTGATATCCTAACAAACTTTTCATGTTAAACTGTGTCTGCCCCAAAGATCTCAATTTAGCACTTAGATATGTCCTTTGCACCTGTTAGGAACTGCATTCAAACAATATGTGCCACACTGTTTCTTGACAAATGCATTCCCTGCAGATATCAGTATCGTGCATATTAATTCTGAACAGGGAATTATTTAACCTAGTATGTCCAGTACATAAACTTGTAAGTACAACTTCCTCTCTTCTTTTATACCCATCTCCCATCCTCTGAATTTTATATAAATGCTGTCCTTTCTTTTCCTTATCCTAACTTTGTTGGCACAGTGATTGAACAGACTTTTTAAATTTTGGCTTTCATCTCTCCCTTATGCAAAGGCACCACTACATTTGTATCCTTAAGTGACCGCTTGACAAGAATGTCTGACACCTCGTTTCCTTCACCCCAACATGGGCAGGAACCCATATGAATTGTATACACTGACCTAGACCCTAGAATTTCAAAGCCAACACACTAATCCAATAAACATGTAAATATATTGTAACAAACATCACCTTTCACAGGTGATGTCTGACCAGTATCATTAATAGCCCATATAAATTCAGACAGTACAAATTCGACATTCAAGCATGAACTGGAACATTCTTTATTTCTTGGCAAACTGAGGATTGCTTGCCAAAACTGTTTCTCCACAAGACCTTTGTTCTTTACTTAAACTGGCGAGACTATATACACTGAATTTGTTTTTGCTAACAACTCTGCTTTTTCAGAGTCGGTAACTGCAACCTTCTTCCCACCATACAAAACCAATGCATTAAGTTTTCTAATTCTCCCCATTTTCTGTATCATATCCCAAACTTCCCCTACCTGGATCTCTTTCCCAATGCTGTCACAGTATGTTCCCCAATACATTTCCTTTGCCATTCTCACTACTTTTTGAAGTATAGCTTGAGCTATGTTATACTGTATGAAAGTTGAATAGGATTAACACTGCCTAACTTTCTTTAGAGGCTCCTTTACATTCATCCATCCACCAGGTAACAGCTCTCTCTTTATTATTTCCCAGTGATCTGGGAATTAATTCCTTGAGCACAGAGCACAAGGTACTATTATCAACTTGATATCCTCCAAAACCAAATGATCAGGAAATCTCCTTTCACACAAATCATCAAATACATCCCAATTTGCCGTTTTCAAAGTCCACCTGGGGATACAAGAACCTTTCCTCTGATACACATCGATTCCCATTGTACAGATAATGGGGGAATGACCACTCCCCAGTGTCGTATCATTGTACACTCCCCAGTTACACACATTTCCTCAGATACCAGTGGGAGGTCTGTAGCAGAAACAATGTTGCTAAACCCTTGTACTCCTACCATCATTCAAGCACACCAAACACTTTTCTTCCAGAAAGTCTTCCACCACCATTCCATTCACATTTGTGCCACTACAACCCCATGTAGCACAAGCATCAAAATCCCCACACCATATAACCTTATTTTTCCCATTTCCACCCACACTTTCCAATATATCAGCTGTTAACCTTTCACAATAATTATACAAATTCTAAAACGTAATGTTTTTCCCCAAATTTCAACCAAAATTAACTCAAACAATCCCAAGCTCCAAAACTCTTATGTGCTACCCACATTTTTGGCAAAAATGGCCACTCCTCCTCCATTGCCCATTTTCCAATCATATCTTTTTTCAACATGACCATATCTTAAAGCTTAGACAAGATTTCAGCCAGGTTCACAAATATCACCAGGTTTATTTGATAAATAGAAACATAGAAAACCTACAGCACAATACAGGCCCTTTGGCCCACAAAGCTGTGCCAAAAATGTCCTTACCTTAGAAATTACCTAGGGTTACCCATAGCCTTCTATTTTTCTAAGCTCCATGTACCTGTCCAGGAGTCTCTTAAAAGACCCTATCGTATCCTCCTAATGTTCAATAAATTTCCTAAGCTCTTGACCATTACCTAATAGGCTTCTAGCATTCCATTGTAAGATTAGAAAAATCATTAACAACCTTCCTTCTAAGTCTATACATTATTTACTACTCCTTATAAAGCTCATTAATAACTTCTAGAGTTTATTTCTAAATGTTTTCTGCAACTTTTAATATGAATTTTTCTGTCCTACTTTTAGATTGTGCTGTACAAACTACCACATATGCCACTTAAACGGGAAACTAGCTTAATCAACAATCAGAGAATCCTTTGTTAATACGATCATGCATTTCACTCACTGTCTTTAAACTCTCTGTATTCTGGATATTACTAGGTCTAATTACCACTATCTGCTGTACCTTCTGCAGATAATATACCCATTTCATGAACAAACTACACAAATCTCTCAACAACTGTCCCTTTCCATACAATTAATTGGGTATAACCTCCTTTATACCTGACACCAATTTCTTCCACGCTGAGACCTCTTTACGTCAACATCATTGACCTAAAAACGTCATCAAAATTTGGCCCAAGCACTTTGCCAGAAAGAGACGATTAGTTGCTCCATTTAACCATTTTCTTGATTGGTGAATGAAATGTCAATTGTAGCGTGCGGCAGATGTTGAGCAATCAGAGTGCAGCAATTGTTCGTTACTGCGACTCCCCTGTCTGATATTGGGTGTTGTGGTTGGGTCGCAAGGAAGGTTTCATCCTTTCAGAAAGCAGCTTAGGACATTTTTCAGCCAATTGCAATTGGGGGGAGGCGGATTCTTTGTGATGAGCTCAGGAATTTGAAAGTGGTGCGAATTAATGGTGCTAAATTTGCCTGAATTAGGTTTCCAGTAAATTATTTGTAGTTTTTTTTTAGCTGGAAGAGTTTACTGTGAAGCTTTCTGGGATATCTGGGGCGGGGGTTGTAGCTTATTTAGAAAACAATATTTAAAATTGAGAGTAGGCTGTATTCGAAATTTCGCTTTATGGAGCATCAGTACAGACGTCATTGTATTTCTATCGAGTTCTGAACTTACTGTGTTTGTGGAGAGCGATTCTCATGAGGATGGTTGCTTTAAAGATTTTTTTAAACCACACAAACCACTAACTGCCCATATCTCACTTCATGGTGAATTAATTTTTTATTGTCCCATGCTCCGAGGTACAGTAAAAACTTGTCTTGCATACCGTTCATATAGATCTAGGTCGTTACATGGTGCATTAAGGTAAAGCAATAACAGTGCAGAGCAAAATGTAACAGATGCGTCAATGCAGGACTTTATCAAAAGCCTCTAAGATCCATGTAAACAACTTTACTATCCTGTCATCATCATTTTTCCTAGTGAAATACTCAAAACAAAGGCTGATTTATGAGACACAATTGCAATACACAAACCATATTGGTGGTTTCTAATCAGTTCCTTGCTGTCCAAGTGAATACAAATCCTGTAATTTTTTAAGCGATTTCTCGTACTATTGGTATAAGGCTCGCTGGCCTACAGTTCCCTGGCATATCCTATGGCCCTGTTTTGAATAAGGGAACAACATTTGCTGTCTTCCAGTCATCTGGTGCCCCATTCTTTAGAGTACCATAAAATGCAATCTCACAGAATCCTGGAATGGATTCCATCAGGTCCTGGGGGCTTATCTACCTTAATGTATGATTCAAGATTCAAAGATTCAAAAAATTTTATTGTCAATCTAACTGTACAACAGCTCTGCAGGGCAGAATGAGACAGCGTTTCTCAGGAGCAGCGCAATCATAACATAAATGCAACACTAAATAATAAACGTAACAATAAATACTAAAACACAACAGCCACATGTCAGTTAAAATCAAGTTCAAAGTGTCCAAAGCAGAGTCAGGTGGAGCAGCTATTTAGCAGTCTGACTGCCTGTGGGAGGAAGCTGTTTAGTAGCCTTGTGGTTTTAGTTTTGATGCTCCTGTAACGTTTGCCTGATGGCAGAAGGACAAACAGTGCATGAAGAGGGTGTGAGGGGTCTTTAATGATGTCTCGTGTCTTCTGGAGGCATCAGCTCTGAAAGAGGTCTTGGACAGAAGGTAGGGAGACCCCAATAACCCTCTCTGCTCCCCTAACCACCCTCTGCAAGGCTTTTTTGTCGACAGAACTGCAGCTGGAGTACCAGGTTGTGATGCAAAAGGTCAGCACACTCTCAACCACGCCTCTGTAGAATGTAGTTAAGATGTTAGTGGGGAGTGATAATTGACGATCATCTCCTTGGTTTTGGTGACATTAAGCATCAAGTTGTTATCCCTGCACCAGCTCTCTAGGTGTTTGACCTCCTCCCTGTACATTTTTTCATCATTTTTGCTGATGAGCCCCACCACTGTGGTATCATCAGCAAATTTAATGATCAGGTTCTCCTTGAATCTGGCTGCACAGTCATGTGTTAGCAGTGTAAACAGCAATGGGCTAAGCACACAGCCTTGTGGGGATCCAGTGCTCAGTGTGATGGAGTCAGAGATGTTCCTACCAACATGGACTGACTGTGGTCTCTCTGTCAAGAAATCCAGAATCCAGTGACACATGGCAGTGCTAAGGCCAAGCAGCGACAGTTTCTCCACTAGTCTCTGCGGGATGATGGTATTGAACGCTGAACTGAAATCAATGTACAGGATTCTGGCATAAGTGCCTTTCTTGTGCAAGTGAGAGAGAACTGTGTGCAGTGTGATGGATATTGCCTCCTCCGTAGAGCGATTTGGACGATAAGCAAACTGTAGAGGATCCAGCGATGAGGGGAGGCTGGCTGTGATATGAGGTTTGACAAGCCGTTCAAAACATTTCATCACTATGGGAGTCAGGGCAATGGGACGGTAATCATTCAGACAGGCTACAACTGATTTCTTTGCTACAGGGATGATTGTGGAGGTTTTGAAGCATCTGGGGACAATAGCTTGACTAAGGGAGATGTTGAAAATGTCTGTCAGGACATCTGCTAATACATCAGCACATTCCTTGAGCACACGTCCAGGGATGTTGTCGGGACCTCCCGCTTTTCGTGGGTTGACCCTGGCAAGGGTCCTCCGTGTTTGCTCTGGATCAATGATTGGAGCCGGCTGGTCAGATGGTAAAAAGGGACTGGCTCTCCCCCTTGCTGTAGTGTTTGATGCTTCGAAGCGTGCAAAGAAATTGTTAAGCCTGTCTGGTAGAGAGGTGTCGCTGTCATCAGTTTTCTGCCTGATCTTGTAGTCTGTCAGAGCTTTAATTCCCTGCCACACCCATCTGGTGTCACCTGTGTCACAGAAGTGTCCACGTTTTTTGCCCGCGTAGGCCCTTTTCGCTTTCCTGATCCCTAGTGAAAGTGCAGACCTGGCTGAGCGAAGCACACTCCTGTCCCCGATCTGTAGGCTGTGTCATGGGCCTTCGGTAGTGAACGCACCGCTGTTGTCATCCATGGCTTTTTATAACCACGTGCGGTGAAGGTTTTCATCACAGTGACATCCTTTGTGCATTTGGCTGTGTAGCTGATTACTGCCTCCGCATACTCCTCAATGTCTGTATGGTCGTCATAGGAGGCTGCTGTTTTGAATCATAGTCATAGTCTTAGTCATACTTTACTGATCCCGGGCGAAATTGGTTAAATTGAATATGTCCCAGTCTGTGTGCAAAAAAACAGTCTTGTAGTACTGAGGCTGCTCCTTTTGGCCAGGCTCTTATCTCTCTTTTCTCTGCTCTCACATGTTAAGCAGTGGTTTATATGCTGGTGTTAACATGACAGATATGTGGTCAGAGTGGCCAAGGTGGGGGCGGGGGGCTGCTTTGTATGCCTGTGGTGTGTTGGTATAAACCAAGTCCAGTGTGTTGTCTCCCCTGGTTTTGAAATCCACATATTGCAGGAATTTGGGGAACATGTTCTTTAAGCTGGTATGGTTAAAGTCCCCAGCAATCACCACAAAGCTGTCGGGATGTGTAGTCAGTAGCTCACTGATGGCTTCATGTGGGCCTCCCAGTGCTTCGTTAGCATTGGCACTGGGAGCTACGTAAACAGCTGCCACAAGCATGATGGTGAATTCCCTCGGCAGATAGAACGGCCGGCATTTCACAATGAGAAATTCAGCCGGCGGTGAGCAGTGTTTAGCAGCTACTATAGCGTTCACACACCAGTCTTTGTTTATATAAACACACAGACCACCTCCTCGGCTCTTATCGGAGCTAGCTGCCTCTCTGTCTGCACGAAACGATGCCATTCCCTCTAGCTGTATCACCGCGTCCGGTATGTTGTCATGGAGCCAGGATTCCGTTAAGACATACACACAGCAGTCTTTAAATTCCTTGTGTGTTTCTCTCAGCAGACGCAGCTCATCCAGCTTGTTGTCGATGGAGCGGGCATTTGAGAGCAGGAGGGACGGTACCGCTGGCCCGGTGGGGTTAGCTTTTAGCCTAGCATGGATGCCGGCCCTCTTACCCCTCCTCTGTCTTCTCTCACAGCGCTTTTGCTTCCTCCTCCCTCAGGAAGCAGCCGGTTGGGAGCAGATAGTAGTCCGTAGCCGGCGTAAACTGTCCATGTCACACCAGAACTCGTCAGTTTTTCCGACATAGTATGCCGTGATGTTAACGAGCATATTTCGACTGTATGTTATGCGTCCAGGACAAACAGAACAAACACTAGATACACTTACCACTCCCCGAGGGGCCACTGCGTCCATGCGCGCCGCCATCTTTATGCCAGTATTTATAACACTTCCTCTTTCCTTACACAGTCATGTTCTAGAATATCAACATGCCTTAACTCTCCGTACTGCACAGTGAATACCAGTGAAAAGATGACACTTATGAGACATGGTGATGCTTTGTAGACAGCAAACAAAACTAATAACAATTCTACTAAATATTCTTTATTGGGACTACATTCACTGCAATCCACAGTCTGTAATTTCCTGCTGGGAGGCATGCTTTTGAACCATCTGTATGACACTGCCATTTTTGTGACTTCTGAAATATTTGGTGAACTGAACTCTTTGAGTATGAAGGTGTGGCCACGTTGGCCATTTCTGGGGCAGACTTGGGGCAGAACTGAAGCGGCTGGGCTTGGGCCTGAAAGTGGATAATGAACCAATGTTTGACCAATTTAAGTGTCAAGATAGATTAAAAAGATTAAGGCGTGGAAGACGAACCAGTGTTCAGCTCATGACTTCATGAGGCTTTACTCACCTCCTCACTGAACTGACTGCAGCTGCGGCCTCCAGCCATTGGCACACATCTCAGTGCTGAACCTGGCTGCATGGCTGTGGCCTGCAGCTATTGATCTCCTGGACCAGCTGCAGCACTGAACTGGCTCCATGGCTTTAATTTTGGGGACTCTTTGGTTCATGTTCTGTTTATTGTTTGCACAATTTCTTCTTTCCTTTTTGCACATTGGATGTTTGACTGTCTTTGTGGTGTGGGTTTTTTCATGAATTCTTTTATATTTTGTTGTTTTGTGGCTACCTGCAAGAAGACGAATCTCAAGGTTGTATGTGGGATACATACTTTGATAATAAATGTACTTTGGACTTTGAACTTTCAATACTCTTTTAGTATCCCAGTCATTGGTTCCACACTGACCCTTTTGGTCTCAGATTTGTCTGGATTTTTCTCTTATTCTGTCCTGCTGTCACAACCATTTTGTAACTGAATGGGCTATTTTTCATCTGTGAGTTAAGGTATAGAGTTACCATACTGCACATATCACATCAGAAAACAATGTATTAGGATATATTGTGAACTCAAGACTAAATTTTACTTTTTTTCAAAATTAGAAATGTTGCGGTAAAGACAGTTCTTGCAACCAAACATGTACTTGGCTCACTCTGCACTGTTAATTGAAGATGGGACCTTTTGTGGCTTGTTTGCTCATTTGATAGCTCATTTACCCACAAAGACACAGTTTTTGAGCGTGTGGTGGATTACCAGTGTCATGTAAATAGCACACTAGCTTTGACAGGACAGGATATTCATTTACCTCTTCTGGAGAAGATCAGTTTTTAGTACTTTAAGTCTGATGCCCCATTTACTTTATATCTTCATCTTTATAGCTGTGTCCAGGAGAATAAAAATTCTGTTAGGCTTCTGATGAGCAATTCTACAATTTGATATTTTCTTGGGAGAATGCCTAAGAGATTTTTGAATCTCTTGATATTAATCAATGCTCGTGGCATGCCAGAAAGAATATGCATATGACCACTTAGACAAAGATTGTATGAAAAACATCAAAAGGGGCAGGATGTTGGAATGCTCCTCTTGCAGGATGTGGGAAGTCAGGGAGCCCTCCGGTGTCCCTGACAATGGCACCTGCAAGAAGTGCATCCGGCTGCAGCTCCTAACAGACCACGTTAGGGAACTGGAGCAAGAGCTGGATGACCTCCGGATCATTCGGGAGAATGAGGTGTTTATAGATAGTAGCTTCAGGGAGGTAGTTACGCCAAAGGAGCAGAGCACAGGAAATTGGGTGACTGTCAGGCGAGGGAAGGGGAAAGGGCAGGCAGAGCAGGGTTCCCCTGTGGCCATTCCCCTCAACAATAAGTATACCGATTTGGATACTCTTGGGGGGGATGACTTATCTGGGACAAGCTGTGGCAGCCGGATCTCTGGCACTGAGTCTGGTTCTGCAGTGCAAAAGGGAGGGTGGAAAAAGAGGAGAGCAGTAGTGATAGGGGACTCGATAGTTAGAGGTACAGAAAGGAGGTTCTGTGGTCATGACAGAGACTCCGGATGGTTTGTTGCCTCCCGGGTGCCAGGGTCAAGGATGCCTCTGATCGCGTGCACAACATTCTGAAGTGGGAGGGTGTTCAGCCAGATGTCATGGTGCACATCGGTACCAATGACGTAGCAAGGAAGAGTGAGGAGGTCCTGGAGAGTAAGTATAGAGAGCTTGGTAGGAAGTTGAAAAGCAGGACCTCAAGGGTGGTAATCTCAATGAGGGTAAGAATAGGATGCTTTGGCGGATGAACACATGGCTGAGGAACTGGTGTAGGGGTAAGGGTTTCGGATTTCAGGATCATTGGGCCCTCTTCTGGGGCAGGTGGAACCTGTACAAGAGAGACAGGTTACACCTGAACTACAAGGGGACCAATATCCTTGCAGGGAGGTTTGTTAGTGCTACTGGGGAAGGTGTAAACTAGATTTGCAGGGGGATGTGAACCAGAGTGCCAGAGCAGATAGTGGAGTGGGGTTAAAAATAAATGATGTTAAAAGTTCATGCAAAGCCACAAATAGAAGGGTTGTGAGTGATGATAAAAATCTTCTGAGGTGTGTCTATTTCAATGCAAGGAGCATTGTGGGGAAGGCAGATGAGCTGAGGGCGTGGATTGACACATGGAATTACAACATTATAGCCATTAGTGAAATTTGGCTACACTCTTTCTTCCTTGAGGAAAATTAAAGTGGATAAATCCCCGGGACCTGACAGGGTGTTCCCTCGGACCTTGAAGGAGACTAGTGTTGAAATTGCAGGGGCCCTGGCAGAAATATTTAAAATGTCGCTGTCTACAGGTGAGGTGCCGGAGGGTTGGAGAGTGGCTCATGTTGTTCCGTTGTTTAAAAAAGGATCGAAAAGTAATCCGGGAAATTATAGGCCGGTGAGTTTAACATCGGTAGTAGGTAAGTTATTGGAGGGAGTACTAAGAGATGGAATCTACAAGCATTTGGATAGACAGGGAGAGTCAACATGGCTTTGTGCGTGGTAGGTCATGTTTGACCAATCTATTGGAGTTTTTCGAGGAGGTTACCAGGAAAGTGGATGAAGGGAAGGCAGTGGATATGGTCTACATGGACTTCAGTAAGGCCTTTGACAAGGTCCCGCATGGGAGGTTAGTTAGGAAAATTCAGTTGCTAGGTATACATGGAGAGGTGGTAAATTGGATTAGACATTGGCTCAATGGAAGAAGCCAAAGAGTGGTGGTAGAAAATTGCTTTTCTGAGTGGAGGCCTGTGACTAGTGGTGTGCCACAGGGATCAGTGCTGGGTCCATTGTTATTTGTCATCTATATCAATGATCTGGATGATAATGTGGTAAATTGGATCAGCAAATTTGCAGATGATACAAAGATTGGAGGTGTAGTAAACAGTGAGGAAGGTTCTCAGAGCCTGCAGAGGGACTTGGACCAGCTGAAAAAATGGGCTGAAAAATGGCAGATGGAGTTTAATACAGACAAGTGTGAGGTATTGCACATTGGAAGGACAAACCAAGGTAGAACATACAGGGTTAATGGTAAGGCACTGAGGAGTGCAGTAGAACAGAAGGATCTGGGAATACAGATACAAAATTCCCTAAAAGTGGCATCACAAGTAGATAGGGTCGTAAAGAGAGCTTTTGGTACATTGGCCTTTCAAAATCAAAGTATTGAGTATAAGAGCTGGAATGTTATGATGAGGTTGTATAAGGCATTGGTGAGGCCGAATCTGGAGTATTGTGTTCAGTTTTGGTCACCAGATTACAGGAAGGATATAAATAAGGTTGAAAGAGTGCAGAGAAGGTTTACAAGGATGTTGCCAGGACTTGAGAAACTCAGTTACAGAGAAAGGTTGAATAGGTTAGGACTTTATTCCCTGGAGCGTAGAAGAATGAGGGGAGATTTGATAGAGGTATATAAAATTATGATGGGTATAGATAGAGTGAATGCAAGCAGGCTTTTTCCACTGAGGCAAGGGGAGAAAAAAACTAGAGGACATGGGTTAAGGGTGAGGGGGGAAAAGTTTAAAGGGAACATTAGGGGGGGCTTCTTCACACAGAGAGTGGTGGGAGTATGGAATGAGCTGCCAGATGAGGTGGTAAATGCAGGTTCTTTTTTAACATTTAAGAATAAATTGGACAGATACATGGATGGGAGGTGTATGGAGGGATATGGTCCGTGTGCAGGTCAGTAGGACTAGGCAGAAAATGGTTCGGCACAGCCAAGAAGGGCCAAAAGGCCTGTTTCTGTGCTGTAGTTTTTCTATGGTTTCTATGGTTTCTAGGAGGGGCAAGACTGGCAGTTTAATGTTCCAGGGTTCCGATGTTTCAGATGTGATAGTGGCAGAGGAATGAAAGGTGGTGGGGGTAGCATTGCTTGTCAGGGAAAATGTTACAGCAGTGCTCAGGCAGGACAGATTAGAAGGCTTGTCTACTGAGGCCATATGGGTGGAGCTGAGAAGCAGGAAAGGTATGACAACATTAATGGGGTTGTATTATAGACCACCCAATAGTCAGTGAAAATTAGAGGAGCAAACCTGCAGAGAGATAGCAGACAACTGCAGGAAACATAAAGTTGTGATAATAGGGGATTTTAATTTTCCACATATTGATTGGGACTCCCATAATGTTAAGGGTCTAGACGGGTAAGAGTTTTTAAAGTGTGTTCAGGAAAATTTTCTAAATCAATATATAGAGGTACCAACTAGAGAGGATGCAATATTAGATCTCCTATTAGGAAATGAGTTAGGACAGGTGACGGAAGTGTGTGTGGGGGAACACTTTGGTTTCAGTAATCATAACACCATTAGTTTCCACTTGATCATGGATAAAGATAGATCTGGTACTCGGGTTGAGGTTCTAAACTGGAAAAAGGCCAAATTTGAAGAAAGGAGAAAGGATCTAAAAAGCGTGGATTGGGACAGGTTGTTCTCTGGCAAGGATGTGATTGGTAAGTGGGAGGCCTTCAAAGGAGAAATTCTGAGAGTGCAGAGCTTGTATGTTCCTGTCAGGATTAAAGGCAAAGTGAATAAGAATAAGGAACCTTGGTTCTCAAGGGATATTGGAACTCTGATAAAGAAGAAGAGAGAGATGTATGACAAGTATAGGAAACAGGGAGAAAATATGGTGCTTGAGGAGTATAAAAAGTGCAAAAAAATACTTAAGAAAGAAATCAGGAGGGCTAAAAGAAGACGAGGTTGCTTTGGCAGTCAAGGTGAAGGATAATCCAAAGAGCTTCTACAGGTATATTAAGAGTAAAAGGATAGTAAGGGATAAAATTGGTCCTCTTGAAGAGCAGAGTGGTCGGCTTTGTATGGAACCAAAAGAAATGGGGGAGATCTTAAATGTGTTTTTTGCGTATGTGTTTACTAAGGAAATTGGCATGGAGTCTATGGAAATAAGGCAAACAAGTAGTGAGGTCATGGAAATTGTACAGATTGAAGAGGAAGAAGTGCTTGCTATCTTGAGGCAAATCAGAGTAGATAAATCCCCAGGACCTGACAGGGTATTCCCTCGGACCTTGAGGGAGACTAGTGATGAAGTTGCAGGGGCCCAGGTGGATATATTTAAAATGTCGGTATCTACGGGTGAGGTGCCAGAGGAGTGGAGGATAGCTCACGTTGTTCCGTTGTTTAAAAAAGGATCTAAAAGTAATCCAGGAAATTATAGGCCGGTAAGTTTAACGTCAGTAGTAAGTAAATTATTGGAAGGAGTACTAAGAGATAGAACCTACAAGCTTTTGGATAGACAGGGACTTATTAGGGAGAGTCAACATGGCTTTGTGCGTGGTAGGTCATGTTTGACCAATCTATTGGAGTTTTTCGAGGAGGTTACCAGGAAAGTGGATGAAGGGAAGGCAGTGGATGTTGTCTACATGGACGTCAGTAAGGCCTTTGACAAGGTCCCGCATGGGAGGTTAGTTAGGAAAATTCAGTCACTAGGTATACATGGAGAGGTGGTAAATTGGATTAGACATTGGCTCGATGGAAGAAGCCAGAGAGTGGTAGTGGAGGATTGCTTCTCTGAGTGGAGGCCTGTGACTAGTGGTGTGCCACAGGGATCACTGCTGGGTCCATTGTTATTTGTCATCTATATCAGTGATCTGGATGATAATGTGGTAAATTGGATCAGCAAATTTGCTGATGATACAAAGATTGGAGGTGCAGTGGACAGTGAGGAAGGTTTTCAAAGCTTGCAGAGGGATTTGGACCAGCTGGAAAAATGGGCTGAAAAATGGCAGATGGAGTTTAATACAGACAAGTGTGAGGTATTACACTTTGGAAGGACAAACCAAGGTAGAACATACAAGGTAAATGGTAGGGCACTGAGGAGTGCAGTAGAACAGAGGGATCTGGGAATACAGATACAAAATTCCCTAAAAGTGGCGTCACAGGTAGATAGGGTCGTAAAGAGAGTTTTTGGTACATTAGCCTTTATTAATCGTAGTATTGAGTATAAGAGTTGTAATGTTATGGTGAGGTTGTATAAGGCATTGGTGAGGCCGAATCTGGAGTATTGTGTTCAGTTTTGGTCACCAAATTACAGGAAGGACATTAATAAGGTTGAGAGAGTGCAGAGAAGGTTTACAAGGGTATTACCGGGACTTGGGAAACTGAGTTACAGAGAAAGGTTGAATAGGTTAGGATTTTATTCCCTGGAGCGTAGAAGAATGAGGGGAGATTTGATAGAGGTATATAAAATTATGATGGGTATAGATAGAATGAATGCAAGCAGGCTTTTTCCACTGAGGCAAGGGGAGAAAAAAACCAGAGGACTTGGGTTAAGGGTGAAGGGGGAAAAGTTTAAAGGGAACATTGAAGGGGGGGAAGCTTCTTCACACAGAGAGTGGTGAGAGTGTGGAATGAGCTGCCAGATGAAGTGGTAAATGTGGGCTCACTTTTAACATTTAAGAAAAACTTGAAAAACTTGGACGTACATGGATGAGAGGTGTATGGAGGGATATGGTCCGTGTGCAGGTCAGGGGACTAGGCAGAAAAATGGTTCGGCCAGCCAAGAAGGGCCAAAAGGCCTGTTTCTGTGCTGTAGTGTTCTATGGTTCTATGGTTCTATGAAAAGAAATTATCTGGATTCCAGATAGTAAATGAGTGCACCGATAACTTACATAAATATTTAAATGGTTCAGGTGACAGAAAAATGAGTATTACTAAGATGGGTGTTAAGGTGACAGAACCAGAAAACAGATATTTAAATGAGCACATAATAAAGCATTTTAGTTTACATTTGAAAGTGTAATTAAAACATTCGGAACAATCTGGTGAAAAGCACAACTTTCAAGATGTTTCTTGGGATACATGAGATATGAGCTCTGGTCCAGCTGTCAGCTGTGCAGACGGATTTTAGACAATGTAAAGTATTATCCCTAAGAAATCTGCATGTTAGAGTAAAATGGATGCCTGTCCATTATCAAAGGAGGAATAAATATTGATCTTGAAATTTCAGATCATGGCAACAATTTAACCATTGCAGCTGCCAAACAGTTAGCCCCTGCTGTATAATCAGGTGCAGCTGCAGTGATTTGTTTTTTTTTTCTGTACAGATCCTGTCCACAACCCACATCTAGATATTGAGAGAAAGAAGTTAAAGATAGATAAAAGTTATTTTCAGTAAAGTATTGACTTCAGAATCAGTCAAAGAGACTGCAGGCAGAATCAGACAGAAAATTTAATGCTAATCACACTTGTGTGAACAGGCAACAAAACAAGAATCTTATCAGAAAACCAACAAGATGTATTATAACTAGTTGTCGTGTTCAGATCTTTGATATCACACAAGGTTAAAAAAACATAACTGGACTGCAGATTCGAATAACACACATAAAAGTTGCTGGTGAACGCAGCAGGCCAGGCAGCATCTCTAGGAAGAGGTGCAGTCGACGTTTCAGGCCGAGACCCTTCGTCGAGACCCTTCGTCAGGACCCTTCGTGAGTTAGTCCTGACGAAGGGTCTCGGCCTGAAACGTCGACTGCACCTCTTCCTAGAGGTGCTGCCTGGCCGGCTGCGTTCACCAGCAACTTTTATGTGTGTTGCTTGAATTTCCAGCATCTGTAGATTTCCTGTTGTTTGTAGATTCAAATACTTTCTGCCACTTTTCATTTATAGAATATTCTACTGTTAGCTCTATTTAAAACCTAGAGTGACATAAATAAAGTGAAAATATTTTGGGCTATTGGTGTTAGACCAGATTGATTTAAAATAGATAAATAGGATAGAGATTAGAAGGACCTTTTTGACACTCCATGAAGCAGAATGTTCTCGAAAGAGCATAAGAACAACGCATAGGAGCAAAGAGCAAAGAATAGTAAACGTAGGAACAGGCTCTTCAGTGCACAATGTCTATGCTGACCATGATGCCAATATAAAATAATACTGTCTACCTATATGTGGGTTATATTCCTACATCCCTGCCTGTCTGCGTGCCCATCTAAATGGCTCTTAAACGTTGTGATTATATCTGCTTCCGTCACTTGCCTTGGTGGTAAGCCACTTTGACCCTTCAAGTCTGCTCTGCGTTCACCATGAACATGACTGATTTACCCTGTGGTCATCTGGTCCTTTACCTACAGCCCAAAATCTTTCCACTTTATGCTATTCATGTCCTCTCTCTATATCCTTTGCTTTCTTTAATGTGTACAAATCTACTTGTATCTGTATGTAGTGAAACCAATCAATGAATGAGCCTTTGTAGCCCTCTCGGGCAAACAATTTCAAAGATACACAGCCTGCTGAGTGGAGAAACCTCCGAACTGTAGTCCTGAACGGCCTATCCCTGTAATAAGTTTGTGATTTGTCAATCTAGAGTTCTCAGCTTAAGGAAGAATTCTATCCCTATTCACCTTGTCAAGCCCTTTAAGAATTTTGCCATATCAGTGAGGGCACATATCAACTCAATCTATTCTTCTTGGAACCAGTTAGTTTAACCTTGTTGCAAAGGAGAGCAAAACTGTACAGAATATTCTAGGTGTGGTCTCACTAAGGCCGCTGTGCCTCATCCACATCCTCTAGCCCTCAGGGTAAACCATTTTCCTTCCTAATTATCTGCTGAAGCTACGTTCAATTTAAGTGATTTGTGTACAAATACACCCAAGTCCCTTTTGAACAAAAATCTTTGCCTCTCTAGCTATTTTAGAGAAAATATATAATTGTCATTTTTTTCTTGATTTCTTTTACTTGCTTCTAAGATGAAGCAAATAAGTCTCTGCTTTAGAGTGGGTTTTGGAGGGAGTGGTGGTTAACACAAACTTCTGATAACATGCAGGTGACATATGATTCTCTATATCAGTAAAACAGGGTTAGATTTGCTGCCAAATTATTGCATGTAGATGATTATTTGGAAGCACCTTTAGGGTGGAGTGGTTAGCGCAACACTCTATAACACCAATGGTTAGGGTTCAGTTGCTGCTGCTGTCTGAAGAGTTTGTATGTTCTCCCTGTGACTGCATTGGTTTCCTCTGGGTGCTCCGGTTTCCTTCCATATTCCAAAGATGTTAGGGTTAGTGAGCTGTGGGCATGCTACATTGACACTGGAAGCACAGTGACACTTGTGAGCTGCCCTCAGCATATCATCGGACTGTGTTGGTCATTGAAGCAAATGATGTAATTCACTGGATGCTTTGATGTTTCAATGTACAGGTGACAAATAAATCTAATCTCTCTTTATCTTTTAAAAGTCCTTAGCTTTAGGCAGCGTGAGCACAAGCAGACTACAGTCACAAGCAATCCACTGGATTGATTAAGCCTGCACACAAACGATAGGTATAATATCATCCAAAAAACATGAGTAGGCTATTTAGGTCCTCTGACAATGGACTCCATTTGTATTTGTATTTCTTTTAAAGGCCTGTATTGGATTTTGATCCTGAAAAATCTCCTTTCAATGAGAAGAGATTCTGCAGATGATGAAAATCTTGAACATGAATTCCGATTGTAAGATAGGAGCAGAATTAGGCCATTTGGCTTATTGAGTGTGCTCCACTATTTCATCTTGGCTGATATATTATCCCTCTCAATCTCACTCTCCTGTCTTCTCCCTGTAACCTTTCACGCCCTGACTTATCAAAAACCAATTAACCTCTGCCTTAAATACACTCAATGACCTGACCTCCAACTTACCCATCCTTGAAATGTTCCTACAACCAATGATCTCACTTTCAAGGACTCTTTATCTCATTATCTCATGTTCTTGTTATTTATTGCTATTTATTTATATTTGCATTTGCCCAGTTTGTTGTCTTCTGTGCTCTAGTTGATCTTTCATTGATCCTGTTATAGTTACTATTCTATAGATTTGCTGAGTATGCCCATAGGAAAATGAATCTCAGGGTTGTGTATGGTGACATATATGTAGTTTGATAGTAAAATTTACTTTGAACTTTCAATTACAAAGATGCACCACCCTCTGGCTAAAGAAATTCCTTCTCAAATCTGTTCTCAATGGACATCCCTCTATTCTGAACCTAAGTCCAAAACACCCTCACCAGAGGAAACATCCTCTCCACAGTCACTCTATCTAGGCCTTTCAACATTCAATGAGGTTTCAATGAGATCCCACCTCATTCTTCTAAGTTCCAGCAAATACAGGCCCAGAGCCATCAATTGCTCCTCATATGATAAGCCTTTCATTCTTGGAGTCATTCTGGTGAACCTCTGAAGCCTCTCCAATGTCAGCACATCCTAAGGGGCCCAAAACTGCTCATAATACTCCAAGTGAGGCCTCACCAGTGCCTTATAATACCTCAGCATTACATCCTCGCTTTTATATAGTAGTCCTCTCAATATGAAAGGTAACACTGCATTTGCCTTCCTCACCACTGACTTAAACCAACAATTTAACCTTTAGGGAATCCTGCACAAAGACTCCCAAGCAACACACATCAAAGTTGCTGGTGAACGCAGCAGGCCAGGCAGCATCTACAGGAAGAGGTACAGTCGATGTTTCGGGCCGAGACTCTTCGTCAGGACTCCCAAGTACTTTTGCACCTCAGATTTTAAAATTTTCTCTCTGTTTAGAAAATAGTCTATGCTTTTACTCCTTCTACCAAAGTGCATGGCCATTCACTTCCTGACACTGTATTCCGTCTGACACTCCTTTACCCATTCTCCTAAACTGACTAAGTCCTTCTGCAGCCTCCACAAACTTGGTCACAAAGCCATCAATTCCATCATCCAAATCATTGACATACAATGTAAAAAGAAACGGACACAACACAGACTCGTGCAGAACATCACTAAAAATCGGCAGCGTATCAGAAAAGAATCCCTTTATTTCCACTCTTTTCCTCCTGCCAATCAGCCAATACTCAATTCATGATGGTATCTTTTCTGAAATACCATGGGCTCTTATCTTGTGCTTCATGTGGGGGCACCCTGTCTGAAAATCCAAGAATACAAGAACACAACATCCGCCGATTCTTCTTTGTCTGTCCTGGTTGTTATTTCCTCAAAGAATTAAAACAGATTGGTCAGGCAAGATTTTCCCTCTAGAAAACCATGCTGACTTTGGCCTATTTTATCATGTTCCCCAAAGTACCCGAAACCTCACCCTTAACAATCAACTCCAACATCTTCCTAACCACTGAGGACAGGCTAAATGGCCTATAATTTCCTTTCTTCTGCCTCCCTCCTTCTTGAAGAGTGGTGTGACATTTGCAATTTTCCAGTCCTTCGGAACCATCTGTCGATTCTTGAAAGATCATTACTAATGCCTCCACAATCTCTTCAGCCACGTCTGTCAGACCCTTGGAGTGTAGTCCATCTGGTCTAGGTCCAGGTGACTTATTTAGCTTCAAACCTTTCAGTTTCTCAAGCACCCTCTCCCTAATAATAGCAACTACACTAATTTCTACCCCCTGACACTCTTGAACTTCTGGCATACTGCTAGTGTTTCCACAGTGAAGACTGATGCGAAATACTTATTAAATTTGTCCACCATTTCCTTGCCCCCCATTACAACCTCTGCAGCATCATTTTCCAGCTGTCCAATATCTACTCTCACCTCTCTTTTACTCTTTATATATCTGAAAATCTTTTGGTGTGCTTTTTGATATCATTGGCTAGCTTACCCTCATATTTCATCTTTTCCCTATTTATAGCTTTTTATTTACCTTTAGTTGTTTTTTTAAAGTTTTCCAAACCAGCTTTATTAAATGCTCTATTAAATACCCTTTCTTTTGCTTTTATGTTGGCTTTGACTTCCTTTGTCAGCCATGGTTGTGTCAACCTGCCATTAGAATACTTCTTCTTTGGGATGTATCTATCCTGTGCCTTCTGAATTGCTCCCAGAAACTCCAGTCATTGCTGCTCTGCAGTAATCCCTTCCAATCAACTTTGGCTAGCTCCTCTCTCATGCCTCTGTAACTCCCTTTACTCCATTGTAATACTGATACATCTGATTTTAGCTTCTCCCTCTCAAATTGAAGGGTGATTTCTATCATATTATGATCACTGCCTCCCCCAAGGGTTTCTTTACCTTAAGCTTCCTAATCAAATCTGGTTCATTACACAACAACCAATCCAGAATAGCTGATCCCCTAGTGGGCTCAACCATAAGCTGCTCTAAAAAGCCATCTCGTAGGCATCCTATAAATTCACTCTCTTAGGATCCAACACCAACCTGATTTTCCCAATCTACCCGCAAATTGAAACTTCCCATGACTATCGTAACATTGCCCTTTTGACATGCGTTTTCTACCTCCCGTTGTAATTTTTAGCCCACATCCTGGTTACTGTTCAGAGGCCTGTATATAACTCATATCAGGGTCTTTTTATCCTTGCAGTTCCTTACTCTACCAACAAGGATTCTACATCTTCTGATCCTATGTCACCTTTCTAAGGATTTGATTTCATTTTTTTAACCAACGGAGTCGCACCACCCCCTCTGCCTACCTGCCTGTCCTTTCAATTCAATGTGCATCCTTGAATGTTAAGCTCACATACTCTCTCAGCCACAATTTAGTGACCCTGACACCTGGGAAACGACATACCATCCAGATGTCTCTATCATGTCCACAGAATCTCGTGTTTACTCCTCTAATTATGGAATCCCCTGGGCTCCCTCCAGTAGGTTGTACCCTTCAACAGTATCCAAAATGATATACTTATGATTGAGGGGAGTGGCCAGAGGGGTATTCTGTACTGGCTGCCTATTTCCCTTCCCTTCCCTCTCCTGACAGTCACCCAATTGCCTGCCTCCTGCAACTTGGGGGCGACTATCTCTCTGTAGCTCCTATCAATCATCACATTTTCCCATATGAGCCGAAGGTCATCAAGCTGCAACTCAGTTTCCTTAACACATTCTCTGAGGAGCTGCAGCTTGGTGCACTCAGTGCTGATATGGGTATCTGGGAAGCTGGAGGTCTCCCAGAATTCCCACATTTCACAGAAAGAACAGAATATAGCCCCTGTGTTGATGAAGGGTCTCTACCTGAAACTTCATTCATTCATATTCTCCATAGAAGCTGCCTGTCCTGCTGAATATTTTGGTGTGTTGCTCAATCTTTTTTCCAATGTAAGGCAAACTTGAATTCAGTTTGAAATATGTGTAGATTAATAAGAACATTGTGTAAACAAGATTACAGTGAGCAATAAAATAGTTGTCAACTGAGAACAAAGCATTTAGGCTTTCAATAACAGAAGTAAAAGTGAAAGTACCATAAATTCTCAACATTTGTGGAGACAAACCAATTCACATTCTAGGCTGATTACCTTTCATCAGAACTGAATAATTAGATACAGCCAGTGTATCGGGCGCATAGAAGATCATGAGGTGAGGTTGGAGTACTGGAGACAATCTGTGATGGGCTGAAGGCAGGGGAGACAAAATGACAAAAAATAAATAAATTTTGACCAAAAGGTCAGTCTGGAGGAGGTGTGAATGCAAGGTGAAAAAAGTGCCGTTAAGACCAAAAGGTCAGCCTGGAGGTGGTGAGAATGTAAGATAGTTTTGATAGGGAATAAAAGATCAATTGCAATGTTGTAAATATAGAAAAAATGTGTGAAATTATGAAAGGAATATGGACTATGAATATATTTTTTAAATGTTGATTATCCAAAATTGTTGAATTCATTGATATCTAGATCGGTGTGATCTACTCAGTCAGAAGATGACATGCTATTTCACATACTTGTGTCAAGCTTTGTTCGAACACTGTAGGCGGCTGAGTAGGAGTGAGCTGTGGGCAGTAAATATAGAAAGAAATACAAAAAAATTCCTGATTCGTGCAAGGTTGAGCACAAGAGCCCTTGATGGTGAGGTGGGAGGAAGTAAAAGGACAGATGTATCTCCAATGGGAAGGAGAATGGGTATTTGTGGGATTGGACAAATAAAGTAGCTGGGATTTGGTAGTTAGAAGGGAGGGAGAGAGCAACTCAAGGAAATTGAAAACCTGTTATTGCGCAATCCCTGGTATACTGATGGACTTCATCCCAGGGCTTTTTAAAAAAAAGTCACTAGTGATATAATGGATGGTGCAGTAGAATTGCAGTGAGCGTAACTCTATTACAGTGCAAGGAGTTGAATTCCTGGTGTTGTCTGTAAGGTGTTTGTGCATTCGCCCTGTGATGGTGGTAGATTCCTCTGGGTGCTTCAGTTTCCTCTCACATTCCAAAGATGTATGGTTAGGGTTAGTGAGTTGAGGGCATGCTATGTTGGTGCCGGAAGTGTGGCAATGCGTGTGGGCTGCCCAGCACAATCCTTGCCGATTTGATTGACGCAAACTAGGCATTTCACTGTATGCTTTGATGTACGTGTGACAAATGAAGCGAATCTTTAAAAAATCTTCATCTTTATCATTGATCGTTGGTTTTAATTTTCAAAAATTAACTAGATTTGGGGAAAGTTCATTTGGATTGGAAAATAGCAAATGTAACCCTCTTTATTCAAAAATGAAGGGAGACAGAACACAGTAAAATGCAAATCAGTTAACATAACATTTGTCACAGGGAAAGTGATAGCAGATATTATTAATGACATTACTGGTGTTATTAATGACAAGGGGAAAATTCAGAATAATCAGGAAAGATCATGTTTGATCTCTTTAGTTTTTTTAAAGTACCTTGCTCTGCATAAGGAAGAACAAAACAGTAGCTAGATTTCCAGAAGGCATTTGATAAGGTGCTACAACAAAGATTTATTACAGAAAATAAAAGTTCATGGTGTAGAAAGAAATGTTGGTGTGGATAGCTCATTGGCTAACTAACAGAAAGCAGTAAGCATACATATTTATTTGCTTGATAAAATGAAATGGCAGCTGTGCCACAGGGATTGGTTCAACAGCCTCAACTTTTTACAGTTTATATAAATGACTTGGGTGAGTCCACTGAAGGTATGGTTGTTAAATTTTTTGATGATACCAAGATTGCTGCCAAAGTAAATTGTGAAGGGGACAGAAGGTGTCTACAAAGAGATTGATTGGGCAGAAGTTTGGCAAGTGGAATATCGTGGGAAAATATGAAATTGTCCTTCTGGCCAGAAAAATGAAACATGCTATCTAAATGGTGCAGGAAGCTTTGAGAGGTAAACGGATCTTGGTATCTGTGTGTAATATTCATAAATCGTTAATATGTAGGTGCAGTAGGTTATTAAGAATATTAACAATGTTATCATTTATTGCTAGGGAAAGGAAGTAGAATGTTATACTTCGGTTCTATAGAGCATTGGTAGAACCACGTCTGGAGTTCTGTGTATAACATTAGCCTCCTTATTTGAGGAAGGATGCATATCTGTTGGAAGCAGTTCAGAGAAGGTTTACTAGACCAATGCTGGTAAAGAGTGGGTTGTCTCGGAAAAAAAGGTTGTACAGGCTTGGCTTATATTCTCTGGAGTTTAGAAGAGTTAGAGGGGACATAACTGAAACATACAAGTTCCTGAGGGGTCTTGACAGGGTGGATATGGATATTTGCTTTTGTCAGGCTATCTAGAATTGGAAGTCTCTGTTTAAAAATAATGGTTGCTTGTTCAAGACAAAGATGAAATGCCTTTTTTCTCTTACTTTCTCAAAGGGTGGAAGAAACAGAATCTTTGAATATTGTTAGGCAAAGATGTATGTTTTTCATAAACAAGGGAATGACGAGTTACTGGGAAATGGCAGAAATGTGGAGTTGAGGTCACAATTGGAAGAGCAATGATCTTGTTGAATATCAGAGCAGGTCTGAGCAGTTAGTGATGTTCCTAATGCATATTCTTGTGTGTTGTGACAAAGCACTGAATGGAGACCAGGTAGTTTTCATGATGAAAACAAGCAGAGAACTTTTTAGCTGGTTTAGATAAGTACTAATGGAGAACAGGGGTGCATGGGGTCTGCCAAGCTTGAGATGATTTCTGTATGAAGGTGACTAGAAAATTGTTACTAGGTAAGAATTACATATATTCTCATGGCCCTGCTAAACTATTATTAGCTGTATTGATTTGCAGGTGTTTGTGTGTGATGGTAAAAGACACGTTGGTTTAAGTATCTGAAGCTATATTAACCATTTTTCTTTCTCCTCCCCCTTTTTAAATTGTAATATTAGACAGCTGCAACTTTTCATTTCCTCATTGGTGCAGCTCAAGGAAGTTGAGAATCGTTCCACGTAAGCATCAGAAATTTTTAGTAGCAGCTTTTGATCCAGATCATTCAATTACACTGATTGAGTTCATCACTGATCACTAACAAATTGGCTATCATGAAGATTCTTGTTTTGGCAATTCTACCCTTATGCTTCTACAATATGGTCATTGGAGTAAGTCAGAAGGCTAGCAAGAAATCGTCTGATTCTCAAAGTACAGGGCATTTTGAAAAATCGGGGACATTTGAGATGAAATCACCAAATCTAAATGATGAAGAGTTTCACTCCAGCCATATGCCTGATCATTTGAAATGTGATTCCTGCAGAGCTATTTCTTATCAGGTAGGATCAGTTCTCTATTATGCTACTAGTGGTATGTTTTGGTACACATTTGTGTAGCGATGCAAAGATTTTTTTCCATGATCTATTTGTTAATCTTTCTGTCTTTGTCCTCTATCATTTCCTTTAGTTTCTTAAGCAAGGTTTCTTGAAGCTTACAGCTCAAAGCTGAACGTTTATCCAATTAAGAAATTATTCAATGACGTAGATTATCTTAATACTAAAAGGAAAAAGAATAAGTTGATAACCAAAAAATCCCTATATTGTAATGGTGACTACAGTTCAAAAATATTTCTATAACTATACACAGATGACCGTGCAGACTGCCTGTTACACTGCTGGCGTTTAGAGCAGCAATGAAGGTCCTCCATCTCTGGTGGTGTTCAGGGCTTCCTTCATCGTGTCAGTAGCTTCCTCTCAGTTTTCACTACTGTCAGTCATGCAAGTCCTGGATAGAGACTCAAGAATACCGCCACACTCAGATGTAGAAGGATTCTTCATTGTTGTTTCTGTAACAATTTTGTTTTACCACTCACGGTTTTTAGCCCTGAGCTGAATCCCCGAACCTGGAAGATCGATGTACCACCCTTAGTCTGTCCTCTCCCCTTTGACCTGTTTGGCATGGGTGACCCTACCAGGAGTCAAAGCACAAAGCCCTGAATCCAGCCAACATCGCTCTCCAGGTCACTGAGGCACGCAAACCCCCAAACCACGACAAGGTTGTCCTCTTGGAGGTATAACTATGCAACATAACTACTAATATGTAAGTGCTAAGCAGTTGTAAGTTATTTCTTTGTTAACTTTACTAAAAGGATTTGTATGGTAATCCATGCAAATACGATAGAGGCCAGATCCATCATGGGCACTTGCCTCCCCACCATCTTCCAAAGGCGATGCCTTAAGGAGGCAGCATCCATCATTAAGGCCCCTCATCATCCGGGACATGCTTTCTTCTTGTTACCATCATCAACGAGGAGGTACAGGAGCCTGAAGACCCATACTCAACATTTTAGGAACAGCTTCTTCCGCTCAGCCATCAGATCTCTGAATGATCCATGAACCATGAGCACTACCTCAATATTTTGCTCTCTCTTTGGAATATTTATTTTTCTTATATATTTCTTCTAGTAATTTTTATATATTGCACTGTATGCTGCTGTAAAACAATACATTTCATGGCATTTGTCAGTGATAATAAATCTGATTCTCATCTGAGGTGTTTAAGAGGCTCTTGGAAAGGCCCATGCACAGTATGGAGGGGATATGGACATTGTGTAGGCAGAAGGGAGGGGTTTAGTCAGGCGTTTATTTAGTTTAGCGCAACAATTTGGCCTGTTTCTGTGCTGTACTGTTCTATATTCTATGCTGTTATATCTATTAGTGCTTGGTGAGTGGATCTACAAGTATTTAGTTGTGTACAAACAAAACATTGGCATTCAGATCCACAAATATTATTTGGAAAGCACCAGAAGTTTTGCTTATTTCTGAAAATGATACAAGTGACTGATTGATTAATTGATCTATCTTTCTCAGGAATGACACACACAAAATGCTGGAGGAATTCAGCAGGCCAGGCAGCATCTAGGAAAAGAGTACAGTCAACATTTCAGCCCGAAACATCAACTGTACTCTTTTTCTAGTTGCTGCCTGGCCTGCTGAAGTTCCCCCAGTATTTTGCATGTGTCACTTGGATTCCCAGCATCTGAAGATTTTCTCAGGAATTGGATTGCAGAAACAGAATGGGGATGGCTCATAACAGAACTTGCAACCAAATTTGAATTGGCAAAAATAATAATAATAACTAAATTTAGAATTAATGCTTATATATGCACACACTGTGAATCACTAATCAAATTAGGTGAATAGTCCTTTACATGCTGCTTTCAATTTCAGAACATCAGAGATAATGAAAGTGTAGCAGAAAAAGCCCTTATGATTTTCAATTTGTTCAAAATTATGAAGACTAAGGAATTTTGGAAATGTGAGAAATAAAAATGTATATTATATGCAGTATACAGTAACATTCAAGAAGCATTTACAAACATGTAGATAGACACATGAACAAGCAAGGAATGGAGGAATACAGACAGTATGCAGGCATATCTGCAGTTTAATTGGCATCCTGCTCGGCAAGTCATTGTGGACCAAAGAGCTTGTTCTTGTGCTGTGCTCTATTTTCTAATGATGTATCCTAAGCAGAGAGGGCTTGGCTGAGGATAGGTACTATTGTTCCAGTAGAGCAAATTTAAAAGAAAATTACATTATAACAATCATTTAAAAATAGTTGTTTTACTACTTTGAAACATACTGATGTTTTGCCAAACTATTTTCCATTATTGTTCACTCTCAACTGGAAAAGATGCAGGAATATCTTTCCAAAAGGGAATCGCAGATCTCTGCAGTGAAAGAGGGGAAAGCAATACTGAGTGAATCTGATTACACTGACACTTTGGAGAAGTGCTGCTCTCAAAGTTGGGAAAGGTGAGTTTGCTGATCAGTTTGTCTTTTATATAAATTGGAGTATTTATTTTGTCACAGACAGTGACATAGATAAAAGTGTAAGTGTTTAAAATAGACACTGAAATTAGATCATAATCATGAGAAAATCTGTAGATTCTGGAAATCCAGAACAACACACAGAAAATGCTGGAGGAACTCAGCAGGTTGGGCAGCATCTATAGAAATTAATAAGCCTCGACGTCTTGGGCCGAGACCTTTCTTCAGGACTGAAAAGAAAAGGGGAAGAATAAAATGGTAGGTCAAAAGGAAGAATGATAGATAGGTGATAGATGAAGCCAGGAGGGTCGAAAAGGTAAAGGGCTGGAGAAGAAGGAATCTGATAGGAGAGGAGAGTGGACCATAGGAGAAAGGGAAGGAGAGGCACCAGGGGGACTGAAATGGGATTGTGCATGATGGCTTGGCATAGGTGAATAATTAATCCATTGCTCTGTGCATTTTATATATCAATAATCATTTATATTTGTAATTGATTAAATATTTGGAAATATCTAGGAGTTAAAAAACAGTACAGAGAATGATAAATACCTCAAGTGTGTACCTCCCAGACAGCGCAATGTTTGTGATTTAAAACATTAATTGTATAATTTAATCAGGTAATATCACAGACCAAAAAGTGAATTGTTGTTCAGACCATATCATGTGGTGAGGTTTATGAGTGTCATCTGATGGAGCAAACCTAGAAATGGAACCTATAACTATTGTGACGAATACACATAGATAAGATGTTAGCTGTCCAGTGTGATCAGCAGTTGGTCTGCCACCTGTCTTCAAGAGAGAGATAAGGGACACAATGAAACAGCACCTGGAGATGTGTAGAGAGCTGTCTGGAGCGGCTCCCCCTTTGAACCCTGAACTGTTTGAACTGATGGACAGGCGATACCCCAGCAGGGGGATAAAAAGGGACCGGTTCGCTAAGGTAGGACACACACGCCACCCGAGGTAACGAGACCCTGGAAGTGGTATGCCTCTCACGAGTCGGTGGGAAGTATCAGACAACGGCCAGGGTGGAAAGGTACGATCGGCGGGAACCCGGTGTGTGTCCGCCCTTGCCTGGGTGCCGGGTTCACTGCAGAGGATCGACCGCATCTGGAGGAGGGGTCACAGTTGGTGACCTCAGGTGACATCACCAAGGACCTGCCCAAAAGCTGCTTGTGAGCCATATCGCCGGTCTGTGAGTGAAGCCGTGTCTGAATGATCAGTTGTTCCTGTTCTCTCTCTCTCTCCCCCCACGTTGTCCATCGCCATGGCAACGATTACTGCGAACTGAACTACTAAACTGGACTGAACTTTGAGTCACTTTGAAATTTGGTCATTTACCCCTAGACAACGATGGAGCTTGATTGATGCTGTTATCTTAA
Organism: Mobula hypostoma; assembly: GCF_963921235.1. Taxonomy (NCBI): domain Eukaryota; kingdom Metazoa; phylum Chordata; class Chondrichthyes; order Myliobatiformes; family Myliobatidae; genus Mobula; species Mobula hypostoma. The sequence continues at coordinate 41,890,175 of NC_086129.1, forward strand.
TTCTGTGCACATGTGTGTTTATCATCGCTGAACTGTTGCATTTATTATCCTTTCGATTACTGTGTTGCTTGTTTCTTTAATAAAACTTTCTTAGTTCTAGTAATCCAGACTCCAACTGAGTGATCCATTTCTGCTGGTTTGGCAACCCAGTTACGGGGTACGTAACATAAGTGGGGTTCTCGTCTGGGATTTTGAACGCTAAATTTGGGACGGAGTAAATTGATTGGGTTAAAATTCCCGAAAGAAAGAAAAGACAAACAGCAGAAATGGAGGCTGAGGAATTTATAAAGGCGCCGACCTTGGAGGCATTAGAGGATGCCAGGAAATCGGAATTGATAGCTATGGCCAAATGGTTGAATCTTGCTAAGGTGAAGTCGACAATGAGGAGAGAGGAGATACACAGAGCTATTGTAGAGCACTATGTATCTAAAGGTGTGTTTCCCCAAGGTGAGCTGGGGGTGGTGTCTATTGAAAAACCTGCTGGAGACGCGGTACAGGTACAGCTTGAAAAACTGAGACTCGAGCACGAGTTCTGGGTACAGCAGTTAGAACACGAAGAGAAGGAGAGGGACAGACAGTTGGAGAGAGAGGAGAAACAGAGGGAAAGGGAATTTGAGCTGGAGAAGTTAAGGATAAGGGCCGAGCAGGGGCTCGTGCCGAACCAAGGTGGAGGGTTCCGGGCGACCCAGGAGGTTAGGCTGGTTCCCCCATTTGACGATACCGACGTGGATCGGTACTTCCTCCACTTCGAAAAAGTGGCTATAAGTCAGGACTGGCCGAGGGATAAGTGGGCTGTGTTACTTCAGAGTGTACTGAAAGGGAAAGCCCAACAAGCTTACTCAGCTTTGTCCGCGGAAGATGCCCAGAGGTATGAGGTGGTGAAAGAGGCCATCCTCAGGATTTATGAGTTGGTCCCGGAGGCATACCGGCAGAGGTTCCGGAATGCGAGGAAGCGGTGGGACCGCACGTATTTGGAGTTTGCCCGTGAGATGCAGACATATTGTGAGCGTTGGTGCGCCTCAAAGGGGGTAGAGGGGGATTATGACAGACTGCTACAACTGATCCTGATTGAGCAGTTTAAAGGTTGTGTCCCTGAGGGTATGAGACCCTACCTCGATGAGAAAGAGGCAGCCACGTTAGCCGCAACTGCTAAGTTAGCGGATGAGTATGCGTTGACGCATAAAATGAAGTTTGCCCTGAGTAAAGGCTACCAGAAGGGTAGTCAGGACGGCGGGGAGAGTCCGCCGGAAAAGTCAGAAAGTAAGCCGGGGACTAGTAAAAAGGATAAGGTAGACCGGGAGCAGTCTGGTAGGAAGTCTCCTGGGGTCGCCTGTTATAATTGTGGGAAAGCCGGACACTTTGCGTCCAGGTGCTTTGCCCCAAAGAAGGAGACGGGAAAAGGAAAAACGGCAATGTTGAATGGCTGTATCGAGCTGTTAAGCGAACCGCTAGGGAAGGACAGGTCTGAAAAAGTCCAGGAAGGGCGCGAGAGGTTTATCTCGGCCGGATTGGTGTCAGTGAAGGAGGGGTTAAAACCAGTTCCAGTGCGGATCTGGAGAGACACGGGAGCGTGTCAGTCACTAATACTGAAGAGTGTATTAGAGTTTAGATCAGAGACCCAGACTGGGGAGGTAGAGGTCAAAGGTGTTGGGGAAGGGACAGAGTCAGTCCCTTTGCACCAGATACACTTACAAAGCAACCTGGTCTCTGGACTAGTCACGATCGGGGTGAGGTCCGAATTACCGATGAAAGACGTGGAAGTCTTGCTCGGTAATGACATCGCCGGGGGAAATCGTGTTCCCAGTCGTGAGATTGACAGGTCAGCCTGCCAGCATTGAGGCCCCCCCCATGGACTCACAGGTTCATCACGGGACCGCGATAGTGAATTTAGCTGAAACGTTTCTGCCGGCCTTGTATGAGACGGGGTGTAGTGAGACAAGAGGTAGTGAGGGAGCTGGGACGGACGTAGCAGTAGCCAGGAAAGAATTTGTGCAGACGCAGGAGCGAGACGAGGGGCTAATGGTTTTGGCAGAGACAGCTCTCTCTGACACAGCTTTAACAAGGGAACTAGTAGGCTATTGTGTGGAGGACGAAGTGCTAAGGAAAAAAGGGAAATCAAGTACAGTATCCGCAGATGAGGAGTGGGGGGTGGTGCAAAAGAGTTATGGGGATGAGGTTTTTAACATGGCCCACGAGGTACCCCCCGGTGGACATTTTGTGGTGCTGGAGGAAACAGTTGGTGGAATCATGAAAGAGATTTACCGGCTGCCCAGGGGGAAAAATGTTATTGATCATGACCGACGCGAACTGAGACGGTCACCGGCTTTTGATATGCTAACAAACCTAGTCGGTGTTAGCGTGGAAATCAATGAAGCTAGGGGCCCCCTGATAAGAGGAAAAAAACATTTTGAAAAGATTAGGATGGGATCGATCAGATGGGAGAAGGCTATTGTTTTGGCCACGTCTACTGATAAGGTCTCTCCCTTAATCCCCGAACAAAGCGAATCTTTAGAAGAAGTAATTAAACGACTCGCACCCGTGTGTTTGATTGTCCCGAGGAAATGCAAAGAACTGGGACGTTGGGTGATGTCTGTTACAATAGGTTAGCCTAGTAAACAACAGCCATATATAATGAGTAATTCAGTGACTAAAGGGCTGATGAACACAGAGGTGTGTATTGGTAATTTAATCCGGCTGTCTGAAGCCAGCTTGATAGTGAACCTTGAAAAAAATGAATTCGGCCACACGAGGGTCACTTACCTGGGAATTGTGTTGACACAGGGGCAGCTGGCAGCGATGCAAGCTACAGTGCAGGCTATCGCTAACCTCCCAACCCCGACAGACAAGAGGGCCCTCAGAAGGCTCTTGGAGATGGTGGGGTACTGCAGGAAGTTTTGAAATAACTCTGCGGTCAATACCCGTCCCCCTCCTACTAAGCCCTTGTGAGAGAAAACTGAGTCGGAATGGGACGACCCTTGTTATTGTGGTCCGGGACAAAACCAAATGAGAGGTTACATTGGTCGCAATTCATCAGTGTTTTTGGCCACTATGAAGTTTGCTGAGTTGGAGCCTGGTCTAAGGGATTATTAATAACACGTGTAAAAGGAACAGAAAATGTAATGACTGTCTGTCAAGGTGTTGACAACTTCAAACTCGCTGTGTTAGCCAAATAGCTGATAAAGATGTATATTTGTGCGTGTATCAAATAATGTATTCATGTTTGTAATTTTTACCTCCCGGTAAAAATCCTTAAAGGGGGGAAGTGTGATGAATACACATAGATAAGATGTTAGCTGTCCAGTGTGATCAGCAGTTGGTCTGCCACCTGTCTTCAAGAGAGAGATAAGGGACACAATGAAACAGCACCTGGAGATGTGTAGAGAGCTGTCTGGAGCGGCTCCCCCTTTGAACCCTGAACTGTTTGAACTGATGGACAGGCGATACCCCAGCAGGGGGATTAAAAGGGGCAGGTTCGCTAAGGCAACACACACGCCACCCGAGGTAACAAGACCCTGGAAGCGGTACGCCTCTCACGAGTCGGTGGGAAGTATCAGACAACAGCCAGGGTGTAAAGGTACGATCAGCGGGAACCCGGTGTGTATCCGCCCTTGCCTGGGTGCCGGGTTCACTGCAGAGGATCGACCGCATCTGGAGGAGGGGTCACAGTCGGTGACCTCAGGTGACATCACCAAGGACCTGCCCAAAAACTGCTTGTGAGCCATATCGCCGGTCTGTGAGTGAAGCCGTGTCTGAATGATCAGTTGTTCCTGTTCTCTCTCTCTCGCTCCCCCCACGTTGTCCATTGCCATGGCAACGATTACTGTGAACTGAACTACTAAACTGGACTGAACTTTGAGTCACTTTGAAATTTGGTCATTTACCCCTAGACAACGATAGAGCTTGATTGATGCTGTTATCTTAATTCTGTGCACATGTGTGTTTATCATCGCTGAACTGTTGCATTTATTATCCTTTCGATTACTGTGTTGCTTGTTTCTTTAATAAAACTTTCTTAGTTCTAGTAATCCAGACTCCAACTGAGTGATCCATTTCTGCTGGTTTGGCAACCCAGTTATTGGGTACGTAACACTATGCTACACTTATTTTTACTCCTTCCCAAATGTCTAACCAGAATTTGCCAAGTTTATTTCCATAAAATTGTGTAGCATGTAATCTATTTACTAAATCCATTAGGATTATTGCAGAATTTTTTTCAAACTCCTTGCAGGAAGAATTTATTTTTCATGTTAAAATATAATTATTGAATATCTAAAAATAATAATTCATCCACTGTCAGTGTTTGCAATTTGGAATCCCACTACCCATGATGGTAGATAAAGTAACTTCTTGTCAAATTCCAGTGGTTTAAAGAATTGAGAATATACTGTAGTTTTGATTGGTCCTCTAATGGCAGGCCAGAGGGATTCTCTGAACATGAGGCTGTTTACCACCTCCCATTAATGGGTCTTGAGCACTTCTGCCCTAGCAATAGAAATGTCTCTTAGGAATCCCTCCCTTGCCTTCTTTCCCAATGAATGGTGTATCGTACCTTGGTTCTTCCTTCTCACTGGAAGGCTTATGTAGAAAAGAATGGTGATTTGAATGGGACATTGTGAAATGAGCATATTTTGACACATTCAAGCATAAAAATCTAAGTATATGTCTTTTTAAAATGGTTTATAATGTCATATCACACATACCCACTTGCCCTGCCATTCAATATGATCATGATAGGAGAGAAGTATTTTGCAATAAAATGGACTGTTTTTGTTCTATTTGTGTTCTTCTTACAAAAATTGTTTAATTTATTTTTAATGATATGAATTCTACTTGCAGTATATGATGATCTATGCCTGTGATGCTGTTGCAAGTAAGTTTTTCATTGCACCTGTCCATGGACTTGTGCATATGACAATAAACTTACTTTGATTGTGATAACCAAATCTTAAATAATCTGTTTCTAGATAGATGAAGTTCATCCCAACAGAACAGCACTCTCCTTCCCCAGCACTGGTGCAGTGTGCCATAAATTAGAACCCATTTCTACCACACCATGCTTTGAGCCATGCATTTATCTCTCTAATCCTGTTTGCCCTTTACCATTTTGTGTTGGTCTTCATTGATCGGCATCAACCAGGAATGTTGTGTCCTAACTGTCTAGGTATGCAAGCACTAATGGAGAGCAAGCTGTTGCCCACGTAGCAAGCTCCCCTCTCCACACAACTGATGAACCCAAAGGAATGGCAGAGACCGACACAGTTTGGCTCCAGCAGCATCGCAGGAGTTGCCAGTCAGTGTGGAACTCAATGTTGCAATGCCTTTGGGACACCAGCTCTGGATTTTTTCCTCAGGGTTTACTCCCAAAGCCTTCCCCATGAGTGGGTATAGCTGCAAGGCAGTGGAGGTTTGAGATCAGAGTTTTCCTTCTCTGTTAGCCATGGTTGATGAGCTCCATCTATCTAAAGCAACTGTGTTTAAGGTACCTGCAAACCGCCTTTGCCCCTTCTTTTGTCAGTAGAACGGGTTCTGCTGGGCTTTATCGCTAAGCCAAAAGTGAAGGCCAGGAGCTGGACTTGGTTGTTAGAGGCTATTTGAGATGCATGTCTTTGGGAGCATTTAATAGGTCATGGGAACTTATCCCCACTACCACCCCTAGTTATAACAACCTTAAGGAACCACCATTTTGTGGTAGCTCAAGTAATAATCTGAAGTTTACCAGCTTTGTTATTTTTTGTATTGTGTGTGGCTTAATAAACTAAGATCACAACCTGGTAAATTTGCCAGAATTTTAATATACATCCAAAGGCTTTTACTGCATAATTATACACAGTATGGAGATGGCCCTTACCAAAATTGTCAGCGACCTTAGACCATAGGCACTGATACCAACAGAGTCTCAGTTTTAATTCTACATCTAAGTGCTGCTTTCGATACAATTGACCACAACATTTTTCTAGATTGCCTTGAGAACTGGTTTAGCCTCTCTAGTAGTGCCCTTAATTAGATTCACTCATATAACTTGGGGGGACTTTTTTTTTCTCTCTTGCAGACCAACTTTATAAGAGATACAATCTACCTTTTGGAGTTGCTCAGGGAAGCTGTCTTGGTTGCCTACTCTTCTCCTTATACTTGCTCCCTTCGGAGACATCATTAGAGAGCATAAACTTCATTTCCACAGTTATATAGGTGACACGCAATTGTACGTCTCAGTTGAGCCAGATGATGATAACACCCTATCTTCTCTGACTTCTGGTATGGCTGCAATAAACAAATGGATGAGCAATAACTTCCCAAAACTAAATGAAGATAAAACTGAAAGAGATAAACTTCTGAATAAACTTGAGAACTTGGTCCCCTTATAAAATCAGAAGTAACTAGCTTGGATGTTATCCTCGATTCAAGATTTGAATTTTAAATCCCACATAAAGAGAGTGACCAGAGCAGCATTTCTACACTTATTGCAAAGGTACATTCATTTCTGTCATATAATGATGCTGAAAAACTAATTCACCCCTTTATATCAAATTGTCTAGATCAGTGGTCCTCAACCACCAGGCCGCAAAGCATGTGCTACCGGGCCGTAAGGAAACGATATGATTTGGCGATACGAAACAACATGAGTCAGCTGCACCTTTCCTCATTTCCTGTCATGCCCACTGTTGACTAACAACCACCCCACCCCCAGGTCTTCTTCATTCATTCTCTTAAATTTAAACAATCCCCCTCAGCTTTTTAGAACTACGATCCTAAACTGTGGAATTCAATACCTAAAATTACAAGGGATGCAAACTCAGTGGACACTTTTAAACACCAGCTCAAAACCTATTTATTTAATCTTGCTTTTTAACTAACATCTTTCAGTCTTTTATTTTCATTTTAATTTTTTTATTTTATTTTTCGTGTTTGTACTTTTATCCCATTGTAAAGCACTTTGAACTACATTATCTGTATGAAATGTGCTCTATAAATAAAGTTATTATTATGTTTTGGTAATACATCAATAAATAAGCATCTCACAGTTACGTGACCTTAATTATGCATCAATTATCTTTTACTTTATTTGACGTGTTTTATAGGCATGGTGTAATAGACATAGATGGTGTTAAACGTCTGTCAGGCCCAGGCCTGGAAACAGAAGACTTTACAGGAGTGATGATGTTGAGTGGACCATGGCCTGGAAGGTAACTAGAATCTTGGAAAAGGTGGTATGTAGTGATTGACTACATCCATTATTTCTAAAGTCTACACTAAGCTCTTTTACTTCAACAGTCACTTAATAATGTCTATTGCGGTTGAATATGTCAATGCATTACATTGGAAGGGTTTCCAGTTAGGTTGGCCAACTGTTGTGGATAGTTTTGAAACACTGGGTTTGTAGCTTTAAAGTCTGTATGAATGTCACTTTAGAGGAGCAACAAATTATGTTTAAAATTGCCTTTTTGATGTAAATCACTTTAAATGCACAAATCTCTAACCATTTTAACAGATTTTTAAACATCCCATTGATACTCCAAAACCCCAAACTGAAAATATTTTCATTAACATTTTATATAAAAGAAAAAAGGAAATTGCTTTAGATTTCTCTTGTGTAGTTTAACACTTCTGTGATGTTATTGCAGGTTGTTCAAAATGTGCCAAGCTTACCTGGGAGAATTTACTGAAGAGGAAATTTACAAGGCATATAGAAATGATCCGGATTATTTAGAAGATTTTCTCTGCAGTGGTGAAAATGGAGCTTGCACCAAGCACACAAAATTCCAAACACAGTTTAAAGATGAAATATAAGCATTGATCTTAGTGAAAGTACATATTGGGTATGGTGCTCAGCTGATGATAGGGAAAAGGTGAAGAATACCAGTGAAGGTGACAGAAACATACAATGCTTCCATTTATTAATGTGGTGAAACTGAAAATGATGAGTTGGGCACAATTTACACCTATCCAATATGCATTCATGTGAAAAGTCACATAATAAATTCATCCATCCAATAAAATATTATTTAAATAAATGGTTAGTTCTGTTTCCAAAACATCATATCACATAATATCTTGCATTCAAATGTAAACCTATTATTTCTGAAAATGAACAGTCTATGTTTAAAATCGGCACTTGATTGTATTGACCAAAAGTGGATAAAGATAATTATTTGCATTAAAGTTAAATTCAGAGTTATCAGTTATAATGTCCTTAGTATTTCCATATATCATGGGCAGAAACAACTTGAGACCAATGTTTTATTGGAAATTGTTCCAATAGATGTTAAAGCTGCAGTTTTTTCTGTGTTCAAAATGTTAACGCTGAGACCAATGTGTATTAACATATTTGTCTTAATTTCAGACTTTGAAGTTAAATTATTTTAGAACAAGGTATTTTAGCGATAATGACTTCATTGTGTTGAACTGAATTTGAGATTTTCATGGGATTTGTTGCACCTGTGGGAATTTCCAGGAGATATACACAGAACCATAAAAAGTTGGAAAAGGACTATGCTATTCAGTCCCTCGAGCCTGCTCTGCCTTTCAATAAAATAATACCTCATCAAATATTTCCCAAATCCACCTTTGTTGGTCTTACCCCATAACACTTAATTCTCCAACTGATTAAATGCCCCTCTCAGCCTTAAATATACATAAGGGGTCTGCTTCCTCAGCCCTCTATGTAAGGAGTGCCAAAGGCTCACAGGCCTATGAGAATATCCTTATTCTCTTATAATTCTCTTTATTAAGTCAGTCTTGAATGGATCACCCTTATCCTGTGACCATACCCTCTGATTCTCAGTTCTACAATTGAAGGAAACATTCTCTCAGCATTTACCTTCAAGCCCAAAGCTACTCATAGTACTCTATACATGGTCTTACTGTTATCTTATATGGTTACAGCAAACTTACCTTCTTTTGTATTCCACCTTTCTTAAAGTAGGGGCAACTTTCCACTAAGCTTCTCTACTACTTGCTGCACTTTCTGGGTTTTATCCACAGTCTCCCAGATCTTTTTGTACTGTTGCTTTCTGCATTATTAAAGTTCAAAGTAAATTTATTACTGAAGTACATATGTGTTACCATATACAACCCTGAGATTTGTTTTCTTGTGGGCATGATAAATCTATAGAATAATAACGATAATAAAATCAATGAAAGACTGTCCAACTGTCCAACCAGAGTGCAGAAGACAACAAACTGCAAATACAAAAAGAAGAAATAATAATAATAAACAAGCAATAAATATCGAGAACATGAGATGATGAGTCGTTGAAAGTGAGTCCACTGGTTGTAGGAACATTTCAATGATGGAGCAAGTAAAGTTGAGTGAAGTTATTCCCTTTGGTTCAAGACCCTGATTAAGAGGTAGTAACTGTTCCTGAATTTGATGGTGTGAGTTCCTAGGCTCTTGTACCTTCAAGAAGAGAGCATATCTTGGATGGGGGGTATCCCTGATGATGGATGCTGCTTTCCTGCGACAGCATTTCATGTAGATGTGCTTAATGGTTGGGAGGGCTTTGCCCATGATGGTCTGGGCTGTATCCACTACTTTTTGTAGGATTTTTCATTCAAGGTGTTTCCAACTCAGGTTGTGATTAAGCCAGTCAATATCAGACATCCCACCTCTCCTGGAAGTTCCGGGAGTCTCCCACATATTGATAGTGGCTCCCTGATACCCGCAAATTATATACAATATCCTGGAAATCGATTTTTTTGAGAGCGCGAGAGAGAGCAAGAGAGCGCGCAAGAGAGAGAGTGCCATGGCAGAGTGTTCCAAAAAAAGAAAATATAAAACGTACATCACTCCAGACTACACTAAAGTGTACCCCTGCCTAATAGGGGTCAAAAATAATGACAGTGTTGCCCGCTGCACTGTTTGCAACAGTGACTTTTCTATTGCCCATGGTGGGTTAAGACTGTAAAAGACATGTTGACGTGAGTTTAACAGGCGTCATTCGTTCATTAGCATAGCTAATATTATTTAAACTAGCTGGCTAGCTGCTAAGGAGCTACTCTATTGCAGACATCCCACCTCTCCCGGAAGTTCCAGGAGTCTCCTGCAAATTGATGGTGCTACCTCCCTGAAATGAGTTTTTGCAGGGTGGGATGTCTGCAATATACTGCACATCTATAGAAGTTTGTCAAAGTTTTAAGTGTCATGCCGAATCCCCATACTCCTAAGGAAGTAGAGGGGCTGCTGTGCTCTCTTCAAAATTGCACCTACGTGCTGGGCCCAGGAGAGGTCCTCCAAAATAATAACACCTCAGAATTTAAAGTTGCTAACTCTCTCTACCTCTGTTTCTCCAATGAGGACTGGCTCATGGTCTTCTGGTTTTCTTCTCCAGAAGTCTATAATCAGCTCCATTTAAATAATTCTTTGTTCTTTTATTCATTTTCCCCAAAATGAAGAATTTCATATTTTTCCATATCATATGCCATCTGCTAAATTTTCCACCTTTCATTTAACCTATCAAGATATCTGTAAGCTGTTGGTAACTTGCCTTCCTTGTAACTTACTATCATTCCTGTTTTCATATCATCCACGAATTACGTTATTGTACATTTGCTTCTTTCCACCAAGTCATATACTATATTTTATCAACAGTTGCAGTCTCAACTCTGATCCCTGTAGCAACCCCCACACTGCTGGGTCACTGTCTGCTAGACAGTGATCTCTTTGTCCCTATCTGCTGTTTCCTGCTTGTTAGCCAATCTTCTATTCAGTCCTCTTGATTATGTCCAAAACCTTGGGCTCTTGTGTCTTTATATTTTCTGAGGTACTTTTTGAATGTTTTCTGGAAGTATTCAGTTCCTTCAAAAGTACTAGTAAATTTGTCACACTCTAAATTTGCTAATAAATTTCTTTGTAGGACGCCATGTTAACTCGGCTTGAGTGGCTTGTGATTTTCCAAGTGCACTGCTATTAATTCATGCACATCTGCCAAAGGCCCGCACTCAAAACCTAAAAGGAAATCCAGTTGCAGTTTAAGAGCCACTTGATGAAGACTGTATCAACTCCTGTCAACTGAGGCTGCTCTTTCAGTCCAGTTCGAAGGTCAGCTGGACATCCATCTGTTGTTCCTGAGAGAAAATGCTGCTACATCCTATCCCTATGTCATCGCATTTCATAACCTTTTTCTTGTTTCCAAATATCTTCATAGTTTCAGTCACTTTCTGAATAACTTCTACACCCTGGGTGTTCCTTTTCTTTTGTTCTCATCCACCAAGCTTCTCTTGACTCTCCTGTCCAACCACCCACTCTTTGCTAGCACCCAGCCCTCCTATTACCCAGTTCTGTTCCTCTCCCCTATCTGGTTTCATATGCCTATCACCTACACAACTAATCTGCTGGGTGTCCTATCCTTCCCCACCACCCCTTCCCCCACCTCACCCAAATGATTCCATCATGCCCTAATCTGGTTCAATTTATCATCATCTTTATCCAGTTCCAGAATTTGCAGCCTCTTGTGTCTCCACTTCTCACAATCCAGCCTCTGTCTCTATGTCCACCCTCTCTTCCCCCACTTGGCTCCATCTTCCCTCCTGCCTTTTCTCTCATCTGTTTCTATTTATCATCCACCAGTTGTGATCTTCCAACTCCATACATTCCCCTTCCACAACAATTCTTCATCTGCTCCTCATATGGTTTCATCTTTTACCTGCCAGCACCCACCTCTCAACTCTCTACACCGGCTCTATCCCACCTACACTTTCAGTCTGGATGCAGGGTCTCAAAACCAAAAATATCAAGCACCCCTTTGCCTGCTCAGATGCTGCTCGAACTGCTGAGCTCAACAGGCAGTTTTTCCTTCCAGATAGTAGTTTATGCAGATTCTGGTATCCCCTGGGTAACTTCTCTTATCACTGCCATCTCTGGATCCTCCAATTTTGACCTGTTGCTTCTCTCTGGATGTTAATCACTTTAGTATTGGCAGCCAAGCCTGGGATTTCTCCCACAAGATAATTTTGTCTCTGCTTATTTTTAATTTTACACACACTCTTTAAAACCCTATGGTTGATCAAGCTTATTTCTCATCTGCCCTAACATTTAGCTCATTGTGACATTTTGTGTTATAAGTAAGTTTTTCCCTTGACTTCCACTTGGCTTACATTTCTTTGAAATAGAATCTGAAAAATTCCTGTCTAGCACTTTTTAAAATTCCCCCAAGAAAACCTGGTGGCTTTAAATTTCTTCTCCAGGCTTGGGTTTGTTCCAATTAGCACTACTTCACCACTTTCTATATTTCTTTCAATTAAATGTTGTTTGCATTATTTTATCCATCGGTGATTATTTTCTAAAATAAATCTGAGAAGAGGTGAATACACAAGTGTTGTGTGATGTTGACTCTGGTCTGCTCTTCCACTACCCTGATCCAAAGGCATTTCTCCTGCCACCAGAGGAGGTCCTACAACTGACAATTTGCAACCTTCTGGAATGAACGTTGATTGAATTATCCAGCTTTCTCATCCTTTGCCATTGCCATGCTTTTGTTCCTTTCCCACTCTGTTTCTCTAAAATCTCTTGCTAATGCTCAGTACCTATGTTCCTTGTCACCGGACCTGTCTTAATCTATCTCCATGCAGTCCTTTCTCTTATACCTCACCCTTCCCCCGAGCTCCGCTTTGGAAACTGTAAACCTTCCATCTTTCTCCCATTCTGGGAAGGATTACTGAATGTTCAGCGCTTTCTGTTTCCACAGATCTGCGTGACTGGCCGTGTTCTCCCAGCATTTCTGTTCTTGCTTCAGATATCAGTGTCTGCACTTCTATGTATTCTCCAGTATAACTACAGAGAAATTGCAGGAAGTTGCAAATCCTCCTCCACTCCCTTCCCTTCCCAAATCATGGACTTCATGAATGTAGGCCTTTTGCTGTAATTCAAAGCATTATTTTTATGACTTAGCCTTCTGATTGGTTGGTTTATTAAATATACTATTTTGCAAGCTTTTTATAATCCTTGGCAAATATGCAACCTGCATTTTGCCATTTCCATCTCAAACAAGAGAAGATCTGCAGATACTGGAAGTCCAAGCAACACACACAAAATGCTGGAGAAACTCAGCAGGCCAGGCAGCATCTGTGGAAAAAAGTAGAATTGGTATTTTGGGCTGAGACCCTTCTTCAGGACTCCTGCTGGAGGGTCTCAACCCAAAACGTGGACTGTTTACTCTTTTCCATAGATGCTGCCTGGCCTGCTGAGTTCCTCCAGCATTTTGTGTGTGTTGATATGCCATTCCCATTCAGTTATTTGACTTCTGTTTGTTTTCTATTTTTGCAATTTATTTTTAAAAATATTCTCCAAACAGTAAAACTAAAACTATTGCTGGAATTTGTAGGTAGTTATTGAAGGTAATCAAATGACATTTTCCTAAAGCCATCTTCTCGGTATAGCCACAGCCACAAATGAGAATTGCTTTCCACTTGCTGAGTGAGGGTATTCAAGGATAAGGAACCAAGCTGGGGAAGTGAAATTGTCCTGAATCAGCCTTGATTTGACTGAATACCGGAACTAACCAAGCAGCTCATTTGATTTCTATTCCTAAATTATTACAGAAAATGAACAAACATGTCATCTTTTACATCCAACAGTGAGAGCAAATAGTACCTTGGTTTGTCCTCTTCTGAAAGAATATCGCACTTCAGAATTGCTTAAGTATGTCTCCCAGGATTTCTTCCCTCTACACCATCTGATATAAGCTCTTAAGTATCCATTGAACATTAATTAATATTCAACTTAGATCATCGTGCATTTTGGATAATATTTCTAGTTTATTATCCCTGCAGCTGTCATTTTCCCTGGGTTATTGGAGGACCTTAATAAGGAAACAAAGCCAACAACTGGAATAATTACACCAGCTCTAGCAATGAATACTAGGGCAGAACCTCAGTCCCTGTTCAGGTATCGGATGACTTATATCTGGTAGATAATTCATGCCTCGTATTTTTTAATCTTTGTAGTGGTTCCTTAAAACTGCTTGTATTATAAATCTTAACATCATTAGAATCAAAACTATAATATACACTCAGTGGCTACTTTATTAGGTACACCTGTACACCTCGTTAATGCAAATATCTAATCAGCCAATCATGGGGCAGAAACTCAATGCATAAAAGCATGCAGACATGGTCAAGAGATTCAGTTGTTGTTCAGACAAAACATCAGAATGGGCAAGAAATCTGATCTAAGTGACCTACTGTAGAATGATCGTTGGTGCCAGATGGGGTGGTTGAGGTATCTCAGAAACTTTGCTGATCTCCTGGGATTTTCACACACAACAGACTCTGGAGTTTGCAGAGAATGTAACAAACAAACAAAAAAAAATATCCACGAGCAGCAGCTCTGTGGGCAAAAACACCTTGTTAATGAGAAAGGTCAGAAGAGAATGGACAGACTGATTCAAGTTCATCACAAACTCCAGCAGCCCCCGATGATCCTCTGATTTCAAACTCTGAGGCCAACGTGAGCGCATCCTTTGGTAGGGTGAACCCACAGAAAACATCTGGCTCAGATGGGGTACCTGGCCAAGCACTAAAGACCTATGCTGATCAACTGGCTGCAATATTCACTAAGATCTTTAACCTCTTGCTTTGGTAGTTTGAGGTACCCACCTGCTTCAAGCAAACTTCAGTTATACCGGTGCCTAAGAAAAGCGTGGTAACCTGCCTCTATGATTGTCATCCAGTAGCGTTTACATCTACAGTGTTGAAGTGTTTTGAGAGGTTGGTGAAGAAACATATCAGCTCCAGCCTGAGAACTGACTTCGATCCGTTCCAATTTGCCTACCAGAGTAACAGGTCTGCAGCAGATGCCACGTTATTGGCTCTTCACTCAACCCTGGAATATCTGGACAGCAAAGACGCATACATCAGGATACTCTTTATCGACTACAGATTGGCGTTCTATACAATTATCCCCTCAAAACTAATCAATAAGCTTCAAGACTTTGGCCTCAATACCTCCTTGTGCAACTGGATCCTCGGTTTCCTCACCTGCAGACCACAGTCAGTTCAGATTGGCAACAACATCTCCTCCACAATGTCCATCAGTACAGGTGCACCACAAAACTGTGTGCTTAGTCCCCTGCTCTGCTTGCTTTACACTTATGACTGTGTGGCTAAGCACAGCTCCAATGCCACATTTTAGTTTGCTGAGGACACCATTGTCTTAAGCTAAATCAACAGTGGTGATAAATCAGCATCTAGGAGGGTAGATTGAAAATCTGCCTGAGTGGTGCCACAGCAACAACCTCAATATCAGCAAGGCCAAGGAGCTAGTTACTGACTTCAGGAGGAAGAAACCGGAGGTCCATGAACTAGTCCTCATCGGGGGATCAGAGGTGGAGATAGTCAGCAACTTTAAATTCCTCCATGTTATCGTTTCAGAGGATTTGTCCTGGGTCCAGCATGGTAAAGCCAATACGAAGAAAGCACAGCAACACTACTTCCTTAGAAGTTCAGGAAGATTCAGCATGACATCTAAACTTGACAAACTTCTATAGATGTGTGGTGGAGAGTATATTGACTGGTTGCATCCCTTGAAAGGAAAATCCTACAGAAAGTAGTGAATACGGCCCAGTCCATCACGGGTAAAGCCCTCCCCACCATTGAGCACGTCTACATGGAGCAATGTTGCAGGAAAGCAGTATCCATCCTCAGGGACCACCAGTACCTAGGTCACGCTTTCTTCTCACTGCTACCATCAGGAAGGAGGTACAGGAGCCTCAGGACTCACACCACCCAGTTCAGGAACAGCTATTAACCCTCAACTATCAGGCTCGTGAAACAGAGGGGGTAACTTCACTCAACTTCACTCACCCTATCACTGAACTGTTTCCACAACCTACGGACTCACTTTCAAGAACTCTTTATCTCATGTTCTTGATATATATTGCTTATTTATTTACTGTACTGTTATTATTTCTTTCTTTTCATATTTACACTGTTTGTTGTCTTTTGCACACTGATTGTCCATCCTGGTCTTTCATTGATTCTATTATGGTTATTGGATTGATTGAGTATGCCTGCAAGAAAATGAATCTCAGGCTTGTATATGGTGACATATATGTATTTCAATTATACATTTACTTTGAACTTTGAAGCTGTCAAAAAGGCGACAGTAACTCAAATAACCATGTGTTACAACAGTGGTGTGTAGACTAGCATCTCTGAATGCACATCATACAAAACTTGACATTTTGACTACTTTAATTTGTCGGTCGGCCTGAAACTTATCCCCTGAATTTATTTTTCTTCACAGAACCACCAGTGGTACATATGAAAAAAAAATGACTGCTTGCCCTTTATTGCTGCATATTCATTCTCAGCTTGCCCATGAAGTTGAATAGGGGCTCTATACAGTATCGTGCTCAGTACAGATGTGCAGAGTTCAGGCTTCCAGTGTTCTCACTTGCAGACTGTACATAACATTCTCATCTCTGAATCAGAGCTTGTAAACCTACCTCAATTTTTCTAAAACTTGAACTTAAATACAACCATGCCCTACTGTGAAAGAGCTGCACAGTTGGAGAGGTCATTGTTCAAGTAAGTTCATTAACTAAGGTTGCACCAACTCTCTCAAGTGGTTGCAAAAGCTTATAGCATTACTTGAAGTGTATTGACCATTCATCAATGGAACTAGGTTAGGAAACTCACTACGCAACTCTTAATTAGTCGAAGCTCACAGTTTATTGCCGCTGCACAAACAGCGCAACTATGTTGACCCTCTGAGCCAACAGCTCAAAACTTGAATTTTACTGTTCCCTCTATACCAATACTCACTCAGACCACTTCGCCAATTTATAACACCAAAATAGGGGATCTCTGTTGGCCAGACAATCGATCTTTTCTTCTCCCAGACCCTGGCATGGGAGTTCTTCCTCACAATGGTGGGTCACTGGAGAGAGTTATCACTATCTTGTATCTGAAAACCTCTGCTTTTATATCCATTCCTTACCAGTTCAAATGTTGCCTTTCAGTGTTATAGGCTATGAGTCATCTGACTGACCTTTAACACCTTCTTATTGGCTCTGGTCCAAGCCAACATCCACTTCTTGCCAAGCATCTCCAATGGAATCCCACCACCAAACACATCTTTCCCTCCTCTCCACTTCCTGTTTTCCATAGGAATACTCCTTACGTGACTCCCCACGTGACTACTTGACCATTTGTCCCTCCCCACTGATCTCCCTTCTGGTACTTATCCTTGCAAGCAAAACAAGTCCTATACCTGCCCCTTTACCTCCTCCCTCACTACCGTTCAGGACCTCAAACAGTCCTTTCAGGGGAGGTGACACACGGTGTTATCAGTGTGGCCTCCTGTATATCAGTGAGACCTGACGTAAATTGGGAGACCGCTTCGTCAAGCACCTATGCTCCATCCGCCAGAAGAAACGGGATCTCCCAGTGGCCACTCATTTTAATTCCACTTCCCATTCCCATTCTAACATGTCTATCCATGGCCTCCTCTACTGTCATGATGAGACCACACTCAGGTTGGAGGAATGTCTGGGTAGCCTCCAACCTGATGGCATGAACATCAATTTCTCAAACTTCTGGTAATGCCCTACCCCCTCACCATTCCCCATCCCCTTTTCCCTCTCTCACCTTATCTCCTTGTCTGCTCATCGCCTCCTTCTGGTTCTCCTCCCCCTTTTCTTTCTTTCATGGCCTTCTGTCCTCTCCTATTAGATTCCCCCTCCCCCAGCCCTGTACGTATTTTACCAATCAATTTCCCAGCTCTTTACTTCACCCCTCCCCCTCCCCGTTTCACCTGTCACCTTGTGTTTCTCTCTGCCCTCCCCCCAACCTTTTAAATCTACTTCTCATCTTTTTTTCTCCAATCCTGCCAAAGGGTCTCAGCCTGAAATGCTGACAGTACATTTTTTCCATAGATGCTGCTTGACCTGCTGAGTTTTTCCAGTATTTTTGTGTGTGTTGCATCCATTTATTGTCCCTCTTCTGCAAGTGACCACTGACAACTGGTAATTTATGGCTCTTTGTTTAAAATCAGTTACAAAACCAGTTTAAATCACTCAGGGCAGACACAGACCCCAATAGTTACAGATATGTTATATCTAACCAAAGAAGACCTCACAAATAACTTCTTGGTTAGAAATAATCTCCAGTCCAGCAGATTACCTGGAGTATTATTTTATATATCTTAAAATACTGATCAAGCCAAGCAATTACAGTTCACAAAATGGAGGACAGAGCCATTTCACAAAATGGCAGCCTCCTTTCCATCGACCCATGGCAAGAACAAAGACAACTGGTTTGCCTACTTCCACTGTCGCTGACCTGTTCAAGTTCAACGTTTTCTTCCATATTTTAATTCTGCCATGGCCAACAAAGAGGAGCAAGAAAGTTATATCCTGGATAATATTTATCCTCAACTGATCATCAAGCAAACTAGTTATCTGATCATCATGACTTTGGAGGCTGCAGAAATCGAATACCCATAATTGAATCAATAAAAGACTGCACCAACAGGGCAAGTACAAAAGAGAAAAATAAATAAATAAACAAATAAACAAATATATCTAAACATGGGATGAAGAGTCCTTGAAAGTGAGTTTGTGGGAACAGTTCAATGATGGGACAAGTGAAGTTAAGTGAAGTTATCCCCTCTGGTTCAAGAGCCTGATGGTTGAGGGGTAATAACTATTCCTGAACCTGGTGGTTTGAGTCCTGGGGTTCCAGTACTTTCTTCCTGATGACAGCAACGAGCTACCACTCTCTGTGTAAAAAAACTACCTCTGATATCACCCTATATATTTCTCTAATCACCTTAAAATTAGGTCCTCTCGTATAACTCATTTCTGCCCTGGGGAAAAGGTGCTGGCCATCTACTCTATCTACTTCTCTTATCATCTTATACACCTCTATCAAGTTACCTCATCCTTCTTTGCTCCAAAGGAAAGCCCTAGCTCTGCTTAAAGGGAGTAGAGTTGGAATGTGTACAGACATACAGACACAGTAACTAATTCTGAAAAGTAACAACATTTTATACTAATACTGAGTGGTTTCAGAATAGAACACTATCATAACATGGATGTAAAGGCCAAGATTGGTGAATCAAGGTATTGAAGTTGTCCATGACAATCAAACAGCTTACATTGTTGTTTCTTATTGAGTTTAGTTTCACTATTGGTTATTGTGGAATAAAAACTTGTGACTTCTGAGTATTTCCCCAGTTACCATAACCACCATATCTATAACCTTGTGCGCTGTCGTTAGTCTGCAATATCCATATTTCTGTCTGATATTTGAGTGTATTTGTGTTTAAGCTCGCATTTTTCTGTGTCAGTCTGCAACTATCACTGTATACCACTCCAGGTCACCATGTGTCTTTTGTTCCATACAGAGAAATGCAATAGGATATTCTCCACTATGATTACAGATCCAACAACACTGGTAAGAGATAGATTTTATCTTTAAAAAGGGAAAGGCTGAGAGATAGAACTATTCGGGGGTGAGTAAACTACAGGCTGAAACTGGAATAATTAAATTTGGGGTTTAACAATGTTTGAAATGGATAAAGGCAGAAATCTGAGTTTTGTAGTATTTGCGGAGGTTACAGTCATAGGGAAGAACAAGGCCATGGCGGAACTTAGATCTGTACCACAACTTTCAAAGTGCTTTGGTTTGAGCTACAGGACCTTATGAAATGAAATCAGTTACCTTGAACAGCCTTAATATATGAAGATAAGAACTGAAAAATTTAGAACAAACCAGTGGCACTTTGAATATTACCAATGATTTTAATCCTTTTTTTCTGAGAAGACAGAAAATAATCTTACTAGCATTCTGCTTAATTTGACTTTGTAAAAGGAGCAAAAACACTCCTACCTCACACAGGCCTTTGTTCCCATAATCTCATAACAACTTTCAGGTAATACAGAGGAGACGAGGAATGAAACACCGACCATTCCCCCCATAACCAACACTTAATGCTTTACTAACTTCCAAGCAGGACTGGGATGGATGTGCCCTCACCTCTCTCCTACATGCGAAAGTCAGAGAGACATGAAGCACGGAACAGGCCATTTGGCTCGTCACATCCATTCCAACCTAAGGACACACGTTTATGTAATTCTGCCTTTTGGTTTCTGGCTCATAGCCCAGGCAATTCAAGTACTTGTCTAGACAAATGCTCTCAGGCAGAGCATTTCCATATACCCACTACTCTCTGGGTGAAAAACTTCCCTTCAGGTCCCCTTTAAATTTCTTATCCCTTGCCCTAAATCTGCGGTCTCTAATTTTATCTCCCCTCTGATATGGAAAATGTTTTCTGTAAACTACCCTATCTCCACCCCTCATAACTTCAGATGCAATTATTTCCCTCACAGGAAGAAATAGTCCTCGTCTCACTAGTCTCTCCTCATAACTGAAATGTTCCATCCCAGCAACATCCTGGTGATTCTCAAAGTTTCTGTCCAGGATTCAACAAAAACAAATTGTTACCAGGTTGTTCATAATTTTCTGCTGTATTGGAGATTAGAAATAGGTGAGTAATTTTTATTTGTCATCTAATTATCAAGATGTACACTTCTTTATCAAAGCCAACTGGTATTTCCCATCCCTATTATTCCCTGTCAAGGTGGCAATGAATTATTTCTTCAAATACTGCCCTCTTGTTTGATGAAGGAATTCTTTCACTCTCAGGCAGACCCTTGGAGTTGAGGATGACTTATTTCTACTCTAATTCTGTGAGTTCTGATATAAGTCTTTGCAGGACCCACCATTTTCGTCTCTTAAATGAGGTTAGAAGTGCTCAGTATTCAAAGTTCAAAGTAAATTAATTATCAAAGTACATATATGTCACCATATACAACCCAGAGATTTATTTTGTTGCAGGCGTTCACAGTAAATCCTAAAAGAATAACAGAATCAATGAAAGACTGCACCAACTAGAGCGTTCAACCAGTGAAAAAGACAATAAACTTTGCCAATATAAAAATAAATAATAAATAAGTAAATAAATAAATAAACAATAAATATCAAGAATGTGAGATGAAGAGTCCTTGTAAGAGGTTGTGGGAATATTTCAACTAAAGTTGAGTGAAGTTATCCCCTCTGGTTCAAGAGCCTGATGATTGAGGGGTAGTAACTGTTCCTGAGCCTGGTGGTGTGAGTCCTGAGGCTCCTTCTTCCTAATGGCAGCAGCAATAAATATTGAGAACATGACCTGTGGGAGTCCCTGAAGATGGATGCTGCTTTCCTGCAACAATGCTCCATGTAGATAGTGGGGAGAACTTTACCCTTGTTGGACTGAGTCTTATCCATTACCCCATTAGGCTCTTCTGTTCAAGGGCATTGGTGTTTCCATACCAGGCCATGATGCAATGACAAACTCTTAAGTAAGTAGAGGCGCTGCCGTGCCTCTCCTTACGTGCTGGGTCCAGAACGGGTCCTCCGAAATGATAATACCAAGGAATTTAAAGTTGCTGACCCTCTCCACCGCTGATCCTGTGATGAAGACTGGCTTGTGGACCTCTGGTTTTCTCCTCCTGGTCAATAATCAGCTCCTTGGTCTTGCTGATATTGAGTAAGAGGTTGTTGTTGTGGTGCCACTCAGCCAGATTTTCAATCTCCCTCCTATATGCTGATTCATCACCACCTCTGAGTTTTAATCTTGCTCTATATGCTGATTTGTTACCACCTTTAATTCAGCTTATGAAAGGGGTGTCATCAATAAACTTGAGTATGGCATTGGAGCTGTTCTTAGCCACACGGTCATAAATGTCAAGCGAGTAGAGCAGGGGTTAAGCACTCAGCCTTGTGGTACGCCTGTGCTGATGGAGATCATGGAGAAGATGTTGCCAATCTGAACTTTTTGGGGTTTGCAACTGAGGAAATCAAGGATCCAATTGCACAAGGAGGTATTAGTATGAAAATCTTGACATCTATTGATTTGTTTTGAGGGGATGATGGTATTGAATGCCGAGTTGTAGTCAATAAAGAACATCCTGATGTCTGCATCTTTCCTGTCCAGGTGTTCCAGGATTGAGTGAAGAGCCAATGAAATAGCATTTGCTGTGGACCTGTGGTATTCTAATTGAATTTTACAAACTCACTGAATTGCATGGCATACTCTTGGATGCTCCTTCTCCTTTTGATAAAGCCAGGGATTCCAATTAAGTGGATGAAGATGTTAGCACCTTTTTGTTGAGACATTGAGAACATCTGTCCATTGGAAAAGTCTTTCACTGACTCCCAAAATGTTGCTAATTAGCAAGTCTCAGGATTTTAACACAATAACAATGAGATCCTAATATCCAAGTCAGGACAGATGGGAAAATCAAAACAAAGTGCAGAAAATGGAAATCTGAAATAAAGTCAGAAAATGCTGGAAACACTCACCAAAGCATGCAGTATCTGTAGAATGAAAAACAAAAACAGCATTAACGTTTTCATTAGCATGGATGAAGGGTCTGTGACCTGAAATATTAACTCTGTTTCTTTCTCTGCAGATGCCGCCTGACCTGCTGAGTGTTTCCAGCAGTATAGATGAAAATCTAGAGTTGGTTCCCTTAGTGGTATCTCCAATTTACGTAAGAACACAAGGAATACAGGCTTCAATAACCCCACCATTGGTAGTAGCTACTTGAGGCACTGCCTGAAGAAGGCAACATCCATCATCAAAGATCTCTGCCATCTGGGCCATGCCATCTTTTCACAGCTGGACATATAGAAGCCTTGAGTCCCATACCACCAGGTTCAAGAACAGCTACTATTCCATTATTGAACCAACCAGAAAAAAATTAATCACTAGAGATTAGCAACACTGATCACTTTGGCCACTTTGTACTAAAGTGGACTTCATTTTTGTTTGTTCTAATTGTGTTCTTTCTTGTAAAAATATTACAAATTTATCTTTTATTTATGTTTTTCTTGGGAGTTATGCTTATATGATACTACAGTATATGCCTGGGATGCTGCAGCAAGTAAGTGTTTCATTGCACTTTCGTGTACATGTTCCTGTGCAGATAACAATGAACTCAACTTTGACAGTGAATAGATCACTTTTAGAGCTCTCAATTTCCCCCTTTTTTTTTTACCTCAATCTATTCTAAATACCTCTCCTGATTGAGACTTTGTGTAGCCAAACATTTGTGCAATGCAACAGTGAAGCAATCCTGTACCCATCCATTATTTCCATTCATAGATAGTTGAAAGACACCAACAGATGAGGAATCAGCATGGGATTTTACACCCACCCCTGATCCAATGGTTCATTTCGGCATCATGCAATTCTCCGCTAGCAGAGAGTAGCTATTTCAACATAGAGAACGTGACATCTTTTTTGCCTGTATTACACAATATTGACATGCAGAGGGGATGGGACATTCTGGTATTTTCCCGTCCTCCCTCCAGATATATAATAATAAAGAGCAAAATAATTAAGTTAAATCCCATCCACTACCAATATTCACCAGCACCGGTAAGTATGGCGATTAATAAAAAAATCTGGATTTTTCATGTAAAATGTTCAATTCTAAACTACACACTCAAAATGCTGGAGGAACACAGCAGGCCAGACAGCATCTATGGTAAAAAAAAATGTTTTTAAATTTAAAATGAAATTAAAAATGGTAGAAAAAATGTCGGCCCCAAACATAGATCCTGCCTGGACAGCTAACCTCCTCCAGCATTTTGTGTGTGTTATTCTGGATTTCCAGCATCTGTAGAGTCTCTTATGTTTAAGTTCTTACCAAACCAAAATATAAGTAGTTAGACGTACTTTTCCGAAGGGAGCGGTGAAATTGAGTCTAACTTTAGGGCAATGAATTCCTATTAAATAATCAGAGTTTAATTGCGTTTTCACAGAAATTGTAGCCTAGATATGAATATTTCCGAAGCTATATTTGCGAAAATTATTAGGCAGAGAGCATGTTATGAATGTATACGTTAATTAACTAGGTTAATGCTGGGTCTCAGCGAGAAACGTCGACCATCGCTTTGCCGGCACAGGATCTGCGAAGTTCCGGCAGTTTTAGTCCAGATTCCAGCATTCGCAGTCTCTTAGGTCTCCATTCAAAGATGCAGAAACTTACATTTTGCTTACAATTTTAACACCATAAATGTGAAATTTGAAATGTATTCGTGATTTTTTTTTGTGGAAAATCAGCGCCCCTGTCCCGATTTCGGTTTCGATCGTTCAACTTATGCTGAAGTTCAGCTTTAGAAGGGGATCTGTAATAGCTGGACTGGGTCTAACCAGTCTACTTCCCCTCTGTGGACTCCATGCATGTGAGGTCAGTGCGTCAGCTTTTGGGAGAGTTTGAAGGAAATTCCCCGCCACTGCTGAGTTGAAATCGCCCGGCGGAAGTTGAAACTGACTCCCTCCCACGCCTATACCTGGCGCTGCCCTGGACAAGAGTTGGGTAGTTGAGTGCGGCTGAAGAAACGAACTGCATGCCCTCCGGTGATTTCTAAATACTGTAACGGCAAACGACAATGGAACTTCAGATTACAATTCTTCTGTTACT
Source organism: Mobula hypostoma (assembly GCF_963921235.1). Classification (NCBI taxonomy): domain Eukaryota; kingdom Metazoa; phylum Chordata; class Chondrichthyes; order Myliobatiformes; family Myliobatidae; genus Mobula; species Mobula hypostoma. The sequence continues at coordinate 41,914,645 of NC_086129.1, forward strand.
GGGGATCAATCTCTCTGGTAGGTCTAGTGTATTGGATAAATAATGAGTCTTTACATTTTTATTCTTTTAAACCCATTTTATATATAAAAAGTTAACACGTTCCATTTGCAGCTATTGAGTTTGATTTTGTCTTGTCAATCAATACCTCTAAATGAAATATGTTGAAATGAGGAGCCGTGTTCTTGGGTGTACTTACTCATTGTCTCAGACAAGGATATTACACCTGCGTGGGATTCACACGCCAGTGAATATTTTTAAAGTACAGTCACCGTCGCTATTGATGCAGCAACGTTCTGGGGGAAAGCAGTACGTTTAACGATCAGATATTTTAATTACTTTTAAATGAGGGAAAAATAGTGGCGAGCTCATGGGACAATACCCCTGTTCTTCAAGTTTTCCATTTTCGTCCACGCGGGAAAGGTTGGTTTACGACCTCAGCTTGTGGACTGCACAACCGTGAGCCTACACCGCGAGTGTCATCCAGACCCTGAACTCAGGGTTTGAATTTGAAAATTCTGGTTAAAGGAAAGATTTAAAAAAAAATACATAGACGTGACAATTGAGAACTTGCTAGGAAAGCCATGGCGCTACTGTTTTTGACGTTAGTATGTCTGAATGCGATGCATTTTGTTATGAGAACGTCACGCAATAATAATTATATATCAACATCAAAGATAGCGGTGTATGTGAAAGCAGTCAGTTCCGAGACTAGTTAGCACGCTTTGATCAGGTGATTATGGTTTAAAAACCCACAAGGAGTTGAGCGTATTGTCTTGCTATACTTGTAGTACTGAGGATCTCTGTGCAGCCAAAAAGTTGTTTTTTGGAAGCATTACTAAACTCACAGAAGCATAGTGCATAGCGCCTGTTAGCTCCTGCTCTCTCCCTGTGTGCTTGGTGTCTGTTTTTGCGTCTAGAAAGCGATCTATCTCCTTAAACATATTCAACAACTTTACCTCTACAGTCTTTTGTGATGGAGAATTCCACATCTTGTCTAAGAACTTTCTTTTCATCTCAATCTTAAATCTTTTAACTGGTACTCTGGAACTGTGACCCTTCTTCGTCGTCCTACACAACCCACCCAGGAGGAACATCCTCCCAGTCTAACAGAACTTCATGAGTTTCAATTAGTTAACAACTCATTCTTTTCAACTCTCATCAAAGCAAACATAGTTTGCTTATATAAAAATATAAGGACCTGGGTTATAGGACAAGATTGAGTAGGTTAGGACATTATTCCTTGGAACACAGAAGACTGGAGGGAGATTTGATAGAGGTATACAACATTATGAGGGGTATAGATAGGGTAAATGCAAGCAGCCTTCTTCCACTGAGGGTGGGTAGGACTGCAACGTAAACTACATTTATGTTACATGATCGACACAACATTGTGGGCCGAATGTAAATTTCTATGTACTTAACCAGAGGTCGTGGGTTAAGGGTGAAAGGTGAAAAGTTTAAGGGGAACATGAGGGGAAATTTATTCACTCAGAGGGTCACAAAAGTGTGGAACGAGCTGCCGGCACAATTGGTCCATGCGAGCTCAATTTTAACATTTAAGAGAAGTTTGGATAGGCACATGGATAGTAGGGGTATGGAAGGCTATGGTCCCAGTGCAGGTCAATGGGAGTAGTTAGCTTAAGTGTATGAACTAGATGGGCTAAAGAGCTGTTTCTGTATTGTACTTTTCTAGGAATCCATGACTAAAATAAACTCTATTCATAATTTAAAAAATTACAACCCCTGCAATCTCTTTCATTCTTACATTCATAGCCAATGTGTTCAGTATTGTTCTGTTGTATTCATTAAAACCAACAGGATTCTTGACACTCATGTTGCCCTCTCAGGCGGTATGCTAATTAAGGGACTCACCCAAATGGCCACTCCATCTCCAGTAGCTGAAGAACCCTATTCTGTGAAGGCAACCTCTTCTTATGCAGCTGTTCTGTTGAGCCAGAAATCAATCAGATTACACACGCACCCATTGGCATGTATATCCTTAAGGCAGAACAAAAGTGCAGATGTGGCCTCTTCAAACCCTGTGTCATTGCAACAGGAAATTGTTGTGCCCATTCTTAAAGGGGCAAAATACCATTTGACTTCTCAACTGCTTGATTTGGCTGTATCTTGCAACTGTGTACAAGAACACCTTAGTTTCTTTGCACACCAGACTTCCCAATCTCCAGTCAGTAGCCACGTTACTAGGTCCCTCCAGTACCCAATTAAATGGTTACTGTGGTCTTCTGCTGCTGTAGCCCATCCACTTCAAGGTTCAACATGTTGTTCACTAAAAAAATGCATGGTTATTTGAGTTAATCTCACCTTCCTGTCAGCTTGAACCAGTCTGGCTATTCTCCTCTGACCTCTCATATTAACAAAGCATTTTCATCCACAGAACTGCCACTCAGTGGATTTTATTTTGTTGTTTTTTGCACTATTCCCTGCAAATCATATTTCTTCCTCATTCTGGTGTTTGGTCTGAGCAACGACTGAACCTCTTGACCATGTTTGCTTGTTTATGCATTGAGTTGCTGATGCATGATTTGCTGGTTAAATACAGTATTTGCATTAACAAGCAGGTACAGGTGTACCTAATAAAGTGGCCACTGGGCATATGTTATGAATTGTTGAGATCCAAACAATGATCCCTCCAGTTATCACATTCCACCCCAAGAAAGACCATTTATTGCTATTTTCTCTCTCCTGTATCTCTGCAACTAATTTTCAGTCCATGAATTGACATTACTTCAGTCCCTGCTCTTTAATTTTACACACTAATCTTTCATCCGGATCTTTTCAAAGACTTACTGAAAATCTATAACACTCTTGTCTACTGGTTTTTCCTTATCTACCAGTTACACCCTTGAAAAATTCTAACTGTGATTCTTTTTCTACAAACATTTGTAAATTTCAAAACTAGACTTTGGTGTAACTGGGTAGCTGTGAGGAACAGAAAGTCTGTTGTGTTTCCTCCACCTTCTGCTCTCACACCAAACAGAACTACGTTTTCCCTTTTTCTACTAGGATTCAGTCTAATCTGCACAATCCTAAAATTCTTTGGTTTTTCCCCATGTACAAAACAGGGACTTTTGATGGTGAATAATCATGAACGGTCAGGCTTGGTCATTAGTGAACTGGTTGGTGTTCGATATACAATGCAGCAGTCACTAATGAGCAGATTTATCAATACTTGGCACAGTGTGTACTGAGGTCGCAGATCGCCAAACTCTGAGACAGAAACTTGTAATGTTATGATGGGGTTTAATAGGGAACATACAGAAAAAGATGTTTCCATTTCAGAGGAACTCTAAAACTAAGGATTAATAATTACAAAATATTTACTAACAAATCAAAGACTTTTTGACTGCTGACTTATTAGATAATCAAACTACTACCATATGGAATACCAGAAGTGAATGTAACACTGATACATTTACGAAGCTGAGTAGGTTTCTGGTGATAGAGTATAAAGATTGACATATATTTTGGGGATAAAAGATATGTTCCTGAGCTGTATTTATTTTAACTATTCCATATGTGTCATCAGTATTAGAGCCAATATTTTCTATAGTCTGCTATACAAGGTACACACATCATTTGTATCCATAGACAAACTTACATAGGCGACATTGGCAATATAAAGCTGCAAATGCCAACTAGACTTGTACTCCAGTTACAAGTCTCTCATCACCTCACCCCATTTTCTTTAAGCCAAGTCAGTACACACCAGCGAGTGATCAACACAGAATTGCTGTTAAGCTATTGTAGAATTGAGGAGTTATTTTTAAGCAATTGTAGGGTAAACTTGCATTGATTGCTGAATGCTGGGATTTTTTTTACAGGATCTGAAACCATCCTAAGTCCCCCAGAAAATCTTCATTTTGTTTCTGTGAATACTGAAAACATCTTTCATTGGAGTCCAGCCCAGAATAATTCACAACATGTTCGATATGATGTGGAGTACTGCAGGTAAGGGAGTCTCATTTCTCATTGCCAAAATACAGCTGGTGAGCATGGAGGAGTGTTGCAGATTTTTCCCCCATCAACTACAGTTAACCTAAGTGAATTTTGGATATGATTGGAAGCTTGGGGTAAATACATGTGATAGGGTTAGTGGGGTGGAGATGGTTGCTGCATTTTTAGGACCATGAGTTCAAATGCCATGTCAGAGACTTGAGGTCAAAAAAAAGTTAGGAATCTGCACTGTGTTATTGAGGGGTTGACCAATCATCAGAGATGTTATTTTTCAGTAAAAACGTTAAATTGCTTGCATCCCAAAATTTTGGAATAGAATTTGAAGAACAGACACATTTTCCTGCACTTTCTGAACAGTGTGTGTTACTTCACAGGCAATATCGCTAAACAAAAAGATTATTTATTTATCTCAAAACAGTTTATGGAACTTCATTAAATGTTTCATATATATAAACACTAGTGACGGCACTTTAAAGAAAACTTTAGTTGGACATAACATGCTTTGAGAAGTCCTTAGGATATGTAAGCTGCTAGTTCAATACAAGTTTTATCACAATCTCATTAATTATCCTTTCTACATCTCCTGTGTAGGCTCAGTGTTGACATCTCATCTCTTAGAAATGTCCAGTCACTTTGAGCCAATTTAATCATTATAAAAAGCATTGTGGTCAGCACAGATATTGTGGGCTGAACAGCCTGTTTCTGTGCTGTACTTTTCTATGCTCTATACATTTAGGCATAGCGCAGCAGTTAATGTAATGCTATAACAGCGCCAGCAAACCGGGTTCAGTTCCTGCCATCGTCTGTAAGGAGATTGTATATTATCCCTGTGACTGCGTTGGTTTCCTCCCATATTCCAAAACCATATGGGTTAGTAAATTAATTGTGCGGCACGGGCTCGTTGGCTTGAAAGGGCCTGTTACCGTGTGCTGTGTCTGTAAATAAATATAAAATGGATCACTGGAGCTGTAAGCCAGAAGCTCTATCAGATCTGCCACTGCGTCATTCTCAAAGTGGAACTTGATCCCACAGTCTGACCCAGCCTAAGCAGAAAATTGGTGGATAATTCCAAGACAAAAAAGTAGTAGAAGACGAGGCATGTAAGTCTTGTGTAAGAGGTATTAAACTTGCTCTGAGTCCTGATGAAGGGTCTCGACCCGAAACATCGACTGTTTACTCTTTTCCATTGATGCTGCCTGGCTTGCTGAGTTCCTCCAGCATGTTTTGTGTGTTGCTTTGGATTTCCGGATTTTCTTGCATTTGAGATTAAACTTGTTCTGTAAGGGATAAGCCTGAACATGTAAGTGAGATGTGGTGAGTTTAGATCTTAAGCTCTGTAAATTCATGACCTAGGATGAAGCAACAACATATATTAGTTTTTTTTCTGAAAGTTACTGAATGGGGTTGTGGGCAACAGGAGAGGAAATTTAGTCAATGTTCTCGTGCAATCAATTGCGGAACTCCCTCAATTTTTTAAAATCACACTTGAATTATGCGTCATCACCAAACTGTGAAATATTCCCTGTATAACTAAGATAGCCACTAATAAATAACAGGAAGACGTAAGTTTACAGAAAGAAAATTCACATCTAGTTCAACCATAGATTCAGTGAAGGTTTGAGCTGGTGTCAGAATTTAAATAGCTTTATGTGGGTACTAACATAATGACTGAGAGTATAACTAGTATCAAAAGATTTCAAGAACTTTGATGCACCTGATGTTTCAGATATCTGTATTTTACAGCTGACTTCCTAATTCATAAATGTTTTGCTAACTCTGGCTTTCACTGACACTGTGTTCTGTGTCACTGATGTTGCAATGTTAGGGATGTCCTGTATCCAGTTGTGGAAATGTTTAAAAACTAACCACAGTAATGACGATTTCTTCTGTGTTGCAATTATGGATTCATCACAGGAAGGTGCTTTAAAGCAAGAAGTAAATTGTGACGTAAAGACCAATTTCAACACAGCATTTAAACTGAAACACTATATACCAGCCCTGATAAACAACAATGGGAAAGCTCTGAAAGGGTATTTATTGTTAACAGGATGGCTGGCATTTCATCACTCATTCCTAGTTGCCCTTGAGAAGGTGCAGAACCTTGAACCTTGAGATGTCTCGGAACTATAGGACCAAAAACAGCTTTTAACTAGAGCTTATTTACAAAACAAATCTAGATGCTGTCCATTCATCTGTTGCATGTATGTTGCTCCATCTCCCAGGAGCCCATATTGAGACCTGCATAACCTTACCAATAAAGTGGATATTAGTGCCCCTGATTTTGTCAGTGAGGGCACAGAGATGCATTTGGCTGTGCACATTTTTGGGAAGCGTATTATTGTGTGGGCACAGCCATGTATCAAGAGAATGCAATTAGCTGCATGAGGCTGAATATCAAGAGCACAACCTCTCTCTCAAAAATTTTACTTCTTACTGTTGGTTTGGTTTTGAGTCATCCAGTTTGTTTACATGTAAAGACACTCACATTCCCCTGAAAAACCCCAATCTTACTATGCCTGCTTACATTTGTTGTAAAATAAATCGCAAGTGAAATTATAAACAAAAGAAATTCTGCAGATACTGGAAATCCAGAGCAACACACACAAAATGCTGGAAGAACACAGCAGGTCAGGCAGCATCTATGGAAATAAAGAAACAGTTGATGTTTCAAGCCGAGACCCTTCATCAGAACTGGAAAGGAAGGGGGAAGATGCCAGAATAAAAAGGTGGGGGAAGGGAAAGGAGAACTAGCTTGTGCAGACGTGGTTAACCAGGAGGCTGGAGGTCTCCCAGATTTCCCACATCTCACACAAAGAACACAACACAGACCCTACAGCCATTCTCACTGTACTAACAGATGAAGAATGAAGATGATGAAGAAGGGGCGGGGGGAACGTTGACTCAGACCATGAGAGGCCTGCGTCGGGCATTTTCATGCCTTACACGGTGCAGATTGGAAGTCTGTGTGGGGCGCCATTCCTCGCACAGACTAGAGCAATGTGTGATTAAGTGCCTTGCTCAAGGACACAAACACGCTGCCACAGCGGAGGCTCAAACTAGCGACCTTGAGATAACTAGACGAACGCCTTAACCACTTGGCCACGTGCCCAACACATGGAAGAAGAGGAAACTTACCAGAAACTTACTTCACCCAAGCCTGCTGAGCCACAGCATCCCCACTTTAACATTGGTCCATTCCAACAATGGCTGCTCCGCTTCTCGCTAACTTATTTTTATTTGTGCTTACTAATGAATCGCGATTTGATTAGCCTGTCAGAAAAAATGACAGATGCCACCTTCTTGAAGATGTCCTTGATGGTTGGAAGGATTGTGCCTGCGATCCTGTGCAATATTTTGTGCGGCTAAAGTGTAAATATTTAAACTCATCCCAGATTGCCAACAATCCCCTGTGTTTTGTGATAATGGACACACCTCAAAAAAGCACTTTGTTCATATAACAGAAATAAGATAATTATTTTAGCATGGCATTTAAAGCAGTATATCAGCAGTCCCTTCCAAATTCCCTTTCAGGACAGTCAAAGCACTTTGAGGTGTGCTGACTGGTTACCGGAGCAAAGACACAGTAGCATGCTGCAAGACCACACATGCAACTTTGTAGTAATGAGCAGACATTCTGTTTTACATATCAGTGAAAGTATAAAAATTGATATGCACACCAGAGCACTCCCCTGCTCTTTTTCTTTACAGAATTAGGGTTGGGTAGATGCCTGCAAAAAAACCAATCTCAAGGTAGTATATATGGAGTTATAAACATACTTAGATAATAAATTTACTTTATATGTTTGTATTTTGTAGACAGGGTTGAAGGTAGAAAGTCGTGTGATCTTCCAGCATGAACAAGAGTTATTAATAGGAGGCTGTTTCGTTTTTGGAGAGTGTTCACTTGCATAATAACATGAAGATACTGATCAAGTCTCTTTATTGCAGGTATGGATATGGTGAAGAGTTTATCCCAGTGTCAAGCTGTACAGGGATTTCCCACCATTACTGTGATCTCACTGAGGAGACCTGGAACTTCACTGTTACCTTTTTAGTTCGTGTCAGGAGTGTGATTGGCAACACAACTTCCAATTGGGAGAGTTTCGAACGATTTCAACCCTACGATGCCAGTAAGTGACCTCTCATAGAATCATATATCACAGGAAACAGGCCAGTCATGATGCCTATCTACACTGGTCCCATTTGCCTGTGATTGACCCACATACAGTACCCCTCAACCATTCCTATCTATGTACCTGTCCAAGTGCCTTTAAAATGTTAATGTACCTGCCTCAACCACTTCCTCTGGCAGCTCATTCCATATATGGAGGACCACCCTCTGAGTGAAAAAGTTGCCCACCAGGTTTCTATTAACTCTTTCTCCTCTCATCTTAAAAACCTAATGCCCTCCAGTGCCCACTACAGTTATGGAAGAGTTTTTAGTTAGAGATGACACATCTTGCAGTTCAAGTGACAAACTTGGGGGTTTGAGTGCTAGCTTTTAGATTGCTGGGTTATTAATTATACTCCCTTTTCTGTTGAAAAGGGCTTTTAAGAATCTGAAAATATTTACTGCTGAGGTGAATGGTCTGGGATAATAAGCCCTCATTCAATTTCATCCTAACCATAAATTTACATTTAGTAGCCGAAAATGTAGCTGATATAATTCCTTGCTCATCACTGACACTGATGGAACCCGAGAATATGCTTCCAGCTACCACGGCACAGATTTTATCCTGAGACAATCTGGTCTGTCTGTGTCAACACGACACATCTGAACCAGCCCCAAAACTGTCAGGCAGCAAGAATGACATACTTATAACATTCACATCCTGACTGACTCACACGTACTCTGTGACCTCAGTCTTACTGGTACTGGTATATTCACATTCATGCCATGTTCAGACCAGCACACATATTCAAATTTACTTAAACACTGATTTGCTTGCTTGTTTGCTTATATAGACACTGGCAAACTCAGTTACAGACATGCACACAGTGACATATTTGCTTATTTATACACACCCATTGAGACATTCACCATGTATTTCCACGTCCATGCATTAGCTTACTAATACTGACAGATTCATTCATTTTGTTTGTTTGAATATCAAAGTCTAACTTTAGATTTAATTTCCTTTCAGCTGCTTTGGGATCGCCATCTTTTTATATAAAAGTAAACGATAACAAGATTACCGTCAGGGTCTTCCCACCCACCCTGCACACAGCAAAAAGAAACAGGTCAATGGAGGATGTGTTCAAAGACTCGATGTTGTATGTAATTTATACCTGTGGAAATGGCATCAACCGTGTAAGTGCTTGTGGATTTCTGACTGTTGCAATTCCTGATGATGTTGGTAATTTTTATAAAATTGGTCATTGCTGATGGTAAATTGGACATTACCAACTGTTGTCCATCCACTTAACCTTTCTGCTACCTACATCTCCATAGTCCTTCTTGAGAGGACGAAGTCAAAGTAAATTTACTATCAAAATGTGTATATGTCACCACATACAACCCTGAGATTCATTTTCTTGCAGGCATTTACAGGAAAATAAGAAATTCAATAGGATTTATGAAAAACTATACATAGATACACAAGGACTGACAAACAACTAATGTGCAAAATAAGACAAATTGTGCAAATACAATAAATAAATAAATAATACTGAGAACATGAATTGTAGAGTCCTTGAAAGTGAGTCAGGATCAAACATCTTCTGTTGCTTCCTCAAATGAATGTTTTTTCCAAGTATGAGCCATTCCAGAGGCGTGAGACCCAGCAAGGTAGACAGTTAGTAGCCCAACTTTCATCCTTCAAAGTTTTGCAAGATGGAATTATCAGACATTGAAAAGCAGTGGTTAGAAAACCCCGAGCTTGAATTTTCCCTTTACTCTTTTGGAAGTGTAGAGGCCATTTGTACAACCATTCATCTGAGCATTGTGAATTCCACGCAACATACACAGAATGCTGGAGGAACTCAGCAGGCCAGGCAGCATCTAGGAAAAGAGTACAGTCAATGTTTCGGGCCGAAACATCGACTGTACTCTTTTCCATAGATGCTGCCTGGCCTGCTGAGTTCCTCCAGCATTTTGTGTGTGTTGCTGAGATTTCCAGTATCTGCCAGTGACCTAAACCATAATCAGAGAGAGGTTTCCAGAGAACACATTACGGGAGGAGAGGGAAGTAGAGAGGCAAAGAGATTTAGGAAGGGAGTTTATGAGTTTTGTGCTCAGACTACTGAAAGAATACCAGCCAAACGTGAAGCATTATACATCTGGGATGCAGAAGAGGCCAGAATTTGTGGAATCCATCTTTTTAGGAGGGTTATGGGTCTGGTGAAAGTTACGGAACTAAAGAGGACAAAGCCGTAAAATTATTTGAAAACTAAGCATGAATGTTAGCCGGATAAAGGATCCCCGTCCCTTGCAGCCTTGTCTTGCCTCTCATCTCTTGCAAGAAAATTCAGAAGAACATGGAGTGTTACACCCAGGAGACACATACCATCCCTTAATGGGGTAGTGGAAACAATTATCTCCTTATTTTCTCCCCTAACCACGACTTGGTATAGAATATTAGGCCAGGATGCAGATTCCTTGTTCCTTGTTCTGAATAACTGCACCAACAGCTGAGGTGAAGCATACTATCGGTGGAGGAAGAGTGTCCAGGACAGAGTACTGTCAACCTAGCAATGTGACCAGCCTTGGATGAAATACTAAATTTTAAGATGCCAATAATAGGCAAATCTAATTTGTCTTCCACCTTTCCAGTTCTCAAATGAAATTGTCAATAAATTATAGACAACAGTCCCACAATGTTGCTTATGGAATCCCCATAAGAGCTTTGATAATCTTAAGTCCAAAGCTGAGCTTTTCTATGTTGAACATGCCAATATCAGCATGGCGACTCAGATGATGATTTTGGTGTGCCACATTAAATGACGCCACAGTTGGATCTACAAAGTTACTTTTGTACGAGTAATAAGTACCTTGCAAGCTGTTTGTATGTGGATTGTGGTTAGTTAGAACTACCTTCTTGGAACATCGTGTTGATATGAACAGTATGTTGTAAGCTTCTCTAAAGTTTCTCCTGCTTGTGTTCCAACAGTCTGATGAAATTCGGGGTTCAAAAGAACCATTCAGAACAAATAAAGAGCCACCGGGGGCTAGCTACTGCATCAGAGTCAGGGCAAAACTAGATGGCGATAAGAGGGAAAGCAATATTACAGAAGAGAAATGTGTGGAAATCCCAACTAATCCAGGTAAAGAGCAATATCAATATATACATTAATACATCTTTATAGCATATATATCAAGTTGGTTTGAAAAAATTAATCTGGGCTAATACAAAGATGAAACACACATAAATAGAGACCATCTAGATAAGGGGTTCCCAACCTGGGTTCCACAGAACCCCACAGTTAATGGTAAGGCTCCAAGGCATAAAAAAGGTTGGGAAAGGCTTTACCCTCCATTGTGGCCTGTGTTTTTGATCAGTTGAGAAGTCTGTAATTGACCCATCTCCTGTTAAAAAGCAGCCTGAATATTTCTCCACTTTGAAATATTATTTTCATTGTCTTGCTAATTTCCTGGTGTTGGAGAAACAATGGGACTTTGGTACCTTAACTCAGTGGAAAGGCTAAGAATGGGATGCACAGAGTGGGAAATCCTGATGTTTATACTGTATTGTGCCCCTCCACAGCATGGCACATTGCGGTATAAACACCAGGAAGCCATATGCATTATCAAAATTTGAAAAGTGTGTGTTACTTTGTGAAGTTGTTCGCTGCAACTCAGTTAGTTGCACTTCCTGCATAGAGTCAGACATTACAGGATCTGAACATAGACCAGGGCTGACCCTACTTCAGTACAAAGGAATGCTGTACTGACAAGGGTGTGTCTTTGGATAACACTTTAATATGAACTGATAATGTTCAAAGTTCAAAACTAAATACATTATCAAAGTACGTACATGTCACCATATTCTACCCTAAGATTCATTTTCTTGCAGGCATTCGCAGTAGAACAAAGAAATACAATAGAATCAGTGAAAAACTACATACAAAAACTGACAAAAAATGTGCAAAAGAAGACAAACTGTGCAAATATAGAAGAAACAAACTAATGATAATAATAATAATACACAGGCACAATCAAGTGGCAAACATCATTCACTAAAATCTTGCTTTAAAATACAAACTCATAAAAGACACCATACCTTACTATAAATATGAGCCTGATCCAGTTTTAGAGTCAGAGTCGCACAAATTATATTATGACTGATCCATTATTACAGATAGGACAATCCATCATAACCATCCGGATACAATATTACAGGATAAACAAGCAAGAACAGCTTACTTAATAGATAGCACCATTCCAAACACACATAATATACAGAAATCAAAAAGTGAAAACCACCAGGTATATGCTGAATTCAAAGAGGAAATTGAAGGACTATGGAATATGAACAGGATTTACATTGTCCCAAGAGTAGTATCTACAGCTGGTATTATCCAGAAGTCAATACACGATAACATTAAACAATTAGGCCTACACGGCAATAGTAAATCTTCAGAAAGTCACCATAGAATAGTCTGAAAGTTCTAAGCAATTGAGAAATGATTGTGCTTGGTTATGTCCGTACCGTAAGTTTTACCAGCTGGGACTGAGAAAAAAAATAATAATTAAGTAGATAAATCATACTGAGAACATGAGTTGAGTCCTTGAAAGTGGGTCTGATAGGTTATGTTCGGCGATTATTTCAGTGTTGAGGTGAATGAAGTTATCAATGCTGGTTCAGGAGCCTGAAGATTGAAGGGTAATAACTGTTCCTGAACCTGGTGGTATGGAACCTAAAGCTCCTGTACTTCCTTCCGAAGCTTTGATAATGATCTAAATATACTCCATTGAACTGTTTGAGGAACTGCAAGCTATAATAATTAACACTTAATCTTCAATCAATATTGAAATCCTTTTACGTTGGTCTTTGTCACAGTGCCAGATTTGCCAGTACAGTTCAATTGGTATCCCAGCTCAGTAGGAATCAGATGGAAAAGCAGTCTGGCATGAAAGGCACCAGATAATATCTAACTCTGAGACTGATAGATTTTTAATCCAGGGAGGACACAGGCCACCCAGGCAGATAGTTATTGATCTCATTGAATTGCAGATGAATTTCACGTCATCTCTGCTGTCATCGGTGCTGTTGCCACTCTGATGATCGTCTGCTTCTGCCTGCGATTGGTCTGCCATTATTACCTGAAGAAACAAAGAACAACACCAGCTGTTCTGGTAAGTTCTGCCCTCACTCGCTGACAGTATGTGTGGTAGTTACATCTGAAATCATTACAGACAAGGAATCTGATCTAATCTCTTCTTTCAAGTCAGATCATGTCAGGCCCTTAAGTGAGCCCAATAATCCAACTCTCGCCAGACTTCTTACTAACTCACTGTTGCTGCTAGCCATCTTCCAAAACCTAGCCTTGTATGATGTCATGTCTGTCAGACCATCGGTCAACTGGCATATGTTGTGACATTTTTGTTGTTTTGTGGCAGCAGTACAATGCAATACATAATTAAAAATACTATATATTACAATAAGAAATATATATAATTTCAACAAGTCGTGTAAAAGGAGAGTAAAACAAAATTGAGGTAGTGTACATAGGTTCATTGTCCAATCATAAATCTAATGGTAGAGGGGAAGAAGCTGTTACTAAAACATTGAGTATGTGTCTTCAGGCTACTTCACCTCCTCCCTGATGGTAGCAATGAGAAGAGAGCATGTCCTGGGTGGTGGGGTTCTTTAATGATGATGCTGCCTTTTTGAAGCATCGCCTTTTGAAGGTGTCCTGCATGCTGGGGAGGCTGGTGCCCATGATGGAGCTGGCTGAGTTTGCAACTTCCTGCAGCTTTTTCCCATCCTGTGCAGTGGCCCCTCCATACCAGATGGCATTTCTATCAAGGTTACTGAACAAGGAGGAGTGAACAATGTAAGAACATAATGACAATATTAAAAGTAAAAGGAAGCTTGCATTTATACAGCATTTCCATGTGCCTTTCAGAACATCTCACATTTTTTTTCTGGCTAGTGATATCACTGCATTATTCATCCTGAGTCCAGATTCCTTTGTTGAGTATGGCAATGTTAATGATTAATAATGCAGATGAATGATTGAAAATCCTCCCAAGAACACTTTACAAGTCCAAATTCATTATTTGCACAGGTCTTATCGGTGTGGAATATGGGCATTATTGGCAAGCCTTGCATGTAATGTTCACTTCTACTTCCCTTTGAGAAATGTGCATCTGAAATAAAAAGCTAGGAGTAGAAACTACTACAGTGCTATTCAAAGGTACAAACTTAACTGGGTCCAATCACAAACAAGAGAAAATCTGCAGATGCTGAAAATCCAAGCAACACACACAAAATGCTGGAGGAACTCAGCAGCCCAGGCAGCATCTATGGAAAAAAGTATAGTTGACGTTTCAGGCCAAGACCCTTCAGCAGGACTGGAGAAAAAAAGATGAGGATTCAGAGTAAGACGGTGGGGGGGGGGAAGGGGAAGGAAGAAACACAAGGTGATGGGTGAATTAAAGAGCTGGGAAGTTGATTGGTGAAAGAGATAAAGGGCTGGAGAAGGAGGAATCTGGTAGGAGAGGACAGAAGGCCACAGAAGAAAGAAAAGGCGGAGGAGCACCAGGGGGAGGTGATGGGCAGGTCAGGAGATAAGGTGAAAGAGGGAAATGGGAATGGGAAATGGTGAAGAGGAGGAGCATTACTGGAAGTTTGAGAAATTGATGTTCATGCCATCAGGTTGGAGGCTACCCAGATGGAATATAAGATGTTGCTCTTCCAACCTGAGTCTGGCCTCATTGCAACAGTAGAGGAGGTCATGGACCGACATGTCGGAATGGGAATGGGAAATGGAATTAAAATAGGTGGCCACTGGGAGATCCTGTTTTTGCTGGCAGACAGAGCGTAGGTGCACATTCCAGAATGAAAGAGATGTTATACTTCTTCAAAGAAAGGGGCTTTCCTTCCTCCACCATCAATGCTGCCCTCACCCACATCTCTTCCATTTCATGCAGATTTGCCCTCATCCCATTCTCCCGCCACTCCACCCGGGTTCCTCTTGTCTTCATTTACCACCCTACCAGCCTCCACATCCAGCACGTAATTCTCCGTGACTTCCACCAACTCCAACGGGATCCCACCACCAAGCACATCTTTCCCTCCCCCCTCCCGCCCACTTTCTACTTTCTGCAGGGTTTGCAACTTGCTTGTCCATAGGTCCCTCCCCATTGATCTTTCTCATGGCATTTATCCTTGCAAGCAGAACAAGTGCTATACCTGTGCCTACACCTTCTCCCTCACTACCATTCAGGGCCCCAAACAGTCCTTCCAGGTGAGTCTGTTGGGGTTATCTACTGTATCCAGTGCTCCTGCTATGGCCTGCTGTATATCGGTGAGACCTGATGTAGATTGGGAGACCAGTTCGCTAAGCACCTATGTTCCATCCACCAGAAGAAACGGGATCTCCCAGTGACCACCCATTTTAATTCCACCTCCCATTCCCATTCCGATAAGACAGTCCATGACCTCCTCTACTGTCGCAATGAGGCCACACTCTGGTTGGAGGAACAACACCTTATATTTCGTCTGGGTAGCCTCTAATCTGATGGCATGAACATTGATTTCTTGAACTTCTGGTAATGTGCCCCCCTTTCCTTCACCAGTCCCCATTTCCACTTCCCTCTCTCACCTCATCTCCTTGCCTGCCCATCACCTCTCTCTTTTTCTTTCTTCCATGGCCTCCTGTCCTCTCCTATCAGATTCCCCCTTCTCCAGCCCTGTATCTCTTTCACCAATCAACTTCCCAGCTCTCTACTTCACCCCTCCCCACTCCTGGTTTCACTTTATCACCTTTTGTTTCTTCTTTCACTACCCCCCGTCCCCACCTCTTATCCTGACTCCTCATCATTTTTCTCTCTAGTCCTGCTGAAAGGTCCTGGCATGAAATGTCGACTGTACTCTTTTCCATAAATGCTGCCTGGACTGCTGAATTCCTCCAGCATTTTTGTGTGAAATTTAACCAGGCCATTCCTTTTAGAGAGGGTAACTTGTTATTCTTATCTATTCAGGGTTTGTAAACAACGCCAGCCTAGAGCTAATTTGATATGGCTGGCCCAGCAATTGTCTGAATGCTGTATCTGAGGGTGACTCACCATCACAGGAATACAATACTGGCTATTCAGCAAAGCCTTGTTTCCTTGAATAAACAAGTACCCGTAATGATTAAGGACTCCTCTGTTACAAATCTTTAGTGAGACTACTTTACTTACTACTTGTTCTTAGTGACAGACCATTCAAGATCAATGTAATACCCCTGCTCAGATTTTAAAGTTAACACATACTTGCCCTTAGCCCAACCCATAGTCAATTTCTTTTTCCAGATTATCCTATTACGATCTTTCTCACAACCCTCAAATCTGTCCTTAAACTTCTACATATTCTAGCCAATAACAGCCCAGTTTAACACATACCAAATTCTGTAAGAATTCAGCAGGTTAGGCAGCATTTATGGAAAGGAATAAACAGTTGACGTTTAAGGCCTGACTCTATTGAGATTCACTTTCAGGCTGCTCATAGAGCTTCTGGTGGAGTGTGCCCGGTTCCTCAATTCTGGCTAGAAACTGGGTTTAAAAGTGTTTTAGATCTCTCACAAAGTCTGTCTATTGTGGTTCAACACTTCTTCCTTCTTATGATCTCACTCTTGCATTTACAATGAAATTATTATTCCCTCCAACAGAAATCATTTGAAAAGAACAAGAAGTTTTTGAACATCAAGTATTACTTGAGTTTGACAGAAGATGTGGTGGTACAAAAGGTGTTTGCTGTCGATGCCCATCCTGGTGTCACCAGGACTCTGGAACAGGATGAACCTTGGCTGGACCAGAAGATCAAGGAAGCATCTTCTGTGGATAGTGGAATTGATATTGGGAGCCAATCATCAGACCGCATGGTATTGCTCAGTGAGCCTCTGAACCGCTACATGCAGCAGACGCCAGACTCAAGCAGCCTCCAGAGCACCAACCCCGAGTGTGGGCAGAGCAGATCACAGCCTGTCGATTTCTGCTCAGTACACATCCCGGATGCGACGGACGAGCCGGGGGATAGCACTGGAAGCCTAAATATTTCAGGGTATCAGAGACAGATGCCAAGGACTAACGTGGGTCAGGAACAAATTGTAGAGGACTCTCTTCCCTGCTGCATCTCGTTATCAGATATTAGCGTAACAGAAGACTTTACAAAAGGGTTTCTCAACTTGGATGATGTCATGCTAATGGAGAATGAATTTTAAACAAAAGATGTTCATATCAAACATTCTGCAAGCAATTATAATGTATTTTATAATTTAATTATTTATTAAAATACTTCAGTTTCACCACCATTGTAATTGACTTCCTTTGTGGAAGCTTCTTAGTAAACAATACATTTCAGTGGACGTGGCACTATAAATCGAAGGCTGCTCAGTGATGGCAGAAGTACAGTGGATTCTTGTTAATTGGGACACATCGGGACCAGTACATTTTGGTCTACCCCAGTTAGCCAAATTTTCATGAAAATAGTTTAAAAAAGACAAACTACTGTTTAATTGATAATAAATTACAGTATGTATGTATTTAAATGAAATAGAGAACAAACTAGAACACTAGCAATATTACTACAGTACTATAAAACTGTGTATTAGTTACAAATAGTTATTGATGGATGAATTCATCCAGTGTACACTGTTGTGTTCTTTTGATTGACTCTAAATGAACAAAATTAGCGCAGATACCTAGTGCAGATAATGGACTGCCTTCATTGCCTTCCTGCATGAAGTAGTGTCAAAAATCATTGCTTTTTAATTCGGCATCAGTCGGCCCAAATGAATAACATAACACAAGCATACACAACTGACACTACTTAAAACTGCCCACTGTAAGCACGGTTTAGTGTCGTAATGGCCACACAAGTACTGATGACTGACACTATTTAGAAACATCCTCCAAAATCTTCATTTTTATTGTAATGTTCAAGATGATTGTTGATGCCTTCAAATTCTTCATTGTTCCTAACTTCTTGAAGTAGTAAAATCGTTTCATTTTCACTTCTGGCCATTTCTCACATCTCCAAGGCTGAATGCTTGAAACCACAGTGAGCAAAACAGTTTTGAATTGTATTACTGCTTATTTATTGCTAACTATCCATGACAAAAATCATTGCTCTCTGACCTCAAGCGCATGCAACTGATGCTATTTAAAAACTGTTTGGTCTAAGCATGGTGTAGTGTCTAACAGCCACACAAATGCACGAGACAGACGCTAGTTAAACTGTTTGACTACATTCTGTCCCAATTAATTGGCATAGTGTCTCAAATAAGCAAATAAAATCTTGGCTATTTTCTGGACTAGTTTTTGTTCTTTATGCTCAATTAACTGGAATGCACTGTATTACCATCTTCATTCAATTGAGGACACAACAATACATTCAGAGCTTTGCTTTTACAGGGTCAGAAACTTAGGTTCCTATGGCTGAGGTTTAAGCACATAATATAACCTGAAATTCTCTGAGAGCATCCAGAATCATGGAATAGATGGTACGCTGATGGGCTGTCTTCTCTTTAAGGTGGATGCAGCAGATCTCCAGGATCAGAGAAGTTCCCTCCCTATTGTCCTGGCTGATATTTATCTTTAACCAGTATCAGCAAAATAATTACCTGAGTATTTAATCAGGAACTCATTAAGCACAAAATGGAACATGGCAAGTTCACACACACATTTCTACAACTTGGCTACATTGTAGAAAACATAATTAGTTGCAAAATACTTTCTGGAAAAATATGGCTATCAGAGCTACTATGTGAATGCAAGGCTTTACAGTTTTTTTTCTTTCAATTCAGTTGATTCTTAAAATAAAACAAATTGAAAACATCTGCAATCTCAAGCTTCAAAATGGAAAAATTGTACTTCTATGTAAAGAACCTGGCAAATCTTTCTCACAAAGCACCGAGACGGGGCTAGATGGCAAGAGGGTGCAAAACCCCAATATCAAATTGATAACTTCTTTAATGATCTCACAACCAGTGCAGAGTGAACACTGTTGAGGGAAACACAGCAGTCATTTTGTGACTAGCAAGCTCCTACTAGTAATTTACTGGGTGATTTACTTTTCTAATATTGATTGATTAATAAGCATTGGCCAGGATACCAGGAGTAATTCATCTTCTTTCCCTTTTAAAAATTGCTTTGGGATAGGTTATTTCCACCCAAGAGATGAAATGGGGCTTAAATTTAATATCGCAAAGACAACACAGTTGGTGCAGTGCTCTCTCTGCATCAGCCTAGAGGAAAATCCCTGGCATCAAGTAATATAGGGCCCCAGTCAACGGCCAGTCATAACTGAAGTAACATTGGCGGTCATCTGCACAGGCAGTGGCTGAAGGCAAATTCAAAGTTGCTCCATTGGTAATGTTATCCGGAGAATTAAACAAGTAAGGTTCAGCAAAATCAAATCTGAAAACTGAGGAACATTGGAATGCCTTGAGGTTGTAAAAACTGCAGAATGAATATCAAGATCTTATTATTACGTAAAATGGACTTTCATTTTTAAGATGGCCGAGTAAGCAAACCCCCCCAACTCCCGTTTCACACATGAATTTCTCCATATTTGGTTGATGTGGATTGAAAGCAGATCACATCCTCTCCACATGTTGAAAGATCCAAACAAAATACAAAGGGGTAAGATACACTTTCTCCTGGGCATATTTTTCCTACTCCTGCTCCTAACCACCAGAAGGGAGCTATTGGAAGGAGGTCCCTCATTTCCCTAGAGGTTCTTAATGATGCAGTCTTTCTTTCTGGATTCCACCCACCCTGAGATGAGGACGCTATTCATTTGCTGGAGAGAAGTCCACTTCTCTAGTCCTCATAGTGTGATACTGGAACTGTTGATCTGAGCCGTGGTTTCCCATTGTGCTCATCATCCCACTGACAGTGAATGGCGGGTCAAACTCCAGCTGGATTGAGTTCAGTTCTCTGTAAAAAAATACAGTAGTTAATGTATTTCTATTTCTTCTCCTCACTCACATCCCCTCTGCCTCTATCCCCACCCTCCTGCTTCCCTTTTTTGTACTGCAATTTGGTTGCACAGAAACCAGAAGCACTTGCAGAACTTTGTCCGAGTCCAGTCTACAAGTGGGAAGCGGTGAAGATGTTAAAGTAACACACACAATATTTTATTTTATTTTATTTAGTGACACAGCGTGGAACAGGCCTTTCTGGCCAAATGAGCCACGTTGCCCAGCAACCCATCCATTTAACACTAACCTATCACAGGGCAATTTAGAATGGCCAATTAACCTACGTCTTTGGACTGTGGCGTACCCAGAGGAAACCCAGTCATGGGGAGAACATACAAACTCCTTACAGATATTGCTGGAACTGAACTCTGAACTCTGGTTCCCCGAGCTGTATTAGCGTCACGCGAACCGCTACGCTACCGGGAATCAAAATGCTGGAGGAACTGAGCAAGTTAGGCAACAACTATGTAGAGGAACTGAGCAAGTTAGGCAGCAAATATGTATGTTCCAAACCTGAAGGATCTCAGTCTGAAACATCGACTCTTTATTCCTCTCCACAGATGCTGCCTGACCTGCTGAGTTTCTCCAGCATTTTGTGTGTGTTACTATGGATTTCCAGCATCTGCAGAACCTCTTGTGTTTAGAAGTTGTTTGTTGATATCCTGACCAACGCTGGAGTATCTGGAATCAAAGCTGCCTCCTTCCACTGTAACCAGATAATAAACTGGGATTCATTTTGTAATGCAGTACTTCCTAGCCTGTGGAACCCTGCACTAACTCTCTCAGTGATATCACCAATTATAGGCAACAGCTATTTGTCATCCTCCAGAAGTTATTTGGTGTGACAAACTCAAAGGCACAATTGTTAAACAAAAGGTAGCACCTTAGTGGAAGATTCTTGACCTGCAGCATGAAACCAATCCATAATCACCTTGTTCTGCAGTTCCTGCACCCTGCTTGATTTTCAGCCAGTTTTACTTCGCAACAACTAAACACTGCTTTTACAGAGAAAGATCTAACAACACTTCAATGCCACACTCCATTGGATGGCATATACTTCATTTCCTCTGTTTTATTTGTACATCCAGTTATTGATAATAAAAAGGGTTTTCCAAAGACTTAGTGATTATTCAGTGTTGATGTGATTCATATTATCTTCCACTAATTCACTTTCCAGGATCTATGTGTCAATGGAAATGTCAGCATTTTATTACCCATGCTTAATTGCCCTTGAGAAGATGGCAGAAACCCAAGTTCTTGAAACGCTAAAGCCCTACTTGCGAGGAGCTGAATATAGACCATCTCCCTCCTCCCTACCTTCCTGTTCCAGCTTTTTCCCTGCTTCCTTTCCAGTCCTGATGAAGGGTCTCAGCCTGAAAAGTTGACTGTTTCTTCCCCTCCACAGATGCTGCCTGACCTGCTGAGCTCCCCCAGCATTTTGAATGTGTTGCTATAGACCATTCTGACTGGCTTTCAATAAACTTTAAATACTGAACTGAAGTGCAGGAGGCAACATTGGTTTTGAGTGTTGGCTGTTAATGTAAACAACATGTTTTGATGTAAGTTTTGGATAAATGGATCTGAATCTAAATCTGAGCTTCAAAACCAGGAAGTGAAACACTTGTAGAAAGTGGAGCAATTACCCCCATTCAGGTGAAAGAATTCGAATATCAGAAACACGGTTTTAAAAGCTAATTTAGCACAAGGGACAAAGAAATAGAAGGCTGCATTGATAACGTGGAAAGACTTGTCTGTTAATGGGATTTGGACACATTGGCAATATAAGCGTTTTGTGCTAAACTTACTGTTCCTGAGCAGATGTATCCAAGAAGCACTTTGATGACTCCAGAATAACATCTTAGTTATACCGGTGACTTGACAATGAGATCTCTAATAACCAGACAGAAAAGGGAGAGTATCTGCTCTTTGCCAGTTGTGCCAAGGGATCTTTTAATATCCTGATATAAGGACATTCTAACATTAGATGTGCACTGGGTGAAAAGATTCCTATATACCTTATTGTGTGAACTTTTTCTCCATACATCAGCTACAAAGCCACCTCGCCCATATCCCGGCCCCTTCCCTCCCTTACCCCTGAAGCAACCCCCCATCCCCCACCCCCGGTACTTTCCAAAGTATACCCTTCTCCCTGTATCTCCCCCTATTTCTTCCTCCTGTACTTTCCACTCTGACCATACCAGTCACGGCCTCACGTTCTGTGACTCAAGTAATAAACTGACAGAAAAATGCATTCAGGGACACATAGTGATCTGTACCTCAGAATATTCTGACTGAACTTCAGCTTGGATCCTGCGAAATACAGAAAGAGGAACAGGGTTAATAAAGCTCTGTGCACTGAACCAGCAAGCAGTCTGAGAGGCACACAGAATAAGCACACCGAAAGACGCATCCTCACAATCACCCAGCACACAGTGTCAACTACACACATTACATCCCATTGCACACGTAGAATACTCTCCAAGTACCTTCACATATTGGATGCCATATTATAGGAAGGACGTGATTGCTCTAGAGAGGGTGGATTTAGCAGGGATATCTAAAGAAGAATTGCTTCAGTTGGTGGTATATCTGCCCTAGGAGGTGGTGGAAACAGTTACTCTCAACATTTAGACAGCATCTAGACCAGCACTTGAATGGCTAAGGCATGCAAGAGTCTGGGCCTAATGTTAGAGCATGGGCTTATTATAGATACTAATTATAGACAGGTGACTGAATGGCCTCTTTCTATCTATGTGCAGTAACTCTAAGATTTTGTGACTATGACACTGGCATACAATCTCACATAATCTACAACACTTATGTAGGTACATATTCACTAACATATTTTGACATGTACCTAACACCAAACATACTTCAGCACACTTTGATATACTCTACGTACATCCTCATTTCTGCACACACAACCACATGCATGCTATTGTTACATATACACACCTGAGCTCCCCCTCAGACACAAACATGTACGTTAAAGGGCCACTTTATTAGGTACACTTCCACATTAATGAAAATATCTAATCAGCCAATCATGTGTCAGCACCTCAATGCATCAAGCATGCAGACATGGTTAAGAGGTTCGGTTGTTGTTCAGACTAAACATCAGAATGGAGAAGAGATATTATTTAAAAGACTTTGACCGTGGAATGATTGGTGGTGTCAGACAGGGTGGCTTGAGTATCTCAGATACTGCTGAGCTCTTGGGATTTTCAGGCACAACCGTCTCTACAGTTTACAGAGAACGGTGTGAGAAACAAGAAGACATCCAGTGAGCGGCAGTTCTGTGGGTGAAAACACCTTGTTAATGAGAGCGGTCAGAGGAGAATGGCCAGTCTGGTTCAAGCTGACAGGAAGGTGACAGTAACTCAAATATATATAACCCAAAGAATGCCTAACGCCAGGTGTGACCCTCCTTTCATCCGCATGATTCAGCTTGCGCCTTGGACAATGATACAAAGTACAAGACTGCCAATGTGGAAAACGCAAAACAACACAGAAAATGTAGGAAACACTCAGTAGATAAGGCAGCATCTATGGAGGGAGGGACAGAGTTAAAAGGCCAGGACATAGATCTCTCATCCATTGACTCTATTACCTGGGTCACAGATGCTGTTTATCCTGCTAAGTATCTCCAGCATTTCCTGTTTTTATTACAATGGAAGTTGAATTACATGGAAAATCATGCGTTTTGCCCCATTGAAGGTTACTAGCACAAGCCATTGTACTAGCCCAACAACATCAGCATGGGTTGAGGAATGAGCCACCCCACTTTCCAAAGGAAATCTACCATAAAAGGGAAGGGAACCAAGGGAGCTATATGGAAAACTGCAAAAATTCTGTTCGTGAACTGGGCCAGATCAGCCTCTCAGTTTCACTCCACAAGATAGTACTATTAAACCCATGATGATTTATTAAAGCATAACTTAACAATATAAATCACCAAGTTTAGATTCAGTACTTGGAGCAAAGGTTCATGGATAGAATTCGAAATTAGAGTTAATGATTAGCATTAGGGTTTATGCTCATTTTCAGTTTCAGATTAGTCAATAACCTCAACGATGTCTCTGAACCTAATTTCTATTGCTAAAATCTAACCCTGTCAATTAACTCTAAGCCATAATTGAGACATTATCAGTAACAGCAGGAAGAATTGATTGTGGGGGTCGGTAGTCCATTTACTTATAGAAACTAAGCTAGTCCATTTACGTTTAAAACAGCGTCCACGTCTGTAGTACAGGATGAAGAAGACAGCCAGTGAAACAATAACCAACAGCAGCAAGCAGATGCCAATGATGATCCCTCGAGTATTTACACTGCCATCTAGAAACAAGAAAGAGGCACAAATCATTCTTTTTAAATCTTTTTATTGAGTAAGTATACAAAAAAGGTAAGCCATATAAACATTAATACAATGTTAAAGTATAATAAAATTCCAAAAGATAACAATACCAAAAAGAAAATACTACAAACAATGTAATTTAAGCATAAGAAACCAAGATAACATAATAGTATACTAGATTTTATATATATCAATGGAAAAAAAGAAAAAAAAACCCCCCAAAAAAAAACCCACCGTGCAGCTAACTAAAAGCAAAGCAAAGCAATGGGCTAACTTGAAACCAAACAGAGTTAAACTTAAAATCACGTCCTCAATCCCGACCTCCATTAAAACAGTGAAAAAAAAAACAAGAAGGGTAAATATTACATTAAATGAAAATATCGAATAAAAGGTCCCCAAATCTGTTCAAATTTAAATGAAGAATCATAAAGGTTACTTCTAATTTTCTCCAAATTCAAACATAAAATCGTCTGAGAAAACCAAAAAAAGGTAGTTGGAGCATTAAGCTCTTTCCAATGTTGTAAAATACATCTTTTCGCCATTAAAGTAAGAAATGCAATCATTCTACGGGCTGAAGGGGAAAGATTACTAGAAATTTTAGGTAGTCCAAAGATAGCAGTAATAGGGTGAGGAGAGATATCTATATTTAATACCTTAGAAATAATATTGAAAATATCTCTCCAAAAAGTTTCCAAAGTAGGGCAAGACCAAAACATATGAGTTAAAGAGGCTATCTGCCCCGAACATCTATCACAGAAAGGATTAATATGCGAGTAAAAACGCGCTAACTTATCTTTGGACATATGTGCTCTATGAACCACTTTAAATTGAATTAGGGAATGTTTAGCACAAATAGAGGAAGTATTAACTAATTGTAAAATCTGCCCCCAATCATCCACAGAAATGGTAAGCCCCAATTCCTGTTCCCAATCTACCCTAATCTTATCAAATGGAGCTTTCCTAAGTTTCATAATAATATTATAAATCATAGCCGATGCACCTTTCTGACATGGATTAAGGTTAATTATCGAATCTAAAATATATATAGGAGGAAGCATTGGAAAGGAAGAAAGTATAGTACTTAGGAAATTTCTAACTTGTAAATATCTAAAAAAATGTATTCTTGATAAGTTATATTTATTAGATAATTGTTCAAAAGACATAAGGGAACCATCTAAAAATAAATCCAAAAACCGTAAAATACCCTTAGTCTTCCAAGTTTGAAAAGCGCGATCCG
Organism: Mobula hypostoma; assembly: GCF_963921235.1. Lineage (NCBI taxonomy): Eukaryota > Metazoa > Chordata > Chondrichthyes > Myliobatiformes > Myliobatidae > Mobula > Mobula hypostoma. The sequence goes on from NC_086129.1 coordinate 41,940,342, forward strand.
TAAAAGAGGGAGGAAAAAATATGTTACCTAAAATAGGAATCGCTAACCCGAATTGATTAAGATCAAAAAATTTTCTGAATTGAAACCAAATACGCAAAGCATATTTAACTATCGGGTTAGAGACCTGCTTAAGGCGTTTCGAATCAAAAGGAAGAGAGGAACCTAAAATAGAACCAAGTGTATAACCCTGAACAGATTTTAATTCCAATGCTACCCATTTAGGAATAGATAGTATGTCCCGGTCAAGTAACCAAAATTTCATATGTCGAATATTAATAGCCCAATAATAAAATCTAAAGTTAGGTAATGCTAAACCTCCATCTCTCTTAGCTTTCTGTAAATGTATTTTACCCAGTCTCGGATTCTTATTCTGCCAAATAAATGAAGAGGCACAAATCAGAATCAGTAAATCTCAGCAGTACCTGTTGTTGTTGAGTGCCATTGAATTGTCACCTATGGATAGTGTAGTTGCCCATTGGGTGTTTGTGGCAAGATACGGAAGTAGATTGCCAGGCCTTTCTTCTGCGAAGATACTGCTGCCGCCAAAGTTGCAACCCAGCTGGACTCGAACACAGGACCATCCTCCTTCAAAATCCACTGCTGATGCCACTACACCACCAGATGGCCACACGCCAAATTTCTGACTGGAACTCTTAAGTTATAATCAAGAAGCAATCCATACCATTGCACACAAGCTTCCTCCATCTCACCCTATCACCCCCTTTTCTGTTCCCTTTTCCCTCACATGCTTATCTATCTCCCCCTTAAATGAATATAATGAATGAATTTGAACATTGAACTTTGATCCATTTTATGTCAAGTTCCGAATTCTACTAAATTACAAAAACAATTCTCCAAGTTTCCTAATTTGATTTTATAGGGTTTGGTTTTAGGACGTCTCCACCAATTTGGATCCCTTTAGTTGCTGTGAATGTGTCTCTTTCACTGATGATCTTTGAAACTGCCATGGACAGGCCCAAGCCTGGCTGCGAAAGGTGGCAGTTTGGGCATAGGGCCAGCAACCCCAGAGCTACAGAAACACCAACAGAAGCCCTAAAGACCCCATTCCTGGAAGGAAAAGGATACACCAAGAAGATGGGCTGAACCTGGAGGCAATGTGAAAGACTGGCCCAAGACAGAGGTCTCTGGTGCGTGCTGTTGCTGGCCTATGCCCCAGTGAGGGTAATGGGATTAAGTAAGATGATCGTTGAAGTGATTAGAAAAGCACCACTCAAACCTTGTTTTGGATCTATTCCTCGATCCAACCTCATTTTCAGCGGTTATTTTTATTGCCCTGTATCTTCTTGGGGAAGAATTTTTACCTTCAGGGCAGGTGATTGCTTTATTTTAGTCAAGAAATCTGAGCAAATAGTGATTCAGTGCTGCACTGTTGAGTTGGAATCATAGAGTCATACAACATAGTGTCAGACCCTTAAGTCCGTGATGTCTATCCTCACTTTTATGCCCATCTAAGGTGATTCCTTACCTATTTAAGTGCCTGTCTAAATGCCTCTTAAACACAGATATTGATCTGATTCCCCCCCTAATGGCAACACATTCCGGATATTATGTGTTGAAACCCTCAGCTCCTCTTTAAAACTTGTTCCAAACCTGCCACTGAAAGATTAAGCTGAGACCCTGTCTGCCGGGCCAGACTGCAAAGGTCAGGGTGTTGGGGCTGGAGGCGAGGGAAGGGCCGGTTCAGCTTGCTGCTCTGAGAGTTTACTCTTTCCTGCACTGAACTGAATCTCTGGCCTGCAACTAACAGGCTTCTGTGGACTCAGTTCTGCATGCTACTTGCTTACTTTTATTGTTAGCACGATTTGGTTTTTCCTGTCTGCCCACTGGGTGTTCAACAGTCTTCTTTTGTTTGAGTGGGTTCTATTGTGTTTCTTCATTCTGTGGCAGCCTGAAGGCTGTGTAAAGTGTACATACTTTGATTAATGTACAAATGTTTGTACTTTGCCCTCTTAGTTGGATATAAGATTCTATGAACTATTTATGACCCAGGAAATGGAAGTAAAATCAGGCTGTTTGGCCCTTGATGCTTGCCATGCCAGTCAATAAAATCTTTTACATCAGTATCACTTTACTTCATTGTATCCCACCTCTTTTGATTTGCTTAATATTCAAAATCTATTCATCTCTGTCTTGAGATCTTGAGATATAATATCTCGAGCCTCCACATCCTTCTTAGGGAAAGAAAATCTAACCTTAACCCTACTTAATACGCTTTGTGTGATGAGGTTTGCTAAGACTTCATCTTGAAACTTGTGATGTTTAGTTGTAGACAGACCAGCCAGAAGAAACGTTATCTCCCCTCTACCCAGTGAGAATTTTGACATAATCTCTTCATTCTTCTAAACTCCAAAGAGTGTGGGCCTACTCTGCTCCTCACCTCCTCACCTCAGGAGCCAACTTAATGAAACTTGTTACATTCCTTAGGCAGTGAGACAACACTTGTACCTAATATTCCATGAACACCAGAGATTCTGCAGATGCTGGAAATCTCGAGCAACCCACACAAAATGCTGGAAGAACTCTGCAAGTCAGACATGGAGAGGAATAAACAGTCAATGTTTCGGGCCGAGGCCTTTCATCAGGACTGGAGAAGAAGGGGAAGAAGCCAGAATAAGGTAGGGGAGGGGAAGGAGTGGCAAGTGATAGGTGAGACTAGATGAGGGAATGAAGTAAGAAACTGGGAGGTGAAAAGTGGAAGAGGTAAGGGATTGAAGAAGAAGGAATCTGGTAAGAGAAGACAGTGGACCATGGGAGAAAGAGAAGGAGGAGGGGAACCAGATGGAGCTGATGGGCAGGTGAGAAGAAAAGAAGGGGTTGAGGGGGTAACCAGAATGGGGAAATGGATAAAGAGAGAAGGATGGAGGGGAGAGAAATTACTGGAATTTGGAGAAATTGATATTCATGACATCAGGTTGGAGGCTACCCAGACAAAATATGAGGCGGTGCTCCTGCGTCCTGTGTTTGGCCTTATCATTCCAGTAGAGGAGGCCATGGACAGACATGTTGGAATCGGAATGGGAATACTGCATCTGTTGCCTCACAAGAACCTTATGTGAGGCCTCTATTGGGCGGGGTCGACCATGGATTTTGCATCCTCACTATCTATGTAGATAATACGCAAGCCAGGGCAGTACAATATGGAGAGCAAAGCTGTTGTCCATGTAGCAGGCTTCCCCTCTCCACATAGCTGATGAATCCAAAGGAACAGCAGAGACCAATACAGTTTGGCACCAGCAGCGTTGCAGGAGTTGCCAGTCAACATTGAACTCAACTTAGGACTGCATTAGAGACTCCAGCTCTGGATTTCTCCTTGGGGTTTACTCCCAAAGCCTTCCCCCTGAGAGGGTATAGCATGTCACTGTTGTAACACGTGATTATTTGAGTTATTGTCACATTCCTTCAGTATGAACAAGTCTAGCCATTCTCCTCTGACCTCTCTCATTAACAAGATGCTTTTGCCCACAGAAAAACCACCCGCTGATTTTCGAACAAGAAAATCTGCAGATGCTGGAAATCCAAGCAGCACGCCCAAAATGCAAGCCAGGCAGCATCTATGGAAAAGATGGGCAAGCAAGGAGAAAAGGTGAGAAAGGGAAAAGGGTATGGGGAATGCAGAAGAAGAGGCCTGCCCATCATCTCCGGATGGTGCTCCTTCCCCCTTATCTTTCATGGCCTTCTGCCCTCTCCTATCAGGTTCCCCCTTCTCCAGCCCTGCATCTCTTTCAATAATCAACTTCCCAGCTCTTTACTTCACTCCCCCCACTTTCAGGTTTCACCTATCATCTCGTATTTCTCCCTCCCTTCCCCCCCCTTTTAAATCTACTCATCTTTTTTCCTCCAGTCCTGCTTAAGGATCTCAGCCCGAAATGTTGACTGTACTTACTAGATTTTTCTTTTTTTTTGTTTTTTGCACATTCTCGGTAAACTCTAGAGACTGTTGTGCATGAAAATCCCAGGAGATCAGCAGTTTCTGAGATACTCAAACCACCCCATCTGGCAGCAACAAAGTCACTTAGATAATATTTCTTCACCATCCTGATGTTTGGTCTGAGCAGCAACTGAACTTCTTCACTATATCTGCATGCTTTTATGCATTGAGTTGCTACCACATGGTTAGCAAATTAGATATTTGCATTACTGAGCAGGTGTACCTAAGAAATTGGCCACTGAGTGTACATTCCACATTGCATCCCGTCTTCTTTGCCCTTGCCCATTTACAAAGCCTGGTGTATCCTACTAAGCCTCCCTGCATCCTTCTGCCCTCACCCACACCCCTTCACCACAGACACTACTCCGCCCCCCACCCCCACCATTCAGTCAATGTCATTAGAAGAATTAGAACATTTGATCATTTTACGGTTATTCAAAGAAGGCTTGGTACTAACTAGTTATAACGACGGTAACAAATCAGACAGAGATAAAGTATCTTTGATCATTAAAATTGTGAAAGATATTATTTAAATGGAAGTTCTTGCTTTCTTTCTATTTTGTGTATTGCTTACATATTTAAGACTCAGATTTATCTGACAATGAATGGAATGTTGGCATATCTCTACTTATGGTTTCCTGTCCCTGTATGGTTTGCAGGTGAGATCTGCCTATGGACATGGAGGAAGATGTCATGTATAGGAATGACAGTAGCGAATTTCAGATCTGCAAGATAAGGAGAAGGAGACTAGCGTGGGTTTTGATGGGAGCCTGGCTATGGCCAAAAGGGCTTGGAAATGGCAGGAGCTGCCATCTTGCTTGTGGTAAGGATCACATTCTCCAATCCACTGGTTCCAGCCTGGTTCACATTCAGATTTGTTTATCACATGTACATCGAAACACACAATGAAGTGTGTCACAAACATGAGGAAATCTGCAATACTTTGTGTTTGTGAGGAAATCTGCAGATGCTGGATATTCAAGCAACACACACAAAAAATGCTGGTGAACGCAGCAGGCCAGGCAGCATCTCTAGGAAGAGGTACAGTCGACGTTTTGGGCCGAGACCCTTTGTCAGGACTAACTGAAGGAAGAGTTAGTAAGAGATTTGAAAGTGGGAGGGGGAGGGGGAGATCTAAAATGATAGGAGAAGACAGGAGGGGGAGAGATGGAGCCAAGAGCTGGACAGGTGATTGGCAAAAGGGATATGAGAGGATCATGGGACAGGAGGCCTGGGGAGAAAGAAAAAGGGAAGGGGGGAAGCCCAGAGGATGGGCAAGGAGTATAGTGAGAGGGACAGAGGGAGAAAAGGCGAGAGAGAAAAAGAATGTGTGTATATAAATAAATAAATAACGGATGGGGTACAAGGGGGAGGTGGGGCATTAGCGAAGTTAGAGAAGCCAATGTTCATGCCATCGGGTTGGAGGCTACCCAGATGGAATATAGGGTGTTGTTCCTCCAACCTGAGTGTGGCTTCATCTTTACAGTAGAGGAGGCCGTGGATAGACATATAGACATATCAAATATGTCATTTGTGTTAACAACCAACACCTCCAAGGATTTGCTGGTGACAGCCTGCAATTGTTGCTACACATTCTGGCACCGATGTAGCATGCCCACAATGCTCGGCAGAACAACATAGAACACAACAAAACAGAACAGAGCAAGCAACAAAGCATGAACAGTGAAACAAGTCTTGTTCCTCCCCCCCCCCCCCGCCCCATCACACACAATTCTCTTACACCAGGACAAGCCAACTTTGGCCTGCAGCTACCAGCAGACTTGTGGATTATCAGACACTGGTCCCCAACTTTCCCAGTAGACTCTGAGATTCGTAGACTTGGGTCTCTAGCCATCAGGCCTCAACTTCCAGACTTCCAATTGACCTTTGGGCTTCAATCTGGATCTCCGATTGTCCTCCAGGCTTCAATCTGGATCTCCAATCAGGCTTCGGCCTTCAATCTGGACTTCCGATTGACCCTTGGGCTTTAATCTTTGGTATCACTCAGGACTTGCAGATGATGATGAATGAGGCCCCTAAATGAGGACCCGAACTCCAGGCCTCAAACTTCAGTCTTGCCAACGGCAAGATCCTGAACATCCTCGCCAACATCATACCACGCACACACTGCCTGCCTTCAAATGTGGAATGGAGGCTTAGACTAAGACTTAGCCTCTGGCCTGTCTTCTGGTTCTCCCACGTCCTTGTCCCTCAACCCTAACCTGACCTAACTCCCACCTCTGTCCCTAAAACCATCCCTATGAACCTAACATCAAAGCCTAACAACTAACTAATTCTGAGCCACGACCTCAATAGAGACCACAGCTCAGCACCATCTTGAATCTTAATGATTAGCAGTCTTGCCTTTAAGCTAGAAGTCACGTCAAACCCTAAGAATTCTGAGCAGAAATTATGGAGGATGCTATGTTTCCTCCACTCCCATCATTCACATGTGTCCTATCAAAAGTTCAAAGTTTAAAGTAAATGTATGATCAAAGTACAGATATGTCACCTAAGATTTGTTTTCTTGCAGATATTCACAGTAAGTACAAGGAAAAACAATAGAATCAATAAGAAACCACACTCAGCAAAGACAAACACCTAACATGCAAAATACAACAAATTATGAAATACAAAAAAAAAGAAGCAATAATAAAAATAAGTAAATAAATGAGTTGACGAGTCCTTGAAAGTGAGTCAGTTGGTTGTGGGAACAGTTCAGTGATGGGGTGAGTGAAGTTGAGCGAAATTATCCTCTTTGGTTCAAGTGCCTGATGGTTGAGGGGTAATAACTGTTCCTGAACCTGGGGCTGTGGGACCTGAGGCTCCTGTACCTCCTTCTTGATGGTTGAGGGGTGATAACTGTTCCTGAACCTGGTGGTGAGGGTCCTGAGGCTCCTGTACCTCCTTCCTGAAGGCAGCAGTGAGAAGAGAGCATGGCCTGGATGGTGGGAGTCCTTAATGATGGATGCTGCTTTCCTGTGACAGTGCTCAGTGGTGGGAGATGGCAGTTAATGATCCCACAGAGCTATTATAGGCATCATAAGGGGAGCTCTGCACAATTCTATGACCATATTTATCTTGTAAGCAAACTGCAGTGAAAGATTGTTATACTCTGATGTACTCTGCTCTTGGTGTGCGTTTGCTGTACACAAAAGCGACTGTGTGTTTCCTCCAGTTCAGCATTAGCTACACTGCTTCCTGATTCCTTAACAAGATAAGCAAGCAGCAACCCTTGTTAAGGGAGGATGTGTTCAGGCTGGCCTCTGAGATGAATGTAGCCAGGATTTATATCTCTACTGTGCACATACAAAATCTAACTTCTTTCCAAGTGTGATAAGACTGCTGAACGGATCCTGACCCGGATCTGGGCTGTACCCTCCAAATATCCGGACCTGCCTCTCGGTTTTTTTGCACTACCTTACTTTCCATTTTTCTACTTTCTATTTATGATCTATAATTTAAATTTTTAATATTTACTAATTTTTACTATTTATAATATTTAATATTTGTAATCCAGGGAGTGGGAAACGCAGAATCAAATATCGCTGTGATGATTGTACGTTCTAGTATCAATTGTTTGGTGACAATAAGGTATAAAGTATAAAGTATAACATCGAGATATGGACCAGACAGGAAGGATTGTACCTTCTATCTGGTGAGTGCTGTATCATGCAGGCCTGATGTACAGACGTCTGTAATTGGTCTCAGTGAGACTTTTAACCCTTTGGGTCATTTCTCAACTGTACACCATTAATAATTGGAGTGACATTGACATATCAGATGAAAACTGTTTCTGACATTTTAATCAGAAGTTTAATATAAAGAGTGAATATATTTACAGAGTAGAGATGATCTCATCTTACAAAATCTCTCATGCAATTCATACATATTTTACAGTTCCATTATCTCCCAGTACTACAAGGAAAATAAAAATAAAACCAGTTTAAACATGAGGAATGAACACAATATACCAGAACTGAATACAGGGTCTTACCCATTGCTTCCCTGTGAGAGTGCAGCCAATGCAGAACTTGCCGTGAGATTCAGAGCTCCCAGGAAACTCAACTGCCACTGAAACTGGTTTGTCCTGATTCCTGACAAGTCTAGCATATCAGTACCCAAAATAAACTGGGAGATCAGGTAAGTTGCACAGATGAGCTTGGGACAAACATCAGACTTCATTAATCTCAATTTTCCCCTCCTTTTTCATTCACACTCACTCGTTACGTGCCATGTCATATGACGTGGGCGATCATGGTCTATCCATGATCATGATTGTTCTCAGCACATTTTTCTACAGAAGTGGTTTGCCATTGCCTTCTTCTGGGCAGTGTCTTTACGAGACAGATGACCCCAGCCATTATCAATACTCTTCAGAGATTGTCTGCCTGGCGTCAGTGGTCGCATCACCAGGACTTGATGATATGCACCAGCTGCTCATACGACCATTCACCACCTGCTCCTATTGCTTCATGTGACCTTGACTGGGGGGGAGGGTGTGCTAATCAGGTGCTACGCCTTTTCCAATGGTGAGCGGCAGGCTAGCGGAGGGAAGGAGCGTCTTACATCTCCTTTGGTAGAGATGTATCTCCACCCCACCACCCATATTCATACATCAGCTCTCCTATTTTCCCTTCCTGCCCGAGAGCCATCTCACATTGCTTTTCCTTTTCCTCCTTTCTCCCCCTGCCCCAGCACCTCCATCAATTATCTTCCCACCATTTCTTTCTTCTCTCATTATTCTTCCATTTCTCCTCTTCACTGGAAGCTGAAGAGTTTGCAAGAGTTCTGTACAGGAAAACCTGCTTTACTGATCTTTAAGCACCTAGTGCAGAGTTGGGTGGGCTAGTCAGTGGGGTGCCTTGCTGGATTGATTCTGACCATTGCCATCGTGGCTATTCGTAGACCCATGAAATGGGCCACTGACTACCTGCCAGTTTTATCTCTGGAGAGCAAGCACACAGTTCTGTAGAATGCTTGAGACCTTCCATGACCAGTAGTCACTGCATGAAAAGTGTGATTTAGTTCGTGTCCTACTGCTGGCTGAGTACACCTTATCCAAAATAATTGCAGCCAGAAGTGTTTTGGATTTCAGATTCTGGAATATATAAGGAGATAATTTGGGATCGCCATCATTTCTGACTCTGAATTTACTGTAGGTGCTACTGGTAAGCTGGTACAATGTGGTTTAAGATGGCACTGGTGAAACCCAGTGATGACTTGCTGGTAGCAAACAAAACTACTAACTACTTTATTAGTAATACACACACAATGCTGTTGGATCTCAGCAACTGAGCTCCTCCAGCATCTTGTGTGCATCACTTTGATTTCCAGTATCTGCAGATTTTCTCGTTTGTGATTCAGCTACTTTATTCCTCACACTTTTTTTTCAGATATGATCACCTGTAACTTCCCTTTCAGAGCTTTTGAACTGCTTATCTTACACTTATTCATCACACATATATGTACTTAACAGTAAAAGTTATTACAAACCATTAATATAATGAAAATATAATGTGTGCAGGGTAACAAAAGCAGCATCGGGAGAATACCTGAATCAGCTGTTCAATAGCAACAAGCAATGGCCTACATCTGTGGGCCAATTTGCTGTGTTTTGATTACATTATAATGTAAGGTTACATTATACTGTATTTGTAATTTACTTTCTTAAAAGTTTCATATAAACTATAAAAACAATCAGCATTGTTGGCTTGTTCTGGTGTTAGATTTTCATCAGCGACGATCTTGGCAAACTCATCAATGAATTTCTCTTCAACACACATAGAAGTTGCTGGTGAATGCAGCAGGCCAGGCAGCATCTCCAGGAAGAGGTACAGTCGACGTTTGGCCGAGACCCTTCGTCAGGACTAACTGAATTTCTCTGTTGCTTTGTGATCAGCAAAAGCTTTATCTTTAAAATTAAAAAAAAAATTGTGCCTTTTCTTAAATTTCTGTAACCAGCCTGCTGAATATTCACAATTACCTTCAATTTTCAGTTTGTTGTGATAGATCTTTGTTTGTTTCATAATCAGCACACTGTTAAGCAGCATATGTTTACTCTGATGCTGATGAATCCACTCTTTCAATACACATCAAGATCTTCATTTTTCTCTTTATGTGGTGATGTTTTGTTTTTCCATTAACCTCTGTCCATTACATATGTGAGGTTACTTCTCAGAACCACCTGTGGTGTGCCAAGACCTGCGCATTGCCGGGAACCTTCCCAGTGCTTTGTGGAATTTTCCATTTGTGATGTCATGTCAGCGCTGAAAACATTTTCAGAATTTGGAGATGTTGGGATTTTGGATTCTCGGGTGAGAGGTACTCAACCTGTACTTGTTTTTGTGAAATTAACTTCTATTTTCAATGTAACAATGGAGAGGCAGAGTGGACTGATGTAAAATATTTAGAAACTGAGTAAAACAAAAAAAAAGTGGAGCATACTACCCAAATTTGATCATAAAATAAATCAGTGTAATCTTTGGCATCAGACTTGGACTTTGCATTTGGAGATAAAAAAACTCTCCACCTCTGGGGAAAGAGTGACTAATATGCACCCTTAACCATAATGATCCACAAAGCCAATCTTGGAATGGATATTGCCAATGCCCTGCCACCTCCTTTGTATTTCAGGGATTACGTGTATTAACGCTGACTAATGGGTGGCATGGTGGTGTAGTGGTTAGTGTTACGCTATTGCAGTGCCAGTGACCCAGGTTCAATTCCCACCACTGTCTGTAAGGAGTTTGTACATTCTCCCAGTGGGTTTCCTCAGGGTGCTCTGGTTTCCCCCCAGGTTAATTGGGCAATGGTGTGGTTGTGCACTACGGGATCATTGGACCAGAAGGACCTGTTAGGGTGCTGTATCTCTAAATAAACAAATAATCCAGGCATGGAAAGCAACCTTGGATTGGCCCAGTGAACTGGAAAATACACCATCAACCACAAGTGGCATATTTCTCTTCATTCCTTCAGCTGCCGTGCAGCAAGGATGAAGCTCCCTTCATGATGGTGCACACTCACTGAGAAGAAGGAGCCCTGAGAACAGGGTGACTCTCAACACGCAGCTCCAGGGTCTCTAGTTCTAGGCTAATTTCTGATGCTGTCCCTGTGCTCTTTCTTTGACTGGGCGTGTTTCCTCTGGTGACCGAGCTTCCTCCCACATCCCAAAGATGTCCTGTTTGGTTATTGTTAAATGGTCGCTGTAAATTGACCTTTGTATGCAGATTGCATTTATTTAGAGATAGAATGTGGTTACAGGCCCTTCAACTCAATAAGCCAACGCCACCCATTAACACCCTTGTGACCAGTTAACCTACTATCCTGTACGTCTTTGGAATGTGGGAGGAAACCGGAGCACCCGGAGGAAATCCATGTGGTCGCTGGTGAGTGGTAGAATCAGCAATAGTTGACAGGAAGGAAGGGAGAATGCATGGGGTTGTAAACAGGTGCCTGGTGAACAGCATAGTCAGTGGGCTGAAGGACCTGTTTCTCTGTGAGATGACTAGAGGACTGATCACTGACATCAGGTCGAGAAAAAACAAGAAGTAAATGATTATAGGGGAACAGAAACTCTAAGAAGAAGGTCACAAGTTTAGATTTCCTCATTATTCTGCAGCTCCGAAGAATGACTTAATGATTCATCAAATATACACTGCCTCAGATTGAAAATAATAACAAAGGTAACAGATACCCAGGACTTAGTTACTGTCTAAGTCTGACTGAGGTGTTCAGGTCTGTATGGATCAACTGCCTCCCAAGTGCTGGGATCCAATTAAGTTTTTATTCTTTAATAATTACTGTCCCTCCTCAGATTATCTGAACTCAATGGAAGATTACGTCTTTGATACAGCTCAGTGTTCACTTTGGCTGCTCTTCATTGAGCACAGGCAGATACAACTCCTTGAGCAGCACACACCTTCCCATCTTGAATTTTTCAGTTATTCAATGCAGTTGAGGGATGTAACCATATGGGAAAGGTCCATTATTTTCCATTGTAGCTCTGTACAAACTTACATGAAGATTTCTCTGTACTTTCAGATGTTATTAAAGAGGCCCTCTGTTGGGTAGGATCGACTATGCATATTGCAACTTAGCTGTCCACGTGATATGCAAGCCCGGGCAGTACACTATAGAGTACAAAGCTGTTGCCCTCTGTACACAGCTGATAAATCCAAAGGAATGCAGAGACTGATACAGTCTGGCTCCAGCAGCAGCAGCATTGCAGGGGTTACCAGTCAGCATTGAACTCAACATAGGACTGCCTTAGGGACTCCAGATTATTCCTCTGGTTTTACTCCTGAAGCCTCCCCCATGAGTGGGTACAGCAGCAAGGCAGCGGAAGTTTGAGATCAGAGTTTTCCTTCTCCTAGGTGAGCTGCCAACCACGGCTGATGAGCCCCTTCTGTCCAAAGCGACTGGTTTTAAAGCGCCAGTAACCTGACTTTGCCCCTTCTCCTGTCAGTAGAAATTGTTCTGCTGGGCTTAGTAGCTAAGCACACGTGAAGGCCAGGAGCTGGACTTGGTTGTCAGAGGCTATTTGAGACACACGTCATTGGAAGCGTTTAATAGATGGTGGGAGTTCATCCCCACTACCACTCCCGGCTACAACAACCTTAAGGAATGAATAATAATCTTTACATAACTCCTAACCTAATCTATTGCATACCCGACTCTGTCCACTGCTCCTGTTCTTGCAGTCTCTAACCTCCTTTCCCAAACTTCGCTACCCTCTACTCATTTCACTGTCCAGAAAAAGTGACAAAACAAACAAATATAAATAATATCAAGCAATGCTATATGTGCAACAGTGGAATTTACTACTGACAAAAGCCATATTGTTGCAGTCAGAGAGACATATAGTATGGAAGCAGGCCCTTCTGCCCAATGAGACCATGCTGACAAAGGTGGTCTTCCAAGCCACATCCCATGGGAATGTTCATCTGTGGCAAAGAGCATCTGAAGTTTGAAAACTTAGATTCACCACAAAGCTCACAATTGACTGGACAGCAGGAATCCCCATTTCCCCTGCATGCTCTGAGGTACTTAGTAACTACACAAGGCACTTTAGAGCACAGGAGAGGTACCACCAACACCACCTCCACAATACTTTCCACACCCACTGACAGGGCAAGCAAGGCAACATTGGTGCCAGAGGTTGGAGCCCAAAGGTCGAAGACTGAAATCGGCAAGCCCAAAAGGCCAAGGCCTCTGGGTTGGCTTGTCTGGAGCTTAGACAAGTGTGGGCCAGGGGCTGGAGGTTGGTAGCCTGATGTCTGTGAGTCTGAGAGTGCGGGGCTGAGGCCTGAAGGCGGCCTGTCCTGGGTTTGGAGGTCTGTGTGTGCGCGCGTCTGTGAGTTGGCGGGAGGCTGGGAAAAGGGCTTGATTTACTGTTGTTCTTGTTGCTTGTGTTGTTCTGCTGAACATTGTGGACTTGCTAAGTTGGTGTCAAAATGTGTAGAGACACTTGCGAGTCCACTCCCCCCCCCCACCGTATATCCTTAGGTTGTGTTGGTTGTTAATGCAAACAACACATTTCACTGTATGATTCACTTCACATGTGACAAGTAAATCTGAATCTGCTACCTGAATCTAAATTCCACGGAACTAGCCAGCTGATCTGCACACTACACCATTCACGTGCTGGATAATGGATCCCCCAAAGGGGCACTCAGTACATAGCTCTGCCACAGAAGGAGTTCCAGGTGGACAATGGAAACATTTCAAGCATTTTTTCAAAGCCTGCTTAAAAGATATTGTAATATCCTCACCATTTTGTCCCATGTCTGTTCGATGCCCAATAGAAAGGAAGAGAAAGCTTTGAGTTTCTTAGTTGGGAGCACGTTGGGTGCACATGGAAGTCTGTGAGTGCGGTGAAAGAATTGCATTTCTCAGTACCCACTGTCCCCCCCCCCCCCCCGAAAACAGCTGTTGTCCCACATTGGCCTCATCGGCCTGCTACAGAACTACAGTAACCCTCGACCACAGGGAACTCTAAGGCAAAGGGATTTCCCCCAGGTACTCCCAAATATGTGTGGGTTGGTTGGTTAACTTTTGACTGTAAATTCCCCCAGTGTGTAGATAAATGGTAGAATCTAGAAGCCGTTGATGGAATGTGGGGAGAAGAAGTTGTAGGGACGGTTCGTGAGGTTCTGTGAGGTTTAATGGGCTGAAATAGCCTCACTCTGTTGAGCAGAAACATGGAAGATGTGTAACTGAGTGCCCATGAAACAGTTAAATAGCCACTGCAGACATGGCCTGTTTGGTGTAGCTGACTGATAGTGGCTGAAATGCTTTGCTATTTTGAAGAGTCATCCTCATCCTTATCAAAATTTAAATTTATGCTTCAACTCTCCCCATACCCCCACTCACTCTGCTTCCCTACTATCCTTTCCATCCTCTGTTCCCTACTCCTGATACCTGCTCTTCATCCCCGTTCTCATTCCTTATCTCTACTCTTGTTCCCTTTATCCACTGCTCTTCTGGATCCTGCATCCCCACTCCAGTTCCCACTCCCCTGCCTCCTGCTCCAATATCCTTTTTGGTCCTCTGCCAGCCATTCAAGAAGACTTTGGGCTTCGGATCGATGTGTCACAGCAATTGCCAGCACCAGAAGTCCCTGCAGCAATGATGGTACTGAACACTAGAGGGTAATGCTTAGCTGCTGCTGAGACTTGTGGGAAGGACAAAAAACACTCACAAAATAGAGTGAGAGGAGGACATTTGGCTCTTCAAGCCTGCCCAGCTATGCCTACAATCATTTCTTCTCCACCCGATGGTTTTGTGCCAGTTCCCAGTAGCCCTCAATCACACGTCCTTCCAAAAATTTATTTATCTCCATTTTAAATGCCTGTAATGAACTACCTTCCATATTTCTCTGGGGTATAGAATTCCAAAATTTCACGACTCTCTGTGAGAAAATTCTATATTTTGGAATTTTAATTGACTGGCCCATTATCTTGAAACCATGTGGCTTTTTTCGACATTTCCCACCAATATGAGAACGAGAAAGATAGACAGAGACATCAGCATATCTGTCATGTATCCTTAAAATCAAAATATTTCAAAAAGTGCACCCCTCATTCTTCTAAACTTCAAACAATCTTGATCACACCCTGTCATTCCAGGAATCAGCCTGGTGAGTCATTTTCAGACAGCTTCCAATGCCTCTACATCCTTTTCTGGGTAAAGGTGTCCAGCTGTGATGTCACCAACACCCTAAACAATTACAGTAAAACTTCCCTATTTCTAAACTCCAACTTCTTACAAAGTGGGCCAAGACGTCGATGTGAGACAATGTCTCAGACAGCCTAACATTCTTGTCTTTATTCTGTCTCCTCCAATGCTTTAGATTAGATTATGAGAACACTCAGTCGTCTTTTTATTGTCATTTAGAAATGCATACATGCATTAAGAAATGATACAATGTTTCTCTGGAGTGATATCACAGAAAACAGGACAAACCAAAGACTAACACTGACAGAACCACATAATTATAACATATAGTTACAGCAGTGCAAAGCAATACCATAATTTGATGAAGAACAAACCATGGGCACATAAATAAAGTCTCAAAAGTCCCCGAGTCGATCGACTCCCGAGTCCCCGATAGCAGCGGCAAAAGGGAGAAACTCCCTGCCATAAACCTCCAGGCACTGTCAACTTGCTGATACCTTGGAAGCAGCCGACCCCAGCCGACCCTGAGTCCATCCGTCCGAAAACTTCGAGCCTCCAAGCAGCCTCTCCGATACAGCCTCCCGAGCGCCATCTTCTGCCGAGCACCTTCAACCTCGCCCCGGCTGCTGAAACACGCAAAGCCGAGGATTTCGGGGCCTTCTGCTCCAGAGATTCTGGTTACCACACAGTAGCAGCGGCAGCAAAGCGGGCATTTCAGAAGTTTTCCAGATGTTCCTCTGTACTCTCACGTCCGTCTCCATCAAATCAGAATTGTGCACGGCTCCCTACTTGACAGATAACAGACTCATCACCAAAGTGGCCGCACGCGCTGCCGTCACGCCGCCATCTTCTCCCAATGTTTGAACAATTCTTGTCTTCAATTCATTCTGTGCTTCTTTGTCAATGTATCATTGACAATAGAAGCACAGAATGGAACAGAACTAGTTCTCACCCTCAACAATTTCTCCTTTGGCTTTTCTCACTTTCTCCAGACTCAAGAGGTAGCCATGGGCACCCACACTGGCCCCAGCTATGACTACCTTTTTGTTGTATAAATAGAACAGCTCACGTTCCGAGCCTTCCCTGGTAATGCTCCCCAATTCATCCTCCTCTACATTGATGTCTGCATTGATACTGCTTTGTGTACCATGCTGGCCTCATCAATTTTGCTTCCAGCTTCCACCCTGCCTTTAAATTCACTTGGTCCATTTCTGACACCTCCCTCCCATTTCTCAATATCTCTGTCTCCATCTTTGGATACATACTGTCAATTGACATCTTTTATAAGCCTACCAATTCCCATGACAATCTTGACTATGCCTCTTCCCAACCTGTCTCTTGTAAGAATGCTATTCCCTTTTCTCAGTTCCTTCATCTCTGCTGCATCTATTCCAAGGATGAGGCTTTCCCGTCCAGGACATCAGAGATGTCTGTCTTCTTCAAAGAATGGGCTTTCCCTTTCTTCATCATTGATGCTACTTTCACCTGCATCTCCTCCATTTCCTGAATATCCATCTTCCGACTGCCTTAACTGGGATAGAGCTCCTCTTGTCCTCACCTACCACCCCATGAGCCTCTGCATCCAACACATCATTCTCCATGACTTCTGCCATCTCCAAAGGGATCCTACCACTAAACAAAATTTTACCCCCTCCCTCCACTTTCCACAGGGATTGCTCCCTTTGTGACTCACTTGTGCGTTCTTCTCTCACCACTAATCTCCCTCCCCGCAATTACCTCTGCATGCGGCCAAAGTGCCACACCTGCCCATTCACCTCCTCCTTCACCTCCATTCAGGGCCCTAAGCAGCCCTTCCAGGTGAGGCAACACTTCACCTGTAAATCTGCTGGGCTCACCTATCGTGTCAGGTGCTCCCAATGCGGCCTCCTCTACATTGGTGAGACCCGTCGTAAGTTGGGGGACTGCTTCATCGGGCACCTCCGCTCCGTCTGCCAAGAGTGGAATGTCCTGGGGAGACAACATCTTAACTCTCATTCCCATTCCTGTTCTATCGTACTGGTCCATGGCCTCCTCCAGTGCCAGGATGAGGCCTCCCTCAGGTTGGAGGAGCAACACCTTGTATTCCGTCTGGGTAGCCTCCAACCTGATGGGGGAAAAAAAACTACCTCTAACATCCCCTTACGTTTCTCTAATCATGTTAAAATTTGATGTGAAATGTGTTGTTTGATGGTGCAAAGACATAAAATAATTATAAATTACAAAAATAAATAATGAGGCAGCATTCACAAGTTCATGGGCCATTCAGGATTTGATGGTGGAGGGGAAGGACCTGATTCTGAATCGTCCTCATGCTCCCCAATGGTGGTAATGAGAAGAGGGCATTTTGCAGATGATGAGGGCCCTTAATGATGCATGTCACTTGAAGATGTCCTCGATGGTGGGGAGTGGTGTGTCTGTGATGCAGCCTCTTGCAACCCCTGCGTAATGAAGCCTCCACACCAGATTGTGATGCAAGGGAGACCAGCTAGAGGTTTTTAAAATAATGAGAGACATAAAGAAGGTAGACTTTTAATCAGAATCGTTTCCCCAAGAGAAAAGTTAAACACCAGAGGACATGCTTTCAAGGTTGGAGGTTTTGCAATTTCAAGGTGACATGAGGGACAAGTTTATATACAGAGAGAGTGGTAGGTGCCTACATTGGGTTACCAGAGGTGGTGATGAAAACAGGAAGTTTGGTGAAGTTTAGGAGACTTTTAGACAAACACATGAACAGGAATGAATGGAATAGAGGGATATGGGTGATACGCCGGAGGAGGATATTTAGTAAACATTGGCATCAAGATCAGTACAATGTTATGGGCTGAATGTTGGGGGAGTCCAGAACCAGAGGCCGCAATTTGAGAATAAGGGGTAGGCCATTTAGAACAGAGTTGAGGAAAAACTTTTTCACCCAGAGAGTTGTGGATCTGTGGAATGCTCTGCCTCAGAAGGCAGTGGAGGCCAATTCTCTGGATGCTTTCAAGAAAGAGTTAGATAGAGCTCTTAATGATAGCGGAGTTAAGGGATATGGGGATAAGGCAGGAACGGGGTACTGATGTGGATGATCAGCCATGATCACAGTGAATGGCAGTGCTGGCTCGAAGGGCTGAATGGCCTACTCCTGCGCCTATTGTCTATTGTCTATTGAATGGTCTGTACAGTACTGTTCTATTCTATGCTCTACGTACAAGGAAATAGGTTATAAATAAATGGAGGAGTGTCATACGTTATGTAACAAAATGGAGAGTTGCCCAGATTTTGTGGGGTTAAACCACATTTCATTTCTGTAGCTTTATAGACAGAACTAACTAGCCAAACCTCTCTTACTGGTACTGAGTCAGTACGAGCTCAATAAACAAGGTCATAGAATGCTGGTTTGTTGTTGGCTTAGAAACAGTAAACAGAGTGTCTGATAAACATTAGGGACACCTTAACAGTTGTCTCTGAGCTACTTGAATAATCTTCTCATATTTATTAGATACCTGGTTGGGTATGTATAGAATGTACACAGTCAGTTATTACTATTATTGATTTATGATGAAATTGAAAATATATTGATAGATTTTTCCTTTGTTCTGTGGAGAGATTGCCTCTTTTCTTACTGGAAGAAGGTACAGGAGCCTCAGGACTCTCACCACCAGGTTCAGGAACAGCTATTACCCCTCAACCATTAGGCTCCTGAACCAAAGGGGATAACTTCACTACATTTCACTCGGCCCATCACTCAACTGTTCCCACAGCCTATCGACTCGCTTTCAAGGACTCTTCATCTCCTGTACTTGATATTTATTGCTTGTTTATTTATTATTATTAACATTTTTTGTTTGTTATCTTTCGCCCATTGGTTGTTTGTCTGCCCTGTTGGGTGTGGTCTTTCATTGATCCTATTATGGTTCTTGGATTTATTGAGTATGCCCATGAGAAAACGAATCTCAGGGTTGTATATGGTGACATTACTGTATGTATTTAATAGTAAGTTTATTTTGAACTTTGACTTTCTCTCACCAGTGATAACCAATGATAGTAGAACCAGAGCAGATCTCGAGTGATTCTTCCATAGTTCACTTTCTAAAAGTTCACTTTGTCTCTTTCTCCCCCCTGGTGCTGTATGACTTGCTGTATACCTCTGGCATTTTCCAATTTCATTTTGGATTTTTGGTATCTGCAGTTTCTTGCCCAAATAATGAAGAGCCAAATTTGGAGTAGTTACAATTATGGCTGTCAAAGTCCTTACTGAAGTAGCAACAGTTTACTTTTGATCCAGTATCATATCAGAATCGGAATCAAGTTTATTATCATTGATGTATGCCGTGGAATTTGTTGTTTTATGACAGGGCTACTGTGTATTGCATAAAACAGTTACTATGAATTACGTTTGTACAATAAAAACAGAAATAAATAAGTAGCAAAAAAGAGGAATGGTAAGGTTGTGTTCATGAGTTCATGAACCATTCAGAAATCTGATGGGGGAGGGGAAGAAGCTGATGCTAAAATGTTGAGTCTTGAGGTTCCTGTACCTCCTCATCTGATGGTAGTAATGAGAAGAGAGCATGTCCTGGATGGGGAGGGCCCTTGACGATGGATGCTGCCTTCTTGACACACCGACTTTTGAAGATGTATTTGATAGTGGGCAGGCTTGTGGCCGTGATGGAGCTGGCAGACTCTACAGCCCTCCGCAGCCTCCTTTGATCTCCATACCAGGCGCTGATGCAACTAGTCAGAAAGCACTCCACTGTACACCTGTAGAAGTTGGCTAAAGTTTTCATAGTCATAGTTATACTTTATTGATCCCGGGGGAAATTGGTTTTCGTTACAGTTGCACCATAAATAATAAATAGTAATAGAACCATAAATAGTTAAATAGTAATATGTAAATTATGCCAGTAAATTATGAAATATGTCCAGGACCAGCCTATTGGCTTAGACAGCATCCTCTTTTCAGACACCACCGTGAGAGAGTCTAGTTCCATCCCCACAACATCACTGGCCTTACGAATGAGTTTGCTGATTCTGCTGGTGTCTGCTACCCTCAGCCTGCTGCCCCAGCACACAACAGCAAACTTGATAGCACTGGCCACCACAGACTCGTAGAACATCCTCAGCACCGTCCGACAG
Organism: Mobula hypostoma; assembly: GCF_963921235.1. NCBI lineage: Eukaryota > Metazoa > Chordata > Chondrichthyes > Myliobatiformes > Myliobatidae > Mobula > Mobula hypostoma. The sequence goes on from NC_086129.1 coordinate 41,960,584, forward strand.
ATGTTAAAGGACCTCAGTCTCCTCAGGAAATAGAGATGGCTCTGACCCTTCTTGTAGACAGCCTCAGTGTTCTTTGACCAGTCCAGTTTATTGTCAATTCGTATCCCCAGGTATTTGTAATCCTCCACCATGTCCACACTGACCCCCTGGATGGAAACAGGGGTCACCGGTACCTTAGCTCTCCTCAGGTCTACCACCAGCTCCTTAGTCTTTTTCACATTAAGCTGCAGATAATTCTGCTCACACCATGTGACAAAGTTTCCTACCGTAGCCCTGGCATACCGAATATCCTCAGACTCCTAATGATGAAGTACAGCCACTGATATACCTTCTTCGTGATCGCACCAATGTGTTGGACTGAGGATAGACCTTCTGAGATGTTGACACTCAGGAACTTGAAACTGCTGACCCCTCAATGAGAACTGGTCTGTGTTCTCCCAACTTTCCCTTCCCAAGGTCCCACAATCAATTCTTTGGCTTTGCTGAGGCTGAGCGCAAGGTTGTTGTTGCAACAGCAACCAACCAGCCAACCCGTCTCACTCCTGTCTGCCTTCTTGTTGCGATCTGATATTCTGTCAACAACAGTGGTCCGTTTAGAGATGGAGATTGTTATATTATGAGAATTAGATATTATTCAGATAATTCCTCCAAATGGTATTAAGCATACTACACCTTGAGACCTGTTAGCACATGCTTTTAACACAGTCTAACAAACCATGGTCACATTCAGACACTGATACGAATTACATAAACGGTTACTAATACTGGATAAGATAGTGCTGCTGATGCATTCACTGATATCGATACAGATTCCAAAATTAATTCAGATACTGACACAAGTAAGGGAAGTTCATTCATCTCATTTCAGTCCAAAAAAAAAATCCCAAATTACCTAAGTTGAGTATTCATTTAATTTGGAACTGAATTCAGGCTTTTGTTTTCATTGGAAAGGGATATAGATCCTTTATTAGAACTGACAAAGACTCCCAGACACAGAACATAGTTTTGCTTTCTACAGAGGCTGCCCATCCTGCTGAATGTTTCCAACATTTTCAGTTTCCATTTCAGATTTCCAATATACACAGTTTAATTCTTTTAGAAACCATAGAAAAACTACAGCACAGAAACAGGCCTTTTGGCCCTTCTTGGCTGTACCGAACCATTTTTCTGCCTAGTCCCCTGACCTGCACACGGACCATATCCCTCCATACACCTCCCATCCATGTATCTGTCCAATTTATTCTTAAATGTTAAAAAAGAACTCGAATTTACCACCTCATCTGGCAGCTCATTCCATACTCCCACCACTCTCTGTGTGAAGAAGCCCCCCTTAATGTTCCCTTTAAACTTTTCCCCCCTCGCTCTTGTCCTCTGTTTTTTTTCTCCCCTTGCCTCAGTGGAAAAAGCCTGCTTGCATTCACTCTATCTACACCCATCATAATTTTATATGCCTCTATCAAATCTCCCCTCATTCTTCTACGCTCCAGGGAATAAAGTCCTAACCTATTCAACCTTTCTCTGTAACTCAGTTTCTCAAGTCACGGCAACATCCTTGTAAACCTTCTCTGCACTCTTTCAACCTTATTAATATCCTTCCTGTAATTTGGTGACCAAAACTGAACACAATACTCCAGATTCGGCCTCACCAGTGCCTTATACAACCTCATCACAACATTCCAGCTCTTATACTCAATACCTTGATTAATAAAGGCCAATGTACCAAAAGCTCTCTTGACAACCCTGTCTACCTGTGATGCCACTTTTAGGGAATTTTGTATCTGTATTCCCAGATCCTTCTGTTCTACTGCACTCTTCAGTGCCTTACCATTTACCCTGTATGTTCTACCTTGGTTTGTGCTTCCAGAGTGCAATACCTCACACTTGTCTGTACTAAACTCCATCTGCCATTTTTCAGCCCATTTTTCCAGCTGGTCCAAGTCCCTCTGCAAGCTTTGAAAACCTTCCTCACTGTCCACTACACTTCCAATCTTTGTATCATCAGCAAATTTGCTGATCCAATTTACCACATTATCATCCAGATCATTGATATAGATGACAAATAACAATGGACCCAGCACTGATCCCTGTGGCACACCACTAGTCACAGGCCTCCACTCGGAGAAGCAATTCTCTACCACCACTTTTTGGCTTCTTCCATTGAGCCAATGTTTAATCCAACTTACTACCTCCCCATGTATACCTAGTGACTGAATTTTCCTAACTAACCTCCCATGCGGGACCTTGTCAAAGGCCTTACTGAAGTCCATGTAGACAACATCCACTGACTTCCCTTCATCCACTTTCCTGGTAACCTCCTCGAAAAACTCCAGTAGATTGGTCAAACATGACCTACCAGGCACAAAGCCACGTTGACTCTTCCTAATAAGTCCCTATCTATCCAAATGCTTGTAGATTCTGTCTCTTAGTACTCCCTCCAATAACTTACCCACTACCGACGTCAAACTTACCGGCCTATAATTCCCCAGATTACTTTTCGATCCTTTTTTAAACAACGGAACAACATGAGCCATTCTCCAATCCTCCGGCACCTCACCTGTAGATACCGACATTTTAAATATATCTGCCAGGGCCCCTGCAGTTTCAACACTAGTTTCCTTCAAGGTCAGAGGGAATACCGTGTCCTGGGGATTTATCCATTTTAGTTTGCCTCAAGATAGCAAGCACCTCCTCCTTTTCAATCTGTACAGTTTCCATGATCTCACTACTTGTTTCCCTTCATTCCATAGACTTCGTGCCAATTTCCCTAGTATATACAGACGCAAAAAAAACATTTAAGATCTCCCCCATTTCTTTTGGTTCTGCACATAGCCGACCACTCTGATCTTCAAGAGGACCAATTTTATCCCTTACAATCCTTTTACTCTTAATATACCTGTAAAAGCTCTTTGGATTATCCTTCACTTTGACTGCCAAGGCAACCTCATGTCTTTTAGGTTCAATTTCACAATTAAAATTCTATCCTATAAACTAATCACTTTTAATGGGAAGACACTTCCCTTCTTGTCAATTTTTTCAAATTTTAGAATATTGCTTCACTGCCTCAGTTGTTTAACATGAACTTAAATGAAAATCTTTAGCTTGGCCTCTCAGTTGAAGCAACTAAGCAAAATTTTTTTACCATTGTTATTGGAATTTATTTATTTTTTGAGATACAGTGTGGCAAAGACCCTACTGGTCCTTTGAGTTACGGTCTAATTATGGAACAACTTACAATAACCAATTAACCTACACCAACTGGTAGGCCTTTGGACTGTGGGAGGAAACCGGAGCACCCGGAGGAAACCCATGCGGTCATGGGGAGAACGTACAAACTCCTTATAGACAGCGGCAGGATTTGAACCCAGGTCGTTGATGCTGTGAAGCATTGTGCTAATCACTTTGCTACTGTGCCACCTCAAGTCCAAGAGAATGACAGACAATGACTGTGCAGATAAACCGGTGGATGGTCTTGGTCGAGAGATGAATGTTTGTGCTCAACTTGTGCTATGGAATCCTTTATCTCTGCCTGAGCAGTCTGAAATGCTCAAGGGGTGGGTGCAGTAACAAAATTGCCTTATGCATTATGAACTATGTACTGGAGAAGGCACACACCCAGTTTCTGTATGTGTATTACAGAAAATCTGTATTACAGGAAATACTACAGAAAGGAATCACAAAGTTATCTCATGTCTTCATGCCTTAAAATAGAACACAGAACAGTATAGCACAGTACAGGCCCTTCGGCCCACGATGTTGTGCCAATCTTTTAACCTACTCCAAGATCAATCTAACCCTTCCCTCCTACGCAGCCCATAACCTTCCTCTTTTCTTTCATCTATTTGCCTATGTAAAAGTCTCTTCAATGTCTCTCATCTATCTGCCTGTACTATCTCCCTGAGCAGCAAGTTCCATGCACCCACCCATCTCTGTGTAAAACAAAAACCTGCCTTTGACATCTCTCCCAGGCTTTCCTCCAATCACCTTAAAAGGATGTCCTCTGGTATTAGCCATTGCTGCCCTGGGCTGTCCTCTCTATCTATGCCTCTCATAATCTTATACACGTTTATCCTTTCACCTCTCAACATTCATTGCTCCAAAGAGAAAAGCTGTAGCTCACTCAACCTTTCCTCATAAGACATTTTCTCTCAACCAGGCAGCATTCTGGCAACTCCCTATCAACTTGCGCAGCAACTTTGGAGGATCTATGGACTTGGATTCCAAGATCCCTCTGTTCCTCCACACTGCTAAGAATCCCACCATTAACCTTGTACTCTACCTTAAATTTCGAACTTCTAAGGTGCATCACTTCATAGTTTTCTGAGTTGAACCCCATCTGCTGCTTCTCAGCTCAGCTCAATGTTCATTGTAACCCTCGATAACCTTCTACACGATCCACAACACTACCAATTTTTGTGTAATCTGCACCCGTCCACTTCCTTTTCCCAGACAGTTATAAAAATCACCAACAGCACGAGTCCCAGAACAGATCCCTGTGGAATACCATTAGTCACTGACCTCCAGGCAGAATATGCTCCACCTACTACCACTCTCTGCCTTCTGAGGGCAAGCCAATTCCGAAACCATGTAGCCAAGTTTCAATGGATTTCATGCTTCAGAACCTTCTGGATGAGCCTATCATGGGGAACCTTGTCAAATGCCTTAGTAAAATCAATATGCACATTTACTGCTCTACTTTCATCAATTGCTTTGTCACTTCAATCATGAGGAATAAACTACCCCTCACAAAGCCACGTTGACTATCCCTATGAAGACCATATTTTTTTCCAAATGCTTGTGCATTCTGTTCCTGAGAATTCTCTCCATTAGTTTACCCACCACTGATGCAAGACTCGTTGGTCTATAAATCCCAGGATTATCCTTACTACCTTTCTTGAACAAAGAAACAAAACTTGCCGTCCTCCAATCCTCTGGTACTACTCCTGTAGCCAGTGAGGACACAAAATGTATTGTGGACAGCGCATCAATCTCTTTCCTCACTTCCTGTAACCTGGGGTATATCCCATTCGTTCCTAGGGACTTACCTATCCTAATGTTTCACAAAATATCCAACACTATCTCTTTCTTAACCTTGACATGCCCGGCAAGTTAGCCTTTTCTCCACTGAACTCACATTCGTCAGGGTCCCTCTCATTGATAAATACTGAAGTAAAGTATTTATTAAGGAGTTCCTATACCTCCTCCAACTTCAATCACGTTTCCTCTTTTATCGCTAGCAGTCATACCCTCACGCTCGTCATCTTTCTGTCCTTCATGTATATGTAGAATGCCTTGGCGTTTTCCTTAACCCTACATCCCAAGGCCTTCTTGTGTCACCTTTTAGCTTTCCTAAGTCTCTTCTTAGGATCTTTCCTGGCTAGCTAATAACTCCCAAGAGTCCTGTCCAATTTTTGCTTCCCAACCCTTAAATACGCTTCCTTTTTCCTCTTGACTAGATGTTCCATCTCTTTCGCTAACCATGGCTCCTTCACCCTGTCACCCTTTCCTTGTCTCAATGGGACAAACCTATCCGGATCCCCTTGCAAGTGCTCCCTGAACAATCTCCACATTTCCAATGTGCATTTCCCTGAGAATATCTGTTCCCAGTTTATGCCCTGTGAGATCCTGCCTAATACCATTGTGATTAGTCCTCCCCCAATTATATACTTTCCCATAACATCTGCTCCTAGCCTTGACCATGGCCATGTTAAAGGTCAGAGAGTTGTCACTATCTCACATGTCATATGTTTTTTGTTTTTAGAAAACCCAGATGCTTATCAAGGGGTAAACAGAAAATCTAGGAACAGGAGTAGGCCCTATGACTCCTTGAAACTGATCTATACACAGTGCCCAGGTTATGACAAGCTTCAATTCCTGAGAACTGCTCCTAACGAAAATTGTTTGCAAGTCAGAAGTGAACAGAAACTGTGTGGAAGGGAATCACAGGAACAGCTGAGAGGGTGACTGAGCAGCTGACAGCTGATCTCACTGACTGAGTGAGCGAGGGAGGGAGTTTGTCTGACACTCCCAGCCCCCGATGTCATAGCTTGGTTGTGTGTGGTGGGGGTTGGAAGAAGAGAAGGCACATGGAAATACCCTATTCCCACCCCGTAGAAGATTCCCGCAACTCTGCAGCAGCCGGCAAATCCCAGCAGCAGTCTGCTGGACTCCGAGATGCTCAATGATAGGCATAGGGTGTCCGTAGGTCAAGTGTTTGTAACCAAAGGAAGACCTGTACAAGACTGGGGCTAAACATTTTCACCAACTCCAGCTGTCACAGCATTTCTTGCTCTTCAGTGTTCAAATATCTCTCTGTCTCAGCTTTGAACAGGGTCCATGTCTGTGCATCCGTAGCTCAAGAGTTGAGAATTCCAAATATCCACAAACACTAGTGAATTGATTTCACCTCTTCTCAGTCTAAAATGCCTGACTATGCATCCCCAAGAAGGAGAACATAGAACACTACAGCACAGTACAGGCCCTCTGGTCCACAATGTTGTGCCGGCCCCTTAACCTACTCTAGGATCAATCTAACCCTTCCTTCCCACATAGCCCTCCATTTTTCTTTCAACCATGCGCCTATCAAATAGTCTCTCAAATGCCTCTACCACCACCCCTGGCAGTGTGTTCCACACAATTACCACACTCTGTGTTAAAAAGCCTGCCTCTGGCATCCTTTCTACAGTATACTTTCCCTCCCAACACCTTAAAGTTATTCCCCCTGGTATTAACTGTTTCTGCCCTGGGAAAACGTCACTGGCTGCTCACTCTATCTATGCACTCTATCTTATCATCTTGTGCAACCCTATCAAGTCACTTCTCATCCTCCTTCTCTCCAAAGAGAAAAACCCTAGCTCGCTCAGCATATCCTGATAAGACATGCTCTCTAATCCAGACATCATCCTGGTAAATATCCTCTGCACCCTCTCGAAAGCATTCACGTTCTTCCTGTATGAGGTGACCAGAACTGAACATTAGAATAGTTAACTAGACAAAAAATGAATCAATTTCGGTGAGCCAAGAAGGATTTAAGGGAGAATTTGTTTACTGGAATGTCTTGCTGAGGTAATGGATAGAAATGATGAGGGAAATCCAGTCAATGTAGTTTATTTGGTTTTCTAGAAGACTTTTGAAAAGATGTCACATAACAACCTTGTAAGCAAAGCTGAAGCACATAGCATAAAACAACCATTAGATCTGAAGCGGAACAAGTACTGGACATGGGGTCATGGTGAATGGTCATTTCTTGGACGAGAGAGGTGGATAGTGGTGTTCTCTTGGGATCAGTGTTAGGGGCTTTGCTTTTTTTAAACTCTCTGTTAATGACCTTGACTTGGGACATAAAATCACATTTTCCAGACCTGCAGGTGACACACAACATTCCTTTCTTCCACATCCCCTCCCCTTCAATGACACATTCCCCAAATAATCCCTCCCTGTACTCTCCCCCTTCCCACTTCAGCCACTTCTCTACACTCCAACACTCTCCCATTCTAAAACACCCTCATTTCTGCCATCAGCAACTTCTTCAATGGCTCCTACATACCCTACACCCATTTACTCCACCACACTCTTTCTACCTCCCCCTTCCCCATGCCACACTTTCTATCAACCCATCTCCATCAAACCCTTCCCTTCCATCTCACCTTCAGGATTCAGGAAATGTCATTTCCATTTCCAGTTCCAATGCATTGTCGCAGGATGTCAATAGACTGGTCAAATAGGCAAGTGAAATTTAAGATTCTTAAGAGTTTTAATAAGATTTTTGAAAGATTTAAAAAATGATTTTTAAAATAAAGGTTGCCTGATGTGGGGATTGAGAGCTGTTGTACCATCCAAGCTGAGAGCGAAAGAGTTGAAGGAGCTACATGCCAGTCACCTAGGCATGGTCAAAATGAAAGCATTGGCGCAAAGCTTTGTCTGGTAGCCTGACATAGATCAGCAGATTGAGCAGCTTGCTATGCACTGTTTGGGATGCCAACACATCCAGAAGATGCCAAGAGCAGAACCTCTCTATCCCTGGGAGTGGCCTGTTCTACGAGTCTGTGGTGGCCAGTGCTATCATGTTTGCTGTTGTGTGCTGGGGCAGCAGGCTGAGGGTAGCAGACACCAACAGAATTGTGGGGATGGAACTGGACTCTCTGACAGTGGTGTCTGAAAAGAGGATGCTGTCCAAGTTGCATGTCATCTCGGACAATGTCTCCCATCCACTACATAATGTACTGGGTGAGCACACGAGTACATTCAGCCAGAGACTCATTCCACCGAGATGCAGCACAGAGCGTCATAGGAAGTCATTCCTGCCTGTGGCCATCAAACTTTACAACTCCTCCCTTGGAGGGTCAGACACCCTGAGCCAATAGGCTGGTCCTGGACTTATTTCCTGGCATAATTTACATATTACTATTTAACTATTTATGGTTTTATTACTATTTATTATTTATGGTGCAACTGTAACGAAAAACCAGTTTCCCTCGGGATCAATAAAGTATGACTATGACTATGACTATTACCCTGGCAGAGGATTCATGTGGATTTTGCCATACCATTCATGGGCATGGATTTCTTGGTAGTAGTGGAAGCAGCTACAAAGTTGCCAGCAGTGTTCCCAATAGCCTCCACTACAGCCTCGCACATTGTTGATGTGTTGAGAAGCCTCTTCTCAAGGATAGGTGTTCCAGAACACTTAGTGACAATGGACCACAGTTTGGTACGGAACAGTTTCAGTCATTCCAGAAAACGAAAGGAGGAAGACATATTACATCCACACCGTACCACCTAGCTACAAATGGCTTGGTGGAAAGGTTTCTCCAGAGTCTAAAGAACACACTGTGAGCAATATCAGCAGAACACACCACACTGATACTGAACCAGAAGCTCACCTACTTCCTCTTTGCATCTCGTAATGCAGCACTCTCCATAGCCAACAACTCACCAGGTATGCTGATCCTGGGTCATCACTTGTGCTCATACTTGGATCTCCTCAAACCCAATCTCAGAAGGAGCATGCAGGACAAACAGCTGAGACAGATTGAGGGCTCCTCAAACAAAGAGGTTCGATGTTTCACTCCTGGACAAGCAGTCCTGGTGAGGGACTACAGAGGTGATCAAAAGTAGGTACTTGGAAAGATTAAGGACAGAACTGGACCTCTCTCCTGTATCGTGGAGATTGTGTCTAATGTCATCTGGAGATGACACATGGATCAGTTGAGGAGAACAGAGTCAATTGTTAGAGAGGAAAGGTGTCCATAGCAGTCAGAACCACTTCCTGTAGTCCCAAAGTCAACTCCTGCATCCACCATGGAGGAGGGCACAGAACGTGAGATTGTCTCACCTGCTAAGCAGAGTCATCTGTGAGCACCACACTAAAAGGAAAACTAAGTAGGCAAAACATACCCTGGCTCCTATGTTTTTCTTTTGATTAGTTTCTGGAATTACAGAACATAATATCCTCCTTCTTCAAAGAATGTGGTTTCCTTTCCTCCACCATTGATGCTGCACTCACCCACATCTCCTTCATTTCCCAGCCATCTGCACTCACCCCACTTTCCCACTGCCTTAACAGGGATAGAGTTCCTCGTGTCCTTACCTAGCACCCCATGAGCCTCCATATCCAACATATCATTCTCCACAACGTACACCATATCCAAAGAGATCCTACCACCATCTTTACACCCCCCCCCCATCCACTCTCTACTTGCCACAGGAATTGCACCCTCCGTGATTTTTTTGCCTGTTCGTCTCTCTTCACTAATTCTCCCCCTACCCCAGCACATATCCCTACAAGCAATAGAAGTACTACACCTGCGCATTCACCTCCTCCCTCAAATCCATTCAGGGCCCAAGCAGTACCTCCAGGTGAGGCAACACTTCACCCATGAATCTATTGGAGTTGTCTATTGTTTCTGGTGCTCCCAGGCCACCCTCAGGGTGGAGGAGCCACATCTTATGTTCTGTCTGGGTAGCCTCCGAGCTGATGGCATGAACATCGATTTCTCCTTTTGGAAATCTTTTCTTATGCACTCCCCCTTCCATTTTCTTCTATTCCCCAACATGGCTTCTTACCTTTTCTCCACACCTGCCTATCTCCTCCCCTTGTTGCCTCTTCTTCTTCCCTTTCTCCCAAGCTCCACTCTCCTCTCCTACCAGATTCCTCTTTCTCCAGCTCTTACCTTTCTCACCCAACTAGCTTCACCAGTTACCTTCTAGCTAATCCTCCTTCTCCTTCTCCCACCTGTATATACTCAGACATCTTCCCCCTTCCTTTCCAGTCCTGATGAAGGGTCTTGGCCCAAAATGGAAAGGTTTGTTACTTTCCATAGATGTTTCCTGACCTGCTGTGCTCCTCCAACATTTTGTGTGTGTGTTGTTCAAGCAAGAACCTGTCAACTTCTTCTTTAAATGTACCCAATGACTTGGCCTCCACAACCACCTGTGGCAATCAATCCCACAGATTCACCACCCTCTGGCTGATGAAATTCTTCCTCATCTCTGTTCTAAAAGGACACCATTGTACATTGGACCTGTGCCCTTTGGTCCTAATATTCTGTTTCTCTAATAACATAGATAACTTTCCTGTGCTCCACCTGCCATCCTTTTACCCATTTATTATACTTGTCTTTATCCCCTTACAAGGCAGAAAATACTTTTTCTGCATATCTTTGCATCAATAATACACTTGGAAGCAATACATGGCTTATATTAATGATTTGGATTGTACCCTTCTCTCTAGAATCACACTAGCTGCAGCTTCCCAGCTTGGAAGTGACTTATTCATACTTGTCTTTCTTCTCTGTCATGGAGTCAATAACATGACTCTTATCTCTGGGAATAACCTTTGACATAGCACCTTATCAAAGGCTTTTTAACCTTTCTGTTCTGATATCATTTTTATAACTTTCATTTGCAACAACTCCAACAGATTTTTCTGTTTACTGAAGAGCAGAATGTTTAAAAGTACTCCATCACCTAAATAGAAACTTCCAATGTTTTGTTACTAACTTCCACAAATTCTCTCCAGAAACTGATGTAGTGATTGTTCTTCACTTGGTTAATAATTTTGGTTGATTAATAACAAGTTCTTGAACAATTGGTTGAATTACAATTGCATGGATGGCTTGTTGATTAAATTAACAACTCAATTGGCTAGTTGGTAGAGTTAGCAAATTCTATTTATAAATGAATCTGATAAGTACTATGTGATGTTAGTCACCATTTAAAGAGATGATCAAATGTGAAAGTTCTTATCTGTTCAAGACATGACTAGCATCTTTTAACACTTTTTTAAAAAAATTGTTGCTTTCTTGGAATCCCTTTATTAATGTTATAGAGTGGATTTTTTTTTCAAAATCTTTGAGTAACAGCTACTGGTAAGTAAAAAAAAAAATCACCCTTTCCTCTATGTCTCCATCTCTGCCTTTCTCTCTACCCTGCTCTCATCCCCCCACAATTACTTAAGATGCCAGTGACTCCCATAGGTGTAGTTCAGCAAGAGTTAGATTTCCCAGTCCCTGGCCTCTACTGAGAAATATTTTTTAAAAAATGCCTTCACTTCTAAGTCTGCACAGTGATGTCAGTTGAGCACGGTCACTGCCTGATATTTGCATATCTTCCATTTTTTTTACCAATCTCAAGTGCCAGAGCGGTCTGTCCTTCTATTCCAACGTTACATTCTGAGGCAAGGGAGTCAAATGTTCTTGTTAGGCTCGGTGTCCTACAGGACAGAAAATTGTAGGCTGGAACAAGAAAGTCTGAGTGTATAAACAAGTTCTAATATTCCACTGTAGTAGTGAATAGTGGGTGTTTCTGAGGTATGCTTTCTTCTCAAGGTTCAAATGCACCTTGAATATCACAGGGCACTACTAGAGGGATATTTCTGAATCAGAATCAGAATTGGGATTATCATCACCAGAATGCATTGTGAAATTTGTTAACTTATCAGGAGCAGCAGTTCAATGCAATACATAATATAAAAGAAATAAAGTAGAAATAAGTAAATCAATTACAGTACATGTTTATAGAATAGATTAAAAATTGTGCAAAAACAGAAATAATATGTTGAAAAAAAAGTGAGGTAGTGTTCATGGGTTCAATGTTCATTTAGGAATTGGATGGCAGAGGGGAAGAAGCTGTTCTTGAATAGCTGAGTGAGGCTTCAGGCTTCTGTACCTCCTACCTGATGGTAACAGTGAGAAAAGGGCATGCCCTGGGTGCTGGGGGTCCTTAATAATGGACGCTGCCTTTCTGAGACACTGCTTCCTGAAGATGTCCTGGGTACTTTGTAGGCTAGTGCCCAAGCAGCTTCTTTCAGTCCTGTGTAGTAGCCCCTCCATACCAGACAGTGATGCAGCCTGTCAGAATGCTCTCCACGGTACATCTATAGAAGTTTTTGAGTGTATTTGTTGACATACCAAATCCCTTCAAACTCCTAATAAAGTATAGTTGATGTTTGCCGCCTTTATAACTGCATTGATATGTTGGGACCAGGTTAGGTCCTCAGAGATCTTGACACCCAGGAACTTGAAACTGCTCTGTCTCCACTTCTGATCCCTCTGAGGATTCTTGTGTGTTCTTTCATTTTGCTCTTCCTGAAGTCCACAATCAGCTCTTTTGTCTTGCTGACATTGAGTGCCAGGTTGTTGCTGCGACACCACTCCACTAGTTGGCATATCTCACTCCTGTACACCCTCTCCTCTCCATCTGAGATTCTACCAACAATGGTTGTATCATCAGCAAATTTATAGATACTATTTGAGCTATGCCTGGCCACACAGTCATGGGTATAGAGAGAGTAGAGCAGTGGGCTAAGCACACACCCCTGAGGTGCCCCAGTGTTGATGGTCAGCGAGGAGGATATGTTATCACCAACCTGCACAGATTGTGGTCTTCTGGTTAGGAAGGTGAGGATCCAATAGTAGAGGGAGGTAGAGGCCCAGGTTCTGCAACTTCTCAATCAGGATTGTGGGAATGATGGTATTAAATGCTGAACTATAGTCAATGAACAGCATCCTGATATAGGTGTTTGTGTTGTCCAGGTGGTCTAAAGCTGTGTGGAAAGCCATTGAGATTGCAGCTGCCGTTGACCTATTGTGGTGATAGGCAAATTGCAATGGGTCCAGGTCCTTGCTGAGGCAGGAGTTCAGTCTAGTCATGACCAACCTCTCAAAGCATTTCATCACTGTAGATGTGGGTGCTACTGGGTGATAGTCATTAAGGCAGCCCACATTATTCTTCTTAGGCACTGGTATAATTGTTGCCTTTTTGAAGCAAGTGGGAACTTCCACCCGTAGCAGTGAGAGGTTGAAAATGTCCTTGAATAATCCTGCTAGTTGGTTGGCACAGGTTTTCAGAGCCTTACCTGGTACTTTGGGGGCCTTCTGCCTTGTGAGGGTTCACCCTCTTTAAAGACAGCCTAACATCGGCCCTTGAGACAGAGATCACAGAGTCACTGGGTGAAGCAGGGACTTTCACAGCTGCAGTTATATTCTCCCTTGCAAAGTGGGCATAGAAGGCATTGAGTTCATCTGGTAGTGAATACAAAAAGTAGTGGATACAGCCTGGTCTATCACAGACAAAGCCCTACCCACCATTGAGCACATCTACGAGGAGCACTGACCCAAGAAGGTAGCTTGCATCATCAGGGACCACACCATCCAGGACATGCTCTCTTCTCAATGTTGCCTTTGGAAAGGAGGTACAGGAGCCTTGGGTCCCACACCTCCAGGTTCAGGAAAAGTTATTACCCTTAACCATCAGGCTCTTGAACCAGCATGGATAATTTCACTCATCTCAACACTGAACTGACTCCACAACCTATGGACTCATTTTCAAAGACTCTACAACTCATGTTCTCGGTATTATTTATTTATTTACTTATTATTATTTTTATTTGTAGTTTGTCATCTTTTGCACATTGGTTGTCAATATTGGTAGTTTTTCATTGACTCTATTTCTTTGTATCTACTGTGAGTGCGTGTAAGAAAATGAATCTCAGGGTAGTATGTGGTGACATATATGTACTTTGATATTAAATTTACTTCGAACATGTCTCCTTACTCCCAAGCATGAGAACAGGGTGATGCTGTTCCAGCCCTTAAGTTCGTATCTGTACTCTAACTTCATCTGGTTGCCATAACACTCTAATATGTCTTTGCCAACAAAACGTTTTCTTTCTGGTTTCTCTGAAGAATTATTCTTAACCATTCCCAAAAGGGTTGTATTCTCTTGACCTCCACTCTCAGCATCAAAAACATGCTTACTGGTTATTGATTTGGTTAATATCCAAAGATGACAAATGATTGCTTAGTTTGACTACAGAACCTTAGTAACAATTATGAATATATGTAACTCTCAGAAAATCATTCATGCCAAGAGTTCCAACAAAAATACATTACACCTCTATTCTAAATGTATTTAGTGGTTTCTTGAAATGATATATGCTTGCAAATTATACCTACACATCCCTTGAGGCATGCTTTCTGGTCAGCAGTGGTTGAATTTATTATCAGAAATTAGACATTTGCCTAATTAGGAGTTATTTAAAGGCTGTGGCCATCCTGTTTGGGAGAATTATGACTAATTCAATTTCCTGTTGACAGGAGCTTCATTGCAGACAAAAATTAGCACAATGGTGAAGGTTTTTTTCTCCCCTAGGGAAGTGCAAGGAAAATCATTGGCCACTGTATCCATGAAAGTTGGGAATCTGATTTATTATCAGACTTAAATGATGTGAAATTGTTGTTTAGTGGCAGTGGTGTAGGCTAAAGACGTATAAAATTACTATAAATTACAAAATAGTGCAAAAAAATCAATGTAGTCTTAATTGTTTCATGGATGGACCATTCAGAAATCTGGCGGAGGGGAAGAAGTTGCTTCTAAATTGTTGTGTGGGTCTTTGGGCTCCTTTACCACCTCCCTGATGGTAGCAAAGATTAGAGAGCATTCGAGACCTAGATGGTGAGGATGGGAAGGATAGGATTCTGAAACGCTGTGTGCACGAAATAAAATATCTTGCACTGACTTTGTATTATTATACTACAGAATATGCAATATGTTTGTCTTGAGAGTTTAAATTGTGGCAAAGTAGCATCTTATTCCATACTGTCTTGATTTTCATTGGGTCATGTTTGATGTATAATTTCCCTCTGTTTCATCGACGGTTAGGTTTCTCAATTGCATAAAAATCTTTCTGCAGCAAATACTGCATACAAGTGAAATGTGGGAGGAACTAAGTAGGTCAGGCAGCATCTACAGAGTGGAATAAGTCGATGTTTCAGGTCAAGACCCACAAGTCCTGATGAAGGGTCTCAGCTTGAAACATCGACTGTTTATTCCTCTCCACAGATGCTACGTGACCTGCTGAGGGTCTCCAGCATTTTGTGTGTTGCTCTGGACTTCCAGCATCTGCAGAATCTCATGTTTGTAAGCGGAATGACGTACCTTGTTATCTCTGCAGAGAGGTGGAATGAAACAGCCACTGCTATCTGTTTTATCAACCAAGTCCACCCACACCTGCAAGACAATGGGAAACAAAATATACTGAGAGGGAAGATGGGCAGCAGGTAAACAATACAGGAATGTTTTCAACGCAAACAACAGGAATTCTGCAGATGCTGGAAATTCAAGCAACACACATCAAAGTTGCTGGTGAACGCAGCAGGCCAGGCAGCATCTATAGGAAGAGGCGCAGTCGACGTTTCAGGCCGAGACCCTTCGTCAGGACTAACAGGAATGTTTTTCTATTTTTGGCAGAGAAATGGCAGAGATTTGTGTGATTATGAATTAACAAGGAAGCAAAAGAGCGGCAATAGTTGCAGAAACAAGCCCCCCCACCTCCTTATTTGAAATGTGTGTTCAATTTTCAAAAGGGAATACTAATATTGTGCTTAGCCAGACTCCCTTGAGAGATGGGCTTGTAAGGAACATGAGACATTACAGCACAGGAACAGGCCCTTTGGCCTTGCTGAGCTGATCTAACTAAACTAGCGATTAAATGCCCAACTAAACTAATCCCTTCTGTCTGCACAATGTCCATATCTCTCCATTCTCTACATACTCATGTGCCTGTCTAAGAGCTTCTTAAAAACTTGTATTTGCCTCAGGAACCTCCTCTAGCAGCACATTCCAGACAGCCACCACCCTGTACTTCTCAAACAAAGAACTTGTCCTGCTCATCTCTTTTGATAAGGATGGTGGAGGAGCACCAAAAGGAACCATCTACTTTTCATTAAGAGTTGCACCTGGTACGCAAGTAATGGTGTTGCATTTGAATAGTGTTATTGAAAAGCTAAATGCTTCAACATTTTAAATTTTTCTCGGATGGTGCATGTGCCTTGTTAAGTTCTTTCAGCAAGGTTAATGGAGTTACTTTGTGAATGTACAGTCACTGGGTATAGTTGCAAGAATAAATCCATGAAATAGAGCACACCATAGCAGAGCGGTTAGGGTAATGCTACGACAGCACCAGAGACCCAGGTTCAATTCCTGTTGCTATGTGTAAGGGGTTTGTACGTTCTCCCTGTGACCATGTGGGTTTCCTCCAGGTGCTCCAGTTTCCTCCCACAGTCCAAAACAGTACTGGTTGGCGGGCTAATTGGTCACATGAGTGTAATTGGGTGGTGCAGGCTTGCTGGGCCAGAAGGACCTGTTACCATGTATCTCTAAATAAAATTTTAAAAAATATATAAATATTTAGAGGAGGTTTGTAGATTGATTATTCAGAGCATCAAAGGTTATGGGGAGAAAGCAGGAGAATGGGATTGAGAGCAATGATAAATCAGCCATGATGGAATGGCGGAGCAGACTTGATGGGCTGAATGGCCTCATTCCATTTTTATGGTCATCTGTGCAAATTTATCGAACTCATTGATTTTGAACACCTCTTGCCTGGATGATTACTCTTCTCCTGTGTGTCAGTGGTCTCTCTGGTCTGCAGTGATCTTACAATGGTCAAAATTTACCCTGAACTCATCTGCAAGTACCAAAACCTGACAACCCTCCTGATTTAACCATCTTTATCTCGGCCTTGTCAACTAGCCAATTTTCACCAGGGAAGCAGGTCATTTTGTTTGACAGTTGACAATTATGACAAAAGTGGTTTGTGGAATGTCTGAACTGAAGTGAATTTATTATTGAAGTATGTACAGTGTCATGTAAAAGTTTGGGCAGCCCTGGTCAAAATTTCTGTTACTGTGAATAGTTAAGTGAGTAGAAGATGAACTGATCTCCAAAAGTCAAAGTTAAAGATGAAACATTCTTTTCAACATTTTAAGCAAGATTAATGTATTATTTTTGTTTTGTACAATTTTAGAGTGAAAAAAAGGAAAGGAGCACCATGCAAACATTTGGGCACCCCAAGAGATTTGAGCTCTCAGATAACTTTTACCAAGGTGTCAGACCTTAATTAGCTTGTTAGGGCAATGGCTTGTTCAGTCATCATTAGAAAAAGGACAGGTGATGCAAATTTCAAAACTTTATAAATACCTTGACTCCTCAAACCTTGTCCTAACAATCAGCAGCCATGGGCTCCTCTAAGTAGCTGCCTAGCACTCTGAAAATTAAAATAAATGATGCCCACAAAGCAGGAGAAGGCTATAAGAAGATAGCAAAGCATTTTGAGGTAGCTGTTTCCTAGTTTGTAATGTAATTAAGAAATGGCAGTTAACAGGAACGGTAGAGGTCAAGCTGAGGTCTGGAAGACCAAGAAAACTGTCCGAGAGAACTGCTCGTAGGATTGCTAGAAAGGCAAATCAAAACCCCTGTTTGACTGCAAAAGACCTTCAGGAAGATTTAGCAGACTCTGGAGTGGTGGTGCACTGTTCTACTGTGCAGTGACACCTGCACAAATATGACCTTCATGGAAGAGTCATCAGAAGAAAACCTTTCCTGCATCCTCACCACAAAATTCAGCATCAGAAGTTTGTAAAGGAACATCTAAACAAGCCTGATGCATTTTGGAAACAAATCTTGTGGACTGATAGTTAAAATAGAACTTCTTGGCTGCAATGAACAAAGGTATGTTTGGAGAAAAAAGGGTGCAGAATTTCATGAATTGTTAAGTATGGGGGTGGATCGATCATGCTTTGGGCTTGTGTTGCAGCCAGTGGCACAGAAAACATTTCACTGGTAGAGGGGAAAAATGAATTTGATTAAATACCAGCAAATTCTGGAAGCAAACATCACAATCTGTTTTTTAAATAAAAGCAGAAGATGAAAAGAGGATGGCGTCTATAATAGGATAATGATCTTAAACACACCTCAAAATCCACAATGGACTACCTCAAGAGGTGCAAGCTGAAGGTTTTGCCATGGCTCTCACAGTCCCCTGACCTAAACATCATCGAAAATCTGTGGATAGACCTCAAAAGAGCAGTGCATGCAAGACAGCCCAAGAATCTCACAGAACTAGAAGCCTTTTGCAAGGAAGAAAGAGCAAAAATCCCCCAAACAAGAATTGAAAGACTCTTAGCTGGCTACAAAAAGTGTTTACAAACTGTGATACTTGCCAAAGGGGGTGTTACTCAGTACTGCCATGCAGGGTGCCCAAACTTTTGCTTTGGGCCCTTTCCCTTTTTTGTTATTTTGAAACTGTAAAAGATGGAAATAAAAAGTTTTCTTGCTTAAAATATTAAAGAAATATGTCATCTTTAACTTTATGCCTTTTGGAAATCATTCATCTTTTACTCGCTTAGCTATTCACAGTAACAGAAATTTTGACTGGGGTGCCCAAACTTTTGCATGCCTCTGTATATGTCACTTTAATTTGTTTTCTTGGAGGCATTTACAGGAAAATAAAGAAATACAATTCAATTTATGAAAAACTATAAATACAACAGAATTGCAATTCTGAAGGTTCAAATTCAACCTAAATGTGTTATCTAAGTATAGGTGTTGCCATATACTACCTTGAGATTCATCTTCTTGCAGGCTTTCACTGGAAAAAGGAAATACAAATTTACAAAAAAAAAACTATACCTGAACAAAGACCGACAAACAACCAATATGCAAAGAAGACAACAGCAAATAAAAATAGTACTGAGAACAGGAGTTGTAATAACCACAGAATAGTGACTGAAGTTATCCACACATGGTCAGGACCCTGATGGTTGTACTTGTGTTGAATAGATGTTATTGTAGCAATACCCTAAAACATTCAAAATCTGACATTCAGATTTACTGGAACTACATTCGTTACGTATGTTGACTTGTGATCTTTGCTCATAGTTCGGCGAAGGAAACAAATTCTCTGAAATGCATGCATTATCTTTACTAGGAAGTCCATCTTGTTTGAGTTTTTGGGGAAGAATTATTTTATTCAAAACAGTGGTTTCTCTGTCAAGCTGATGTATGCCCCAAAAACTAAAATACATGAAACCAAAATAATCTGAGTCAGAATGGAAGTGCGGTCACTAATCTGAGTCACTGCCGCGCGCTTTTTCGATTTACAAAATGTTTCTCTACCTGTGAGTGCAGGTAACATGTAGTTTGTGTTGCGCCGCAGAGGGCGTGGCAGGTGGAATCTCGGGCTGTCTCAAACCCGGGTGTACTGTCTTGTTACCTGGTTTTCCCCAGAAGCGTTGACATTACCTGCAGGAGGCTAGTGAGAAACCCACTGCCTGAAACTCGGAGGAAGTCTTGCCGCCCTGAGAGCTTCTACAACCGCAATAATGGTTAAAAAGACTCAACAGGTTTGTGGTCGTCTCAGTAACAGACTTTTTTTTTTGCTTTTAAAATGAGTTGGAGCCGGTAGGTAACCAAACACCCTTGGCAGTCTGTGCTTGTTAAATCTGGCTCTTTGTCACCGCGCAGGACAGCGTAGACTCCTGAAGTGTTTTAAATGTTAATGTGTTTCCAAAGCATCTGAGTCATTTTAACCGGTCTTGGTGATGCTTAGGACAATATTGGCCTTAAATCAACAGCTTCCTCCTTGCCATTTGTTCAGCGGTATTATATTTCTTAATTATTAACCTATGGTAATTCGCCTTGAATTTGCTAATTCATGTCGTGGCCCTGCCCCAGGTGTTTGTCCAGGCACTTGGAGTGACAGCAATAACAAACAAACTACTGGAGGAACTCAGCAGGCCAGACTCTTTTCCATGGAAAAGAGTAAACAGTCGTCGTTTCAGGCCGAGACCCTTCATCAGGACGTCTACTGTTCACTCTTTTCTATAGATAGTGCCTGGCCTGCTGAGTTCCTCCAGTATTTTGTGTGTGTTGCTTAGATTTCTAGCATCTGCAGGTTTTCTCGTGTTTGCGACAAACCGCGGTCTGCTTTTAGGGACTTCATGCTTTTGTGCGTTGGTTCTACCATGGAGACATTGCAGCAGTGAGTGGTTGATTATCTATCCAAATGACTGTAATTAATCAGGAGGAAGAACCCCGGGTGAGTGTTTCTCTCACCTGGTCAGTGGGGTTCGATGTGATTCCATGGTCAGGGTGCATAGGTGAGACGTAGATCAAATGCCAGTGTCAACTTTCTTCGAGGAAACAACGGATTAATATTCGTGGGTCTGATCCGGGAAGGAGACTTGCTACTGGGACTTCAAACGAAATAAAGAATGGATGAGAGGCTGGGGGTCAGTGAGACAATGAAGAGCAGGGATGTCATTTTACTGGCAGCTGGCAAAATAGTGAGTGGCGGAGGGGGTGGGTGGGACAGTCATCTGAACGGGAGGGGCTGTGTACAATGGACCCAATAACAAGTCAATAAGGAAGGGAGGCTGGGTCTCAGCCATCCAGATCTAACACTTCAGCGCACAGGTGATCTCTATTCCCAACAGCCATTTTAGGTCCAATGATCTCTGGTTATGGCTGTGTACTTTCGCCATCCAAAATGAAAGAAGAAAAATTGCATTTCTAAAGCGCAAACACAACAGATGCTGGAAATCTTGAGCAACGCACGAAGTGCTGGAGGAACTCAGCAAATTTCCTGAGAGGAGGAATAAACGGTCAGTGTTTCGGACTGAAAAGGAAGGGGAAAGAGTGCAAGCTGACAGGTGATAGGTGACACCAAGTAGGCAAGGTTGGGGGTGAAGAAGAGCTGGCAGGTGATAAATAGAAGAGTTGAAGGGCTGTAGAAGAAGGAATCTGATGATAGAGGACAGTGGACCAGAGGGAGGTAATGAGCAGGTGAGAAGAGTAGCGAAAGGGGAGTCCAAATGTGCGATTGGAAAAAGAAGTGGGAGAGGGAAGAATTGCCGGAAGTTAGAGAAATCACTTTCTATAGCAACTTCCTGTCTCGTGAAAGAAACACTGATGTTTAATCTGAAAAGCACCACTGGCTCACTGTAACATTGCTCAGATAAACTTGTTTTAGAGATGTTGCTTGCATTCTTCTCAGTACACTGGCTAGCACTGAGAGCAGCTTGTGTTGTCATACTTGTCTTTCAACAAACGTTGCTAACAAGTGACAAACTTGTAATCTTGTTGGCTTTTTGTAATATTATCAAAAGTTGTTCTGAATTGTCCTGGTTGAAGTCAGCAAACATCAAAAAAAAGTTCTCTTTTAAATTAAGTTAAAGGTTAAAACAAAAAACAAAATGATCAAAGAAATGACCTAACGTCAAGTTAGTTAGAACATTGAAATCTACAGCACGTTAGAGGCCCTTCGGCACACAATGTTGTGCCGATCATGTAACCTACTCTCGAACCTGCCTAGAATTTCCCTGCCGCATAGCCCTCTATTTTTCTAAGCTCCTTGTACCTATCTAAGAGTCTCTTAGACCCTATTGTATCCTGTTGTAGTTGTGACAACACTGATGCAGAATTATTACAGTTACCTCAAATGCAAGCTGCTTCAGTAATAATTCTGCACAAGTGTTGTCACAACTAATTTGTTGTTAAGTTGTAAGCACAGTAGATACTGGTATAGTTGGTCAAGGAGAGGGGCCTTTGGAGGGATGAATTTTAGCAGAAAGATGGAATCGGGTCTGCCCAACAGCTGGAAGAACATCATTCACTTGGCGGTTGTAGAGTCTTTTGAGGTTAGATTTGGAAGAGAGAAACCATAGAGGAGCTGAAAACCAGGAAGTTTTAAAATTGTGGTTTTGCTAGACTGCAAGTTAGTTTTTTTAAAAAAAAAAGCTAGCCAGTTCCATGGGCACTGGTCTCCCCACCACTGAAGGCACCTTCAAAATGTGATGCCTCAAAAAGGCAGCATCCATCATTAAAGACCCCTAACCACCTAGGATGTGTCCTCTTCTCATTGCTACCATTAGGGAGGAGGTACAGGAGCCTGAATATGCACACTCAACATTTTAAGAACAGGTTCTTTTCCTCTGCCATCAGATTTATGAATGGTCCATGAACACTACTTTGATACTTTGCTCTTTTTGTTCTAAGTATTTATTTTTATATATTATTGGGACTTCCAACTTTTTTGGCTTGCAGTATACTGCAGCTGCAAAACAACCAATTTCATGAAATTTATTGGCGGTGATAAACCAGATACAATTCAGTGTGCTGAGCTGCCTTGTCCTGACAATGCTCACCAGTTCCTAGTTTTGCCAGCTGACTGACCCAATTGTTGAAAGTTTCATTGCCGGATTATCTCCTCAAATGACTCTATGCTGCTGGCATTGTTCATCCTTCAAGTGTTCTACCTCCATAGTATTGGGAAAGTAGTCCAAATGGATCACTCAAATATTTAAAATTTTATATGCTCAAAAACTAAATTTTTTCTTGCCCCCCCCCCACTTCCCCACCCACCACTTCCCAATTCCTGCATGTTTGTTTGAAGGTGTCTGGATGATTGATCCTGAATTCCTGGTGAATCTAGGTTATTTTGTGAAGGTTCCCCTCGTGTTGTATGACAACCATAGACCCATTCACTGGCCACTTGTGCTGGGACAGAATGATTGGTAACCAGGAGCTGAACTCATAACCTTTGCAATTATCGGCTTATACTGTCCTGTCACACTGACCCATTGTGCCATTGCACACCAGTTTGGTGCCTGTTGTATTCTTTGGGAATACTTTGTAGACTTTGTAGGATTTCTGTTGCTGATGTTTGTGCATCTTCTCTAGCTGGTCTTTTGGTTAATGCTGAATGAAAAGCTCTTGTTAAAACCCAACTGGTTCACCAATGTTTTCCATAAAAGCAACAAATTATCCTTAATTAGTTTGAACTTGTCTGTGCTTGAAGGCAGAATGTATGAAATTGCTGTCCCAAATCTTAGTAGTTTGCATTTACTCTATCTAGGCCACTCAAGTTTGGGAAATCTTTTCCCTTTGACTCTTGCTCTGATTTTAAGTTAACTTTATACACTTGCTCTAATGAATGCAACCTTAAATTACCAGACCTTTTATATTTCTCCAGATTGGGCAAGGTAGGTGAGAATATGTTGCTGCTTGTGCTTCATACAGGGTAGAACCTAGATGTGCCTGTTCTCTAACAATGTACTGTCCAAAGCATTGTTATCTCACCAATAGATTTTAGCTTTTATGATGATCTGGAAAGCTATTCAGTCCACACTGGCTCCCATTTCGCTTCCCTGTGTCCCTACAGTTTATTCTCCCACACATGCCCCCAAGAGTACAGAGAAATTTTACAAGGATGTTGCTGGGACTTGAGGATCTGAGTTATGGGGGTAGGCTGAATAGTTTAGGACTTTAGTGTTGGAGAATGAGGGGAGATTTGATAGAGGCATACAAAATTTAGGGGTATAGACAGGGTAAATACAAGCAGGCTTTTTCCCTGAGGTTGGGAGGGGCTAGAGGGCATGGGTGAAAGGTGAAATATTTAAGGGGAACATGAGGGGAAATTTCCTCACTCAGAAGGTGGTGAGAGTGTGGAATGAGCTGCCAGTGCACGTGGTGGATACAGGTTTGATTTCAACATTTGAGAAGTTTGGATAAGTACATGGATGGGTGGGCTATGGTCTGGGAGCAGGTTGATGGGATTAGGTAGAATAATAGTCTGGCACGGACTAGCTGGGATGAAGGGCCTGCTTCTGTGATGTAGTGCTCTGACTCTATGCAATCAACTATCCCCACTCCCCAACCCAATGAGTTTGCTAAGAGGAAATAAATTCCCAGTAGAAACCCTCAGTCACAGGAAAATATGCAACATCTTGTTTTTGATGCAAGATCCTGGGCTGTCTCACTGTAAGGATTTGGATGGACCCGGTTGAAGAAAGGAATCTGTTTACCAGTAAATAATTGAGTGAAATTTCCCATGAAAATTAATTGTACTTTATGCAAACTGAAATTAATAGTTAACATCCAGCTTCATCTAATTATCTGCAGAAGATGAGTGATATGCAAATTTGGGTCATGTGAGTGGCGGGGAAGGGTGAAGTGGAAGAGGAAATGCTGGAAAATTAAAGTTGTCAGACTACTTTTTGAATATCTAGTTGCTGGTATAACTGCTAAATGCCTGAGCCTAAGGCAGTGTTTAGCTACCGCTGAGCTAGATTTTAATGCCAAGAGACGGGAGGATTGGAAAAGTTGAGGTATGCTTGTCAAATATTATATAATTTCGTTTTTCACCTCCTTCCTGCCTCTGCTGCTGCTGCTGCCTCTGAGTGTATGGGATGCGAGGGACTTCTCCCTTAAATTGAGGCCACTTCCCTCCTTCCCCAGGCATGTTGGTCAGGTAGCATCTGTGGAGGGAAGTGGACATTTTGGGTTGAGACAATTACTGGATTGAGAAGAAGGGAGAGCCCTTGTGAGGAAAGACTGAGGCAAGAGAGAATGAAAGGTGAATCCAGGTGAGAAGGCTTTGGTTGGCAAGTATACCGAGGTGGGAGGGGAGAGAGGGGTTGCAGCAGAAATGGGCTGGGAAATGATGTGGGGATCAATGGAGGACTGCAGATTTTGCGATCTATGAAAGGTAGGTGAAGAACTAAATAAGGAAAGTGGGGGGGGAGGTGGAAACAGTGAGATGGAGGGGACTGAATAGGAGGTGTGTGTGTGTTGGGCAGGTGGAGTAGGAGGTGGAGGGCAAACTGGGTGATAGGGAGAAGGGGGCAGTTTGGGGAATGAGGTGTCTGTGTTGACCATAGGAACAGTGGGGAAAGTGAAGTAGTTGTTGGGATAGGTGAAAGTGATGGGGCTGCAAATGGAGGGGGCCAGAGGAGAATTTGAAGGGTGTGTGGGGGAGAAGTGGAGAGAAAGGGACAGGGGAAAAACTTGCCTGAAATTGGGGAGTTCAATGTTTATTCTGTTAGGTAGTAGGAAGACACTACAGCACCTTGTATTGCACCTGGGTAGCGTGCGCGCCCACACACGCACACACTGTGTCTTCCTTTCCTATCAAATTCCATCACCAGCACACCTTTGTCATCTCTTTTTATCACCCTCCTAGCCTTTGCCTCTACCCTTCCCTCTCCCACTCAACTCACCTAATTTTCCGTCCTGTCCGGATGAGGAGTTTTGGTCTGAAATGTTGACCACTCATTTCCCTCCACAGATGATAGGTTCTTGATTTTAAAGGCATCCAAGGGTTTCAAGGAGAAGGCAGGAGAATGGGGTTGAGTGGGATAATAAATCAGGCGTGATGGAATGGTGGAGTAGACTTGATGGGTGAATGGCCTAATTCTGCTCCTATATCTTGTGTAACTCTTCCAGTGCTCTGGTGTTCTCTTCTGGCCTCTTGTGCATCTTCAATTTTATCCCTTCATTGGTGACCAGGCTTCCAGCTATCCCAACCCTAAATGGTTAATTTTTTCCTTACACTATTTACTACTTTCTTCCTTTTAACAATGAGGCCTACCCTATTGACTAAACTTGTAGATATTTGATAACGTCCCTGAGTAATGTGTGCTAGGATTCCTGTGAGATGACTGGGCTAAACTGGTTGTAAAAGGCAATTTGTAATTGTAAGCAAAACAAGCTCTTGGTTGTCAAATTGGACTAATCTTGGGGAAGAAACCGATGGTTTCTCCATCCTCCTCCAGGATTTTGAAAATGACTTGCTAATAGTTCCAATGCTCTTTCTCTGAATTGTGGCAAAGTGATCTGAAGATCACTCGTAGCTATATAAACAGAGCAAAATAATGCAATTGCAACAAATGAGATACTGGAGGAACTCGGTGATCAGGCAGCATTTGTGGAGGGAACTGTGTGATAGAAACATAGAAAATAGGTGCAGGAGTAGGCCATTCGGCCCTTCGAGCCTGCACTGCCATTCAGTATGATCATGGCTGATCATCCAACTCAGAACCCTGTACCAGCCTTCCCTTCATACCCCCTGATCCCTTTAGCCACAAGGGCCATATCTAACCCCCTCTTAAATATAGCCAATGAACTGACCTCAACTGTTTCCTGTGGCAGAGAATTCCACAGATTCACCACCCTCTGTGTGAAGAAGTTTTTCCTAATCTCGGTCCTAAAAGGCTTCCCCCTTTATCCTCAAACTGTGACCCCTCGTTCTGGACTTCCCCAACATCAGGAACAATGTTCCTGCATCTAGCCTGTCCAATCCCTTTAGGATTTTATACATTTCAATCAGATCCCCCCTCAATCTTCTAAATTCCAGCAAGTATAAGCCTAGTTGATCCAGTCTTTCATCATATGAAAGTCCTGCCACCCCAGGAATCAATCTGCTGAACCACCTTTGTACTCCCTCTATGGCAAGAATGTATTTTCTCAGATTAGGGGACCAGATGTTAGCTTCACTCGTGTTTGTTAAACTTATTTTCTAAATAGCAGCTGCCATTTGAAACGTCACAAACATTTGTAAGTAAACTTTGGATTATATTGCTTTGTTTAACTTGGTTGTAAACGGAAGTCAGTTGTCAGTTCTTAAAATGTAAATGGAAAGCAGCTTGAAGCCAAAAAAAACGCTTTACAGAAAACTTTGTAAATGTGCTGTGTCTCTTTACAGACAAGGTCACTGCTTTGTTATTGCTCAAGAGAAGAGTACAAGATTTCTGTACAAACTCCCATGAGGGCAGTAGGTGGTTTAATTTGGGTTGTTGTTAACAAACTGACTCAATTTGCTTAGTTCGAGGTAGCTTGCAGAACCAGATGAATAATACATTTAGCATATCAAAAACCGTTTATAGTTGGAAGAGCTTTGTGTACTCCAAAATTAGCTTTACAGCATTAATAATAGCTCGCTAAGATCCACATCTCAATGGTTTGTAGACATTGTGTTAAAAGGATATTTAAAGGAAGTATCATGTGTTTGTGAAGCTATTCAAGTGAAAGAAAAGAGGTAAATGTAGGCAGCAGTTCACACTTATTAAGAATGGGGTAAGGTACATAAAGGAACATGGAAGAGGCATTCCTCCAGCTTCTGTTTCTGTGACTGACAACTTGTCTGTCTTTGTCTTTGGTATGTTTTAGTTTATAGGAATTGTGACTGTTTTGAAAATCATTAATCCTTTGTGCAATAAATCCTTCGTGCTATGGAAATGGTTTGTAACTAGGAAGTCCTTGGAGTTTTGAATGTGTAGATTTAACTGTATCACTGTAAATAAATGAACTGCGTCTTAAACTACCTTGTTAGCTGGAAGCATCTTCTCAGTAGGTGTGTGTGGGGGGACACTGCTCGAATAGTAGGTATTAGCAATTAAACTCGCCATAGAGAATAAACAGGGAAGTAAACTAGTCTTTGAAAACTGGGTAGTTACAGGATAATCTCCCTTTTGAGAGAGTAGTCATGGCTATTTGTATCCAATAGGACTTGAAGTCAACTTTTGATTTAGAACGATGTGGTCAGCAAAACCAGCACCATTGCGAATAGACAGTTGACGTTTCAGGTTAAGACCCGGAACTGTTGTTTCTTTCATCCGTTTAAGATACAGCCTTTGCATTCATTGAAGCCTTCTGGTTATTGAAAGTCCTAGACAGTGGATGTGAAGAAGATTCTTCCTATAGTGGGAGAGACTAGGACCAGAGGGATGTCCCTTTTAGAATAGAAATGAAGAGGAATTTCTTCAGCCAGAGGGCAATGAACCTGTGGAATTCATTGCCACAGATGGTTGTGGAGGCCAAGTCATTGGGTATATTTAAAGTGGAGGTTGATAGGTTCTTTGACTTGGCAGGAAAGACAGAGTCAATGGATGTTGTTTATTTGGACTGGATGGGCTCTTCCCCCCAGGGTTCTGAAAGAGGTGGCTGAAGAGACTGCAGAGGCATTAGTAATGATCTTTCAGGAAATATTAGATTCTGGAATTGTTCTGAAAGACTGGAAAATTGCAAATGTCACACCATTCTTTAAGAAGGGAGAGAGGCAGAAGAAAGGAACTTGTAAGCCAGTTAGTCCAACCTCAGTGGTTGGGAAGATGCTGGAGTTGATTGCTGAGGATGAGGTTATGGGGTGCTTGCAGGTGCATGATAAAATGGGCCAAAGCCAACAGGGCTTCCTCGGGGGGAAATCTGGCCTGACAAATCTATTGGTGTTCTTTGAGGAAATCAGCTGTTTCACCATTGTCCTGCTTGTGTTTATTTGGCTTTTCAGAAGGCCTTGACAAGGTGCTGCACATGAGGTTGCTAAATAAGATGAGCCCTGGGAAATTACAGGAAAAAATATCAGTATGGATAAAAGATTAGCTGACTGGCCCAAGGGAAAGAGTGGGAATTGTTACGTACCCCGTAACTGGGTTGCCAAACCAGCAGAAATGGATCACTCGGTTGGAGTCTGGAGTACTGGAACTAAGAAAGTTTTATTAAAGAAACAAGCAACACAGTAATCGAAAGGATAATAAATGCAACAGTTCAGCGATTATAAACACACATGTGCACAGAATTAAGATAACAGCATCAATCAAGCTCTGTCGTTGTCTAGGGGTAAATGACCAAATTTCAAAGTGACTCAAAGTTCAGTCCAGTTTAGTAGTTCAGTTCGCAGTAATCGTTTCCATGGCGATGGACAACGTGGGGGGGAGAGAGAGAGAGAACAGGAACAACTGATCATTCAGACACGGCTTCACTCACAGACCGGCGATTTTGGGCAGGTCCTTGGTGATGTCACCTGAGGTCACCGACTGTGACCCCTCCTCCAGATGCGGTCGATCCTCTGCAGTGAGCCCGGCACCCAGGCAAGGGCGGACACACACCGGGTTCCCGCTGATCGTACCTTTCCACCCTGTGCGTTGTCTGGTACTTCCCACCGACTCGTGAGAAGCGTACCGCTTCCAGGGTCTCGTTACCTCGGGTGGCGTGTGTGACCTGCCTTAGCGAACCGGTCCCTTTTTATCCCCCTGCTGGGGTATCGCCTGTCCATCACTTCAAACAGTTCAAGGTTCAAAGGGGGGAGCCGCTCCAGAGAGCTCTCTCTCCCCCGTCCCTTCATTACACATCTCCAGACGCTGCTCCATTGTTCCTTATCTCTCCTTCCCCTGAGGGCAGGTGGCAGACCACTTGCTGATGTCACTGATGCTAACCTAGGCTAGCAAACATCTTAGTTTTATGTGTATTCTCATCACACTTCCCCCCTTTTAAGGATTTTTACCGGGAGGTAAAAATTACAAACATGAATACATTATTTGATACATACACAAATATACATCTTTATCAGCTATTTGGCTAACACAGCGAGTTTGAAGCTTGTCAACACCTTGACAGACAGTCATCGCATTTTCTGTTCCTTTTACACGTGTTATTAATAATCCCTTAGACCAGGCTCCAACTCAGCAAACTTCATAGTGGCCAAAAACACTGATGAATTGCGACCAATGTAACCTCTCATTTGGTTTTGTCCCGGACCACAATAACAAGGGTCGTCCCATTCCGACTCAGTTTTCTCTCGCAAGGCCTTAGTAGGAGGGGGACGGGTATTGACCGCAGAGTTACTGCAAAACTTCCTGCAGTACCCCACCATCTCCAAGAGCCTTCTGAGGGCCCTCTTGTCTGTCGGGGTTGGGAGGTCAGCGATAGCCTGCACTGTAGCTTGCATCACTGCCAGCTGCCCCTGTGTCACCACAATTCCCAGGTAAGTAACCTTCATGTGGCCGAACTCATTTTTTTCAAGGTTCACTATCAAGCTGGCTTCAGGCAGCCGTATTAAATTGCCAATACACACCTCTGTGTTCCTCAGCCCTTTAGTCACTGAATTACTCATTAAATATGAATGTTGTTTACTAGGCTGACCTATTGTAACAACAATCACCCAACGTCCCAGTTCTTTGCATTGCCTCGGGACAATCAACCACACGGGTGCGAGTCGTTTAATTACTTCTTCTAAAGATTCGCTTTGTTCAGGGATTAAGGGAGAGACCTTATCAGTAGACCTGGCCAAAACAATAGCCTTCTCCCATCTGATCGATCCCATACTAATCTTTTCAAAATGGTTTTTTCCTCTTATCAGGGGGCCCCTAGCTTCATTGATTTCCACGCTAACACCGACTAGGTTTGTTAGCATATCAAAAGCCGGTGACCGTCTCAGTTCGCGTCGGTCATGATCAATAACATTTTTCCCCCTGGGCAGCCGGTAAATCTCTTTCATGATTCCAACAACTGTTTCCTCCAGCACCGCAAAATGTCCACTGGGGGGTACCTCGTGGGCCATGTTAAAAACCTCATCCCCATAACTCTTTTGCACCACCCCCCATTCCTCATCTGCGGATACTGTACTTGATTTCCCTTTTAGCACTTCCTCCTCCGCACAATAGCCTAGTAGTTCCCTTATCAAGGCTGTGTCAGAGAGAGCGGTCTCTGCCAAAACCATCAGCCCCTCGTCTCGCTCCTGCGTCTGCACAAATTCTTTCCTGGCTACTGCTACGTCCGTCCCAGCTCCCTCACTACCTCTTGTCTCACTACACCCCGTCTCATACAAGGTTGGCAGAAACTTTTCAGCTAAATTCACTATCGCGGGCCCGTGATGAACCTGTGAGTCCATGGGCGGGGCCTCAATGCTGGCAGGCTGACCTGTCAATCTCACGACTGGGAACACGATTCCTCCGGCGATGTCATTACCGAGCAAGACTTCCACGTCTTTCATCGGTAATTCGGACCTCACCCCGATCGTGACTAGTCCAGAGACCAGGTTGCTTTGTAAGCGTATCTGGTGCAAAGGGACTGACTCTGTCCCTTCCCCAATACCTTTGACCTCTACCTCCCCAGTCTGGGTCTCTGATCTAAACTCTAATACACTCTTCAGTGTTAGTGACTGACACGCTCCCGTGTCTCTCCAGATCCGCACTGGAACTGGTTTTAACCTCTCCTTCACTGACACCAGTCCGGCCGAGATAAACCTCTCGCGCCCTTCCTGGACTTTTTCAGACCTGTCCTTCCCTAGCGGTTCGCTTAACAGCTCGATACAGCCATTCAAAATTTCCGCTTTTCCTTTCCCCGTCTCCTTCCTTGGGGCAAAGCACCTGGACGCAAAGTGTCCGACTTTCCCACAATTATAACAGACGACCCCAGGAGACTTCCTACCAGACTGCTCCCGGTCTACCTTATCCTTTTCACTAGTCCCCGGCTTACTTTCTGACTTTTCCGGCGGACTCTCCCTGCCGTCCTGACTACCCTTCTGGTAGCCTTTACTCGGGGCAAATTTCATTTTATGCGTCAACGCATACTCATCCGCTAACTTAGCAGTTGCGGCTAACGTGGCTGCCTCTTTCTCATCGAGGTAGGGTCTCATACCCTCAGGGACACAACCTTTAAACTGCTCAATCAGGATCAGTTGTAGCAGTCTGTCATAATCCCCCTCTACCCCCTTTGAGGCGCACCAACGCTCACAATATGTCTGCATCTCACGGGCAAACTCCAAATACGTGCGGTCCCACTGTTTCCTCGCATTCCGGAACCTCTGCCGGTATGCCTCCGGGACCAACTCATAAATCCTGAGGATGGCCTCCTTCACCACCTCATACCTCTGGGCATCTTCCGCGGACAGGGCTGAGTAAGCTTCTTGGGCTTTCCCTTTCAGTACACTCTGAAGTAACACAGCCCACTTATCCCTCGGCCATTCCTGACTTATAGCCACTTTTTCGAAGTGGAGGAAGTACCGATCCACGTCGGTATCGTCAAACGGGGGAACCAGCCTCACCTCCTGGGTCGCCCGGAACCCTCCACCTTGGTTCGGCACGAGCCCCTGCTCGGCCCTTATCTTTAACTTCTCCAGCTCAAATTCCCTTTCCCTCTGTTTCCCTCTCTCTTCTCGCTCCCATTGCCTCTCTTTCTCCTCTCTCTCTAACTGTCTGTCCCTCTCTTTCTCTTCTCTCTCCAACTGTCTTTCTCTCTCTTGCCTTTCCACCTCTCTCTCTCTCCTGCCTTTCTAACTGCTTCTCTTCGTGTTCTAACTGCCATACCCGGAACTCGTGCTCGAGTCTCAGTTTTTCAAGCTGTACCTGTACCGCATCTCCAGCAGGTTTTTCAATAGACACCACCCCCAGCTCACCTTGGGGAAACACACCTTTAGATACATAGTGCTCTACAATAGCTCTGTGTATCTGCTCTCTCCTCATTGTCGACTTCACCTTAGCAAGATTCAACCGTTTGGCCACAGCTACCAATTCCGATTTCCTGGCATCCTCTAATGCCTCCAAGGTCGGCGCCTTTATAAATTCCTCGGCCTCCATTTCTGCTGTTTGTCTTTTCTTTCTTTCGGGAATTTTAACCCAATCAATTTACTCCGTCCCAAATTTAGCGTTCAAAATCGCGGACGAGAACCCCACTTATGTTACGTACCCCGTAACTGGGTTGCCAAACCAGCAGAAATGGATCACTCAGTTGGAGTCTGGAGTACTAGAACTAAGAAAGTTTTATTAAAGAAACAAGCAACACAGTAATCGAAAGGATAATAAATGCAACAGTTCAGCGATTATAAACACACATGTGCACAGAATTAAGATAACAGCATCAATCAAGCTCTGTCGTTGTCTAGGGGTAAATGACCAAATTTCAAAGTGACTCAAAGTTTAGTAGTTCAGTTCGCAGTAATCGTTTCCATGGCGATGGACAACGTGGGGGGGAGAGAGAGAGAGAACAGGAACAACTGATCATTCAGACACGGCTTCACTCACAGACCGGCGATTTTGGGCGGGTCCTTGGTGATGTCACCTGAGGTCACCGACTGTGACCCCTCCTCCAGATGCGGTCGATCCTCTGCAGTGAACCCGGCACCCAGGTAAGGGCGGACACACACCGGGTTCCCGCTGATCGTACCTTTCTACCCTGGCCGTTGTCTGATACTTCCCACCGACTCGTGAGAAGCGTACCGCTTCCAGGGTCTTGTTACCTCGGGTGGCGTGTGTCCTGCCTTAGCGAACCGGTCCCTTTTTATCCCCCTGCTGGGGTATCGCCTGTCCATCACTTCAAACAGTTCAGGGTTCAAAGGGGGGAGCCGCTCCAGACAGCTCTCTCTCCCCCGTTCCTTCATTACACATCTCCAGACGCTGCTCCATTGTTCCTTATCTCTCCTTCCCCTGAGGGCAGGTGGCAGACCACTTGCTGATGTCACTGATGCTAACCCAGGCCAGCAAACATCTTAATTTTATGTGTATTCTCGTCACAGAATAAAGGGGTCTTTTTCTGGTTGGCTGTCAGTGACGAGTGGTGTTCCACAGGGGTCAGTGTTGGGACTTCAGAATTTGATAGGTTCTTGGTTAGTAAGGTGTCAAAAGTTACAGGGAGAAGGGAGGAGAATGGGGTTATGAGGAATAATAAATTGGCCATGATGGAATGGTGGAGCAGTCTTGATGGGCTGAATGGTGAAATGGTCACCAATCTCGATAGGTGAAATTTTGAGGGTACAGGATCTTTATGTTCCTGTGAGGTTGAAAGGAAAGGTTAAAAGTTTTCAAGGGATATAGGAAACTTCTTTTGGAAAAAGAGAGGGATCTACAATAAATATAGGCAGCTTTGAGTTAAGGAGGTGCTCGAGAAATATAAAGAATGTAAAAAGAATCTTAAGAAAGAAATTAGAAAAGCTAAAAGAAGATATGAGGCTGCTTTGGCAAGTAAGGTGAAAATAAATCCAAAGGGTTTCTACAGTTATATTAATAGCCAAAGGATAGTGAGGGATAAAATTGGTCCCTTAGAGAATCAGAGTGGATGGCTATGTGCGGAGCCAAAAGAGATGGGGGAGATTTTAAACAATTTCTTTTCTTTGGTATTCACTAAGGAGAAGGATATTGAATTGTGTAAGGTAAGGGAAACAAGGGTAGTTATGGAAAGTATGATGATTAAAGAAGAGGAAGTACTGGCATTTTTAAGGAATATAGAAATGGATAAGTCTCTGGGTCCGGACAAGATATTCCCTAGGACATTGAGGGAAGTTAGTGTGGAAATAGCAGGGGCTCTGACAGAAGTATTTCAAATGTCATTAGAAACTGGGATGGTGCCAGAGGATTGGTGTATTGCTCATGTGGTTCACTGTTTAAAAAGGGTTCTAAGAGTAAACCTAGCAATTATTGGTCTGTGAGTTTGACGTCAGTGGTGGGTAAATTGATGGAAAGTATTCTTAGAGATGGTGTATATATAATTACGTGGACAGACAGGGTCTGATTAGGAACAGTCAACATGGATTTGTGCATGGGAGGTCATGTTTGTCAAGTCTTATTGAATTTTTTGATGAGGTTACTAGGAAAGTTGACGAGGGTAAAGCAATGGATGTTGTCTATATGGACTTCAGTAAGGCCTTTGACAAGGTTCCACACAGAAGGTTAGTTAGGAAGGTTCAATTGTTAGGCATTAATATCAAAGTAGTAAAATGGATTCAGCAGTGGCTGGATGGGAGACACCAGAGAATAGTGGTGGATAACTGTGTCAGATTGGAGGACGGTGTGTAGTGGTGTGCCTCAGGGATCTGTACTGGGTCCAATGTTGTTTGTTGTATATATGTGTGTGTGTATATATATATAATATATTTATGATCTGGATGATGAGGTGGTAAATTGGATTAGTTAGTATGCAGATGATACTAAGATAGGTGGTGTTGTGGATAATGAAGTAGGTTTTCAAAGCTTGCAGAGAGATTTAGGCCAGTTAGAAGAGTGGGCTAAAAGATGGCAGATGGAGTTTAATGCTGAAAAATGTGAGGTACTACATTTTGGTAGGACTAATCAAAATAGGACATACGTGGTAAATGGTAGGGCATTGAAGAATGCTGTAGAACAGAGGGATCTAGGAATAATGGTGCATAGTTCCCTGAAGGTGAAATCTCATGTGGATAGGGTGGTGACGAAAGCTTTTGGTATGCTGGCCTTTATTAATCAGAGCATTGCGTATAGGAGTTGGGATGTAATGTTGAAATTGTATAAGGCATTGGTAAGGCCAAATTTGGAGTATTGTGTACAGTTCTGGTCACCGAATTAGAGGAAAGATGTCAACAAAATAGAGAGAGTACAGAGAAGGTTTACTAGAATGTTACCTGGGATTCAGCACCTAAGTTAAAGAGAAAGGTTGAACAAGTTGGGTCTTTATTCTTTGGAGTGTAGAAGGTTGAGGGGGGACTTGATAGAGGTGTTTAAAATTATGAGGGGGGGGGGATTGATCTGCTGGACGATGCTGAGGATGTTCTATGAGTCTGTGGTGGCCAGTGCTATCATGTTTGCTGTTGTGTGCTGGGGCAGCAGGCTGAGGATAGCAGACACCAACAGAATCAACAAACTCATTCGTAAGGCCAGTGATGTTGTGGGGATGGAAATGGACTCTCTGATGGTGGTGTCTGAGAGTAGGAGTTTGGTGTGGACTAGAAGGGCCGTGATGTCCTGTTACCGTGCTGTAATTGTTATATGATTATAATGGCCTAATTCTGCTCCTATGTCTTATTGCTTATGATTTAAGTTTTCTGTGCATAACAACAAATGAAGATTTAAAATATATTTTGAACATTTCTAGT
Source organism: Mobula hypostoma (assembly GCF_963921235.1). NCBI lineage: Eukaryota > Metazoa > Chordata > Chondrichthyes > Myliobatiformes > Myliobatidae > Mobula > Mobula hypostoma. The sequence goes on from NC_086129.1 coordinate 41,996,315, forward strand.
ACATTTTTTGTTCTTCGACCCAAAATACTTTGAAGAATGAAGGTTATTGCCTGAGAACTGAGAATAGTTTGAAAAGCGAAATCTCTCTAACAGCTTTTGAATGAGGCCTGATTCATGAGACCTCATTCATTCTGAATGTAAATGCAATGAAACGGGTAGATGTTTTGCTAACCAAAAGACTTTGGTTTAGATCGTTAGCTAAAGAACTGGAAGTGAAATAAGTATTTACTCACGCTGAGTTGCAACCTGCATCTCAGTGAAGTGTGCAGCAAAAGCGGATGGAATGGAAATGGTCAGCTGAATGAAAACTTAAGGGGAAAGCCTTTACGGGGGGTACAGGGAAAGAGCTTCTCGTATGTGCAACTGTGTGTGCCCAGGTGCAAAGAGAAACATCCTTGCAGCAGTGTCATAGGCCCATAACATCAGATGGATTTCATTTGCAAGAAATCCATAAACTAAACCTAAAACAAATTTTACAAGAAAGAATGCAATTGGAACAAAAAATCCATTTTGCTGTAAAGTGATCAGAAGTGGTTATAGTGCTGCTAAACTGTAGTGCTTAGTGTTTTGGTGGTTGGTTCAAAAACTAAATGGCTGAAGACATAGCTGCTCTTCAACACAGGACTGTAAGACGGGGCAGAATTGGACAGAGTAGGCGAAAGGTCAGAAGTGTTAGATGGAATACAGGGTAGGGAAGTGTATGGTCATACATTTGGGTAGAAGGAATAAAGGCATAGAATATTTTCTACATGGGGAGAAAATTCAGAACTCGTGCAAAGGAACTTGAGTACTCGTGGAGGACTCCCTAAAGGTTAACTTGCAGGTTGAGTTGGTGGTGAGGAAGGCAAATGCAATGTTAGCATTCATTTTGAGAGGACTGGAATATAAGACCAAGGATATAATGCTGAGGCGTTATAAGGCATTGGTTAGACCACACTTGGAGTAATGTGAGCAGTTTTGGGCCTCATCTTTGAAAAGATGTGCTGACATTGGAGGGGGTCCAGAGCAGGTTCATAAGAATAATCCTGAGAATAAATGGGTTAATGGGCATTTGATGGGTCTGAGCCTGTCCTTGAGTTCAGCAGAATGGTGGGTGGGGGAGGGGGGAATCTCATTGAAACCGATCAATTATTATGTGGGACTTCAGGTTTCTGAACCTCCTTCCCAATGATATGATGGCACCAAAGGCGGACTAACTGAATGATACTTTCAAAGAGCGGGCACATGCGTGATAAGCCAAATTGTTACTTTCTTTGATGGGTGAGGTATTTTCACTGATGGATCAGATGATGAAATTGAACCTTGTTGAACATTTCCTCAGTGACACGATTTCTGGAGTTCAGATATCTCCAATGGTTTGTGAAAAGACTCAATGTTTTAGGAACACCATCAGACTTCTGAATGAATGAAGAACCTGCACATAAACACTACCTCACTATTTTTGCTCTTTCTGCACAACTTATTTAATTCATTTTTAAATATATATTTCTTGTGGTTTTTTTGTATTGCATTATGCTGGCACAAAGCAACAAATGAGCATGATATTTATCATATTTAACTTTGCTTCTGAAGATTTGAAAGTGATGTCAGCTTGTGGTTTGGATTGATATTAAAATCCTTGGCCAAAGTCCAAGTTTATTGTTGTACAGGTGTGTGTGTTGAAACCATAGTTTCCTCATTCAGCTCAACAAGCGTTGCTGGTTTTAGTACACATTTATCCATATACTACTAAAACTCTCACGCTCTGTCTGTCTGTTTGTAACCTCCAATTAGCGCAAACGGTGCATTACAGCGGCACTTTTTTTGGCTAAATCGAATTAAAATGCGCTAACTTACAGAATGCAGGCAAAGTTCAGGGTTATATATTCATATAAAATTGCTCATTCGCCAAAATCACAGGCTCCCTTTTATTCCGAGAGCCGATCTGCCATCATGGACATCGGGACACAACAGCCTGATGCATGCGCACGGCCAGCCTCAGCAGCAACACCTACCGGAGCAAAAGGGCAGGGCAGCTCTATTTCGAGGGGTCACATTCTGCCAATCACCATCAGCATGTGCAGGATTGGGACAGATCTAACTGCCACCCATCAGTAAGAGATAATTAAATCTTATTGTAATGATGTACTTCGAGACACCCATAAAACCCTTTGCTGCAGGCAAAAGACAGCGGTGACTATATCATGTCCATTTAGGAGAGCACCAACCACATCATCTAGAATAATCAGCATCCTCTGGTGTTCATGCTTCGTATCTTCTATCCAGCATTAGGGTAAAAAAAAATGGTCGGCCTAATTATGCCGCGTGGAAAGGGAAGGGAGACATTATGGTCAAGAGATGACGCCAAACATCCTCGAGAAGCGGCAAGGAGAGGGAGAGAACATGAATCAGATGAGGCCAGGGCCGCAGGACTCCAGGATCAAAGAGTCAGGACAAAAAAAGATGAGAGAAGAAGAGACCGAGGAGGAGAGGCATGCACGTCTCTAGGATCAGAGACAAACAGCAGAAGAGATGACGAGACGGGGGATGAAAGGGCTGCATGTCTCCAGAATGACAAAAACAGGCACAGGAGGAGGATAGAGGAGGAGACAAAGGAGCTGAGAATTTCATGTCTCCAGGATCAGAGACAAAGAACAAACAGTGGAAGAGATGAAGAGATGGGGGTTGAAAGGACTGCATGTCTCTGGAATGACAACGAGAGGCCCAAGGGTGGTGGATAAACCAGAAGTGATGCCATCAAAAGTGTCCTTTGTTAAACAAGGAGGAGCTATATTTGCTTTGCTATGCGTCGTTCTCCTTTAATAAACTGAGGTTTTGTACTTCAGTTTCCAAAGCAAAGCGATACCAATAGCATTCAGGAAAATTTAATGTTCATTCTGGTCACATCAGACTGCACTACCCTTCTCTCAAAGGGCGCCCCAACAGGTCATCCCATTGTCTAGTGACACTTAAATGTGAAAGGACAATGTTTCTCATTTTTAAGCTTTGGAAATGAGGAAGAAACCCCAAATTTTGGCAAGTTTGGATTTTCAAAGCTTTTGGGTTTCAAGAGGAACTAAGATTTTAAGCTGAAGTGTTGTGCTAACGAGTAAGGGGAATTTCAGAGGAAGGCATCTTCTGTGCTGATTGCAAGTATAAGTCTGGCAAGCATTTGTTCTTGTAAGTACTGCAAAAGTTTTGAAAATTCCCCAACTATTGGAGTGGAATTTAAATTTTGAGCAGGGTGAGAAATGTTTATAAAAATGGAATTAATTTAGTATAGAATAATTTGGGTTGGTCTGTGTGAGTCAGATCACTTGTCTGTTTCAATTGATCTCAGGTGCTGCTTCCTGCAGGCTCAAAGCATGGCAGCACCTGCTGTATTTGGGTTATGAGCATTGAACTTGTGGACATCTGTACATACAAACAGGCTTTATAATAATAAATCCAAAAGTCTGACTTGTGTAGTTTCATCGGTTGCAATTCTAATTTTTGGATCCAGTTTCATGCTACTGGAGTCTATTTTGGAAGGGACTCGTGTGGAGCTTGCCACCTCTGGTCTGCTGTGCCTGTCTCTTGGAGAAACATTGGAATCCATCAGGTAGGACATGAGATCAGGCATGAGAGGAATAATGATCCAACTGCTCCTGTGTCAGTCTCCCAGTATATGGATGATGTCACAATCTTCAATTGCTAGTCTGTGGACTGGGCATCTGTGACTAATTTGAGCTGGTCTTCATAGCCAGAGCAAACCACAGCAAAAGTGAGGCTATATTTTCCGATCACTGGTCCAAGTGATCCTTGATTCCCTTTTCTATCCATTCTGGGGAACTGAAGCTGCTGAGAATATGGTTCAAAGGAATTAAAGGTACGTGCAACTGGATGGAGCACATAGCCATAATATGAAAATTGGGAATTTAGCTGCTGGTTCCCCTCGATTGCATGAAATAATCTGGTCATGAGGGGCATGGTGTTCTTGGTGTTGTACATGTCAAAGTAAAAGGCTTGAATGGAGTGGATGTTGAGAGGGAGATTCCTGTGGTGAGGGAGTCTCGGACTAGATGGCACAGTATCAGAATACAAGGGTGCCACTTCAGAATAAATGAGAAATTTCTTTAGCCAGAGGGTGGAGGATCTTAGGAATTCATTGCCACGCAGCAGTGGAGGCCAAATCATTGAGTATAGGTTGATAGGTTCTTGATGAGTCAGTGTCAAAGATTACAAGGAGGAGTCAGGAGAATGAGGTTGACAGGGGTAATAAATTAGCCATGACGGATTGGTGGAGCAGACTCTGAGATGAATGGCCTAATTCTGCTCCTGGGGACTTGTGGTCTAAGTGTGGCCCAAAACAACTATGGCAACAAGTCAGTTGGGCATGGCCTACAATCCCCTGGAAACTTTGTAGAAGGAAATGGTTCTCCAAACAAACAGCACGACATTTGGCAGAATTCCTCTCTGCCAGAAGTTTCAACCAAGCACTAAGACCTTGACTGGTGGTGAGAAAGGCCCTACCTATTTGGTCAGTATGCACTGCTGGAGCCTCCAACCTCCTTGCTAATGGTGTAGATAAGACCATCGTTCATCTCTCTTTGTATTTGCCCAGGAGTTAGAAGGGATGCAAAAGCCATTCTTCCTTCTGAAAAGCTATGTAACCAATATAAAGACTAGCTTTTGTCACATGTACACTGAAACATCAAAAGATACAAATGATGCATTTCACTGTATCAAATGTGCTGGGGGCAGCCTGTAAATATTGCCATGCTTCTGGTGCCAATATAGCGGGCCCACACTTTGCCCGTGCTGCTTGCGTCTTTGGAATGTGGGAGGAGTCCCATGTGGTCACGGGGGAAATGTACAATATAGACAGCGACAGGAATCGAACCCTGATCTTCCAGCCAGTGCTGTAATAGTATTATGTTAACTGATAACCTGGGACTCTGTCCTGGCAGCAGCCCATGGACCACTGAGTCTACAATCGACTGCTGTGGGTGATCATCTGCTCGAGGGATGCCTGCAGCAAGCCTCTGTCCAGAATGCAATGCTGCCAGCTGACGCAATCTATGATGCAGGGGCTGTACTGAGAGACCTGTGTCAAGATGCAGCCACTACAAAGGCCCTTCTACAGGGAAAGGTCACTGTACATGGAAGGATGGCTCTGTAAAAACATCATCAATGGAACGCTTGTAATGAAAGAAAGAATCCTATATTGACATAATATAAATACTGAAAGTCTATAGAATGATGTGTTTGGTGGGGAGTGAATTCTTTTATAAAAATCAAAAGCTGAATGAAGTATTTTATGGGAAAATAATACAGCTAAGTATTGAGAGACGCAAACAACAGGAATTCTGCAGATGCTGGAAATTCAAGCAACACACGTCAAAGTTGCTGGTGAACGCAGCAGTCCAGGCAGCATCTCTAGGAAGAGGTACAGTCGACGTTTCGGGCCGAGACCCTTCGTCAGGATTAACTGAAAGAAGAGCTAATAAGAGATTTGAAAGTGGGAGGGGGATCGTGCCTGGTGGCATGAACATTGACTTCTCTAACTTCTGCTAATGCCCCACCTCCCCCTCGTACCCCATCCGTTGTTTATTTATATACACACCTTTCCTCTCTCCCTCTCCTTTTTCTCCCTCTGTCCCTCTGACTATACCCCTTGCCCATCCTCTGGGGTTCCCTCCGTCCCCCTTTTCCTTAACGGATGACTCGTGTGGTTTGGAGAAGAGAATGCTGCAAGGTCACATGGGCAGTCTTAGTAACAAGCAATGAAGCACAACAGTTGCTAGGTAGAGTTAGAGGTGCTAATGGAGGGAAGCACTGGGAACTATATTTGCTATTTGGTATTGTTGTGGCAGGGGAGAGCTGTGATAGAACATATATTCCCATAAGCACCAGGTTCATGAAAAGTTATTACCCTTCAACCATCAGGCTCCTGAACCAGTGTGGATAACTTCACTCACACCAACTCTGAACTGATTCCACATCTATGGCCTCACTTTGAAGGTCTCTACAACTCGGGTTCTCAGCACTTGTTCAGCTTGCTTTTTGCGTATCTGTTTCAGTCTTTGTATATGTGTAGTTTTTCATAAATTCTATTGAATTTCTTTATTTTCCTGCAAGTGCCTGAAAGAAATCAAATGTCAAGGCGATGTATGGTGACAGTGTACTTTGATAAATTTATTTTGACTTTGACTTTGAAGTATTGGGTGGAGCAAGTATCTCAAGAGAAATATTCAGGAGATTTGTATCTGAGTTTGGATACTTGCCAGAACCAGATGAAATTTAAACAAGGTGATTAAAATTGTGGCTATCTTGGCCAGTTCTTAGTTGAAATTACTCAGTGACATTGAAAAGTGACCTATTCCAGGCTAGTTAGTACAACTTTATTAGTGGGAGAACTCTTGGAATTGATTCTCAGTGGCAACACAAGCTTTATCTAGAAAGATTAATTATGGGCACCCTGTGTGTATTTGTTGAGCAAAGTCTAGCATGCGAAGCCAGTTTCGTCAGACTGGGTGGATGAGATGAACAAATTTCACGATACATGCTGGTGATCTGATTCTGAGATCCAGCGGCCATGAAGGCAGTGCTGCAAAGCTCCGTGGAGAGCGAAGGGCATGACAAGGCACAGAAGACATCATGGCTATCTACTGCAGCCAAGGAAGTCACCAGTTGTGACAATTTTTCATACCATTAGACTGACCTTTTTAAGGTCGGCTGTGGAACTACCCCAGTGCAACAGCTTTTTCACTAAAAATCTTCCCGCACAGGTTTTGGTCATCACTGGAAATGGCAGACAACCAACACAGCTGGTGATTTAAACTTTTATGTAGAGCAATGAAGGTTGTTGGGGTGGTGTTTTAGATGTAATCAACATGGACTTCGAGGCATTAGATAAACCCTGCATGGCAGCTAGTTAAAAGCATGTGCCTGGAATCTGGGTGGAATACAGGGTAATGATAAATGCTTTTGAAACTGGAAGAGGAAAGATAGGTTTGTGTGAGAGACGCAAGGTTGTCAGGGTGGAGGATGGTTTTTGATTGAGAGAAGACAGATGGGTTAGTTGTGCTGAAAGGTAGAAAATGGAATTTAATCCCAATATAAATCATTTGTGAAGACCCAAAAAAAGCAATGAAATACAATGAGGGGTTCTGAGTAGTGTGGAGGAACAAGAGGCCATTGGAGTGTTTGTCTGAATATCCTTGAATGGGTTTAGAATACATTCTAGTATTAGCCAAGGCATAAGATACAAGAACAAAGAGGTTATGTTGGAACTGCATGCACTTCTTAATAAGTTAGGACTTGGTTTTGCTGACAGTTCTGGTCAGCACATTGTGAATGTTTGTTTGGAGAGGATGTCTTTCTAAATGAATTTGAGAATGTTGCTGAGACTGGAAGACTTTGGCTATAAGGAAAGATTGAGTAGGCTGGGTTTGAGGTGTTTGGTGCATGAGAGGCTGAGGGGAAACTTCAGCTGAATAAAACCAAAGGGTGAAAGTAGAAAGGTCTCATCTCCCGTGGTATGTAAAAATCAAAAGGGCGGAGATTTAAAATTGGTTGAAGTTCAGAGGGGAGATGAACATTCTTTTCACCCAGAAGGTGGTGGGGACCAGTTCCTTGAAAGGCTGAGACAGAAATGCCCAGCATTTAAAACGTGATTGGACCCTTGTATGGTGAGATTTGGGTGTTCTTGTACATGGAAAAAACCAAAAGGTTCGTGTACAGATGCAGCAAGTAATTAAGGAGAAATGATATATTGACCCTTATTGCTAGGGGCTGGAGTTTTAACATCGGGTTTTGGTGGGCCCACACCTGCAGTACTGTGTGCAGTTTTGATACCCACTTTAAGAAAAGATATGCTGGCATTATAGGCAGGATAGAAGAGATTCACTGTGCTAAATCCTGTGAGAATTGTCTTTTGACACAACTAAATATATTAGCTCTGTATTCTTTAGAAGGAGGGGATGATCACTTGAAATGTGCAGGTTCCTTGGGGTTACAACAGTGGCTGTGCAGATGCTTCTACTAGTGGAAAATTCTGGAACTAGGGGACATTGTTGAGGAAAAAGCAGCAAGTCATTTAAAGATGTGCCTAGGGATTTCTCAGTGTGGTGAACCTCCGAAATTGTCCACCCCAAGAACTGTAGGGGCCAAATCTCTGGTATTCAAAGAACAGGTAAATAAATTCTTTAAGATAGAATTGAAGTTCTATGTGGAAATGCCACAGAAAAGCTGAGGCTTGGGCCAGATTGGCCATGGCCATTCAATAGTGGCCCATTCTGAAGATCTCGTGTTCTTGTATGGGTGTATACTTGAAGAGCCATGGCACGCTAGGCTGCACATTAGTTGTTGAAAAGTGGAATGTAGGGTAGCTCTTTAATCGTAGATACCATTGGGCAACTTGCTGCCTCCTGTGCCACTGACAAGTTTGCTACTTTGCTACTAAGAGTGGTTGAGTTCATGTGTGACTTGTGATATTGTTTTGTGACAGAATAGATGTGAGAGGATGTTTTCCCTGGCTGGGTGTTTAGAATGAGGAGCCTTCAGGATGTGTGATAACATTTAGGGCTGGGATCTTTTTCCCTCTGAGGATGGTGAATCTGTGGAATTTCCTACCTAGAGTGTGTATGGGCTAAATTACTGAATGTATTCAAGAAGGTAGATTAATTTCTAGACCGAAAGCATCAAGGTGTGAGATTGGGAATATGGTAGGAATCAGTCACTATCGTATCGGATGACTGAGCACACTAGAGGGATGAATTGCTTCCTGTTGCTCCTATGTTTTAGCACGAGTCCAGGAAGTGAATCCGAAACAGATTGGAATAGGGAAGTGTCCTGAACTTTGTAATATTAGTCAAAGCTAATGTTGGTAGGGAGACTCGTTCAATAACAATAAACAAAGTAATTGTTAGGAATGAGTAGTGACAAATCACATACTTCCGGATATCTGAGAGGTTGCTTAAGAAATTTGGGGACTTCAGGTATGGGAGGAGCTGTGGTGATGTCATATAGGTTGAAACTTCCCAAAGGAAGGGCCATGGGAAAATCCTGGACAACTAGGACCATCACTCCAATTAGGACCATCCTTCCTGTGGGGGGTGGAGACAATGAAAGAATAGAACGCACATGGAGTAATGGTTCAACATGGAGCATTTCTAAGTAATTGTGGTGTCTTGGCTTTGTATATCAGTGATAATCCTGATTCAGATCAAAGATTTAACTTAATTCTTGAAATTTGTGGTGCCAATAGACCACAGCAATTTGCAACTCCATGTACTGTATATGGTGAATGAAGAATTATGTAAAATGTTAGAAGTAAGGATATGGAATAAAACATGCATAAATACATACTGGCATGTACAATATAACTGGTTGAAAGTGTTTATAGTGCAGTGATGGGGGTAATGGTTGGGGGGGCTAACTAGAATAGTTAATCAGATTAACGTGTCTGGGGGAAGATATTTTAAAAATGAAGTTTTTGTTTTAATAACCTTAACACTTTCTAGAAGGGAGCTTGTGGAAAAGGCAGTTTGCTCTGTGGGTTGTGTTTGCAATGGTATTTTTTACCCTGCCTGCTGCTTTGTCCTGGACGCGAATCCTGCAGTGATGGTCGACTGTAGCCAATGACTTTTTCTGCTGACCTGACAGTTCGCTGTAGTTTTGTATATTTTGAAGATATTGCACCAAACCAGACAGTAATGGCTGTTGTTCCATTATCTGACGATTAATTGAAATAAATGCAATGGGGTATTTGTAAACTACAAGGAATTTGTCTAGCAGGGCTTTTCATGGAGCAACTTGTACCTTTCAAAAGAGCAATATTGAAATCTAAAAGGAATGTCTGATTTACTGAAGGAGGTGCTGTGCGTAATGCGTACGGTGTTTCAAATGTAATTATTTAAATAAGTTTTCCTATGTAAACAAAACTAGTTTCACTGCATTTACAATTTTATTACTTGAGTCACTGCTCTTGATACGTCCTTTGCATTGTTCTTGGAGTACGTCAGAAGCTGTAGAATCAGTGAATTCTTTGACGATGTTATACCTGTGTTCGTGCTCTGAGCCTTCATGAGCTTCTGAAGTTTCCTAGATTCTGCCAAGGCCCCAGCAGTTGGGAAAGTTGTAGATAGAATGTTATTCAGGAATGGAAGAAGACTTTTCCATGGATGCTGCCTGGCCTGCTGAGTGAGAGTGTGAATGTGAATGACAGATATCCTGTGCTATCACCTTCCCTCCTCAACCCCCTTTCAATTGTCATCATGTAGGCTTGTCCTAGATGGTGGTGGTTCATTAATGATGGATGCTGCCTTGAGGTACCATTCCTTGATGGTGTTACAGCTTGTAACTTTGGAAGTGGTCGAGTCTGCAACCAGTTAAAATGCTTTCCATGTTATGTCTAGAGAAATTTGCAAGAGTGATAACATAACAGATCTCCTCAAATTCCTAATAAGGTATAGCCACTGGTATGATGCCTTTGTGATTTTGCACCAGTGTGCTGGGCCCAGGACAGATCTTCAGAGACGTTGGTACCAGGAACTTGTAGCTGCTCAGACTTTCCAGCACTGACCCATCAATGAGGACTGGTGTAAGCGTTCTCCCATTCCTAACCACCCCTGAAGTCCATATCAATTCCTAGGTCTTGGTGACATTGAGTGTGTGGCTGCTAGGATACCATACAACCAGCTGATCTATCTCACTCTTGTATGCAGCCTCATTTCTGTTTGAGATTTTGCCAACAGTAGTGATGTAATTGGTGAATCTATAGATAACCAGGGGATTAATATTGTTGCCGCATCTACGGATAAAGATAGTTTGGGTGGGTGGGGAGGCATGTTAGGAAGATAGTTTGCAGAAGTACAAGCTTCCCTAGAAATGAGCATGTTCCATTTAGTTATGATGTACACAGGTCATAGCATAAAAATCACTATGGCAACCATGCTTCCATGGTATAATGAGTGGCATCAGAATTGTAAGAAAGGACAAAAGTGGGGAGAGGAAATGAGTTCAGTAATTTGTAAGACTGAATGGACTTCTAAATTTAACAACATAGGATTCACTTGTATATATGAATGTCCTTGAGTCACTTGATCATGACCTGTGTCAGCCTCTTAAGCAAGTGGGCAGAAATTGAACGTGTGTTGATGGTGCCTGGGTTTAGTAGTTTCTCGGAAGGCTAAGCAGTGATCTGAAAGGCTCATGGCTGCTTCTTAAACAGCCCTTAATCTGCTCTAGAATCTTGAAACCTCATGATTCCTATTTTTGTTGAGTGGTCTTTCTAAAGCCAAGAGTTTGCAATTACTTTAACATAGATTTGTTATGTAGGCACTTCTGCCAGACATGGCATTTATCACCACTTCTTGTCCCTTGTGATGATGGCAGTGAATTGTGTGTTGGGAGCAAAGACGAGGTTTCTCTCCACTCTTGTGCTGTGCAAGCCTGTATGGAGCTAAAGAAAGTAGGTTATGCCCAGGATGGGAACACGAGTGAAGTGATCATAACTGTAGCCAAGGCTGCAGTTATTGCCTGGTTGTGGTTTGCAAAGCAGCTAAATGAACCAAATGGCTCAATTCTACTCCTGTGTCTTGTGATGGTCAATGACAGGTGGCCTAATTTCTTGGGGAACCAGTTTACCAAATATGGTGTTAAAGTCACAACGGTATGACAAAACCAGGAAGATCAAGTTCCTTCTGAAGGACATGAGGGATGTGTGTTTTTGTAACAATCTGGTGGTTTTCTTGATCAGTTTTTTGAGGTGTTTTAAGTGTTTCAGAAAGGACAGGGAGGGAGGCAAAAGAGGTGGGAGTGTGGCACTGTTGATCAGAGACAGTGTCATGGCTGCAGAAATGGTGGACGTCATGGAGGGTTTGTCTGTGGGTGGAGGTTAGGAACAGGAAGGGATGGGACTTTACTTTTTTTTTTAAATAGGCTGCCCAATAGTAACAGGGATATTGAGGAGTAGATAGGGAAACATCCTGGAAAGGTGTAATAATAAGAGTTATGATGGGAGATTTTAATTTCCCAAATATCGATTGTCATCTCCCTAGAGTGAGGGGTTTAGATGGGGTGGAGTTTGTTAGGTGTGTTCAGGAAGGTTTCTTGAAACAATATGTAGATAAGCCTACAAGAGGAGAGACTGTACTTGATTTGGTATTGGGAAATGAACCTGCTCAGGTGTCGGATCTCATAGTGGGAGATCATTTTGGAAATAGTGATCACAATTCTATCTCCTTTACAATAGCATAGGAGAGGGATAGGAACAGACAAGTTAGAAAAGTTTTTAATTAGAGTAAGGGGAATTATGAGGCTATCAGGCAGGAAATTGGAAGCTTAACTTGGGAACAGATGTTCTCAGGAAAAGTACGGAAGAAATGTAGCAAATGTTCAGAAGATATTTGTGTGGAGTTCTGCATAGGTACGTTCCAATGAGACAGGGAAGTTATGGTAGGGTACAGGAACTGTGGTGTAGAAAGGCTGTAGTAAATCTAGTCAAGAAGAAAAGAAAAGCTTACAAAAGGTTCAGAGAGTTAGGCAATGTTAGGGATCTAGAAGATTATAAGGCTAATAGGAAGGAGCTTAAAAAGGAAATTAGGAGAGCCAGAAGGGGCCATGAGAAGGCCTTGGCGGGCAGGATTAAGGAAAACCCCAAGGCATTCTACAAGTATGTGAAGAGCAAGAGGATAAGACGTGAAAGAATAGGACCTATCAAGCGTGACAGTGGGAAAGTGTGTATGGAATCGGAGGAAATAGGGGTACTTAATGGATGCTTTACTTCAGTATTCACTATGGAAAAGATCTTAGTGATTGTAGTGCTGACTTGCAGCAGACTGTAAAGCTTGAGTGTGTAGATATTAAGAAAGAGGATGTGCTAGAGCTTTTGGAAAGCATCAAGTTGGATAAGTCACCAGGACCGGATGAGATGTACCCCAGGCTACTGTGGGAGATGAGGGAGGAGGTTTCTGAGCCTCTGGCGATGATCTTTAAATCATCAATGGGGATGGGAGAGGTTCTGGAGGATTGGAGGGTTGCAGATATTGTTCCTTTATTCAAGAAAGAGTAGAGATAGCCCAGGAAATATAGACCAGTGAATCTTACTTCAGTGGTTGGTAAATTGATGGAGAAGATCCTGAGAGGCAGGATTTATGAACATTTGGAGAGGTATAATATGATTCAGAATAGTCAGCATAGCTTTGTCAAGGGCAGGTCATGCCTTACGAGCCTGGTTGAATTTTTTGAGGATGTGACTAAACACATTGATAAAGGAAGAGCAGTAGATGTAACGTATATGGATTTCAACAAGGCATTTGACAAGGTACTCCAAGCAAGGCTTATTGAGAAAGTAAGGAGGCATGGGATCCAAGGGGACCTTGCTTTGTGGATCCAGAACTGGCTTTCCCACAGAAGACAAAGAGTGGTTGTAGATGGGTCATATTCTGCATGGAGGCCGGTGACCAGTGGAAACCATAGAAAGGGTGCAGAGGAGATTTACAAGGACGTTGCCTGGATTAGGGAGCATGCCTTTTGAGAATAGGTTGAGTGAACTCGGCCTTTTCTCCTTGGAGCGACGGAGGATGTGAGGTGACCTGATAGAGGTGTATAAGATGATGAGAGGCATTGATCGTGTGGATAGACAGAGGCTTTTTCCCAGGGCTGAAATGGCTGCCACAAGAGGACACAGGTTTAAGGTGCTGGGTAGTAGGTACAGAGGAGATGTCAGGGGTAAGTTTTTTTTACTCAGAGTGGTGAGTGTGTGGGATGGGCTGCCAGCAACGGTGGTGGAGGTGGATACAATAGGGTCTTTTAAGAGACTTTTGGATAGGTACATGGAGCTTAGAAAAATAGAGGGCTATAGGGAAGTCTAGTAATTTCTAAGGTAGGGACATGTTTGGCACAACTTTGTGGACCGAAGGGCCTGTATTGTGCTGTAGGGTTTCTATGTGTACTCAAATGTATTGAAGTTATTGTAATATCTGTGCTTAGTGAAATGATGGTCCTGCTGGGATAGGTGAGGTTCTTCAGTGGCAATCAACATTATTTAGACCCAGAAGAAGGTTATTGAGGTTCCAGTGCTTAGTTTCTCATGATATAATTTTTCTGGTGACTTTGCAATGCCTGTGGATTACATGGGATGTGCAGTGCAGGAGCAGTAGCTTAACTAGCTGGGCCGAGCCGCTTGTTTATGTTCTACAGAGGGGTTCCTCCTGTCCTGTTTCACCTTTGTCCCACTGAAATTCTATTTTTGCTCTTTGTTTAAAAGGCCTCAGTGCTCTAATTAGATTGCTAAATTTGTCCAGCACTGACATAGACCCCTTGGCCCAACTTGTTGGAACAAGATGACAATCTACACAAATCTCATTTGCCTGCGTTGGCTCCTATCCCTCTAAAACGGGGGTTCACGGACTCCTTGCTTAATGGCATTGATCTATGGCATAAAGCGCAGGGAAACCTTTCCTAATTGTTTACCCATCCAAATGTCTTTTACATGTTAACTGTACCTGCCTCTACTACCACCACCACTATCATTGTGTTCTACATGCCTGCTACCCACTGAATGGGAAAACATTCCCTTTGGATTCACTTAATATTATTCTCCTTTTACTGCAAATCTATGCCCTTTAGTTTTAGACTCCTACGCTGGGTAAAAGACAGATTAAATACCCTACCTATGCCCTTCATAATTTTATAAACCTCTAATGCCCCCTTCAATGTCGTTCAGTCCAGGGGGAAAAAGTGCCAGTCTCTCCAATCTCCTTATAACTTGAAGTTCCCATTGCGAGCAATATTCCTGTGAATCTTTTCAGCACCCACTTTGGAATTTGACTCTGGTTTATTATCACTGGCATGTATTGTGATAGAAGAACAGTGCAATGAATAAAATTTTAAATGTATATAAAATTAAATAAGTAGTGCAAAAACAGAGCAAAAAGTGAGTGTTCATGGGTTTATTATCCCTTTAGAAATTGAATGGAGGTATTGAAGCTATTTTAAAACAGTTTGCATCTTCAGGCTCCTATACCTCCACGTTGGTACTTTTCAGAGGACATGTCCTGGTGAAACCCTAAGAATGGATGCTGCTCTTTTAAAATTGAATTGACTTTATTACTTGCACCCTTCATATACATGAGTAAAAATTTTTACGGTATGTCTCCATCTAAATGTGCAATTTATTGTAATAGTATGTACAACCATATAACATAGAAATACAGTTGTGTCAGCATGAGTTAATCAGTCTGATGGCCTGGTGGAAGAAGCTGTCTTGGAGCCTGTTGGTCCTGGCTTTTATGCTGCTGTACCATTTCCCGGATGGTAGCAGCTGGAACAGTTTGTGGTTGGGGTGACTCGGGTCCCTAATGATCCTTAGGGCCCTTTTTACACATCTGTCTTTGTAAATGTCCTGAATAGTGGGAAGTTCACAACTACAGATGTGCTGGGCTGTCTGCACCACTGCATAGTCCTGTGATTAAGGGGGGTACAGTTCCCATACTAGGCAGTGATGCAGCCAGTCAGGATGCTCTCAATTGTGTCCCTGTAGAAAGTTCTTAGGATTTGGGGGCCCATACCAAACTTCCTCAACCGTCTGAGGTGAAAGAGGCGCTGTTGTGCCTTTTTCACCACACAGCTGGTGTGTACAGACCACGTGAGGTCCTCAGTGATGTTTATGCTGAAGAACTTAAAGCTGTTCACCCTCTCAACCACAGATCCACTGATGTCAATGGGAGTTAGGCTGTCTCCATTCCTCCTGTAATCCACAATCAGCTTCTTTTGTTTTTGTGACATTGAGGAAGAGATTTGTTTTCTTTTGAAGATGTTCTCGGTGGCGGGGAGGCTAGTGTCCATGATGGAGCTGGCTAAGTCTACAACTATCTGCAGATTTTTCCAATCCTGTACCAGCTACTCCCAATGGTGACATTTCGCATTCAAATTATTTACCAGGTTGAGGTTTCCTTTGACTGCTTTGTCCCTTGGAATCTTCCCCTGAAATAAAAATATTTTGCCCTTTCTATGCTGTAAATTCCTTCCTAGTTTCAAAGACCTCCAACAGACCACCTGTCTCTTGGGGAAGAGGGCTCCAGGCTTTCACCTGAATTAATAGCTGCCATTTATACAGTCAGTGGTGACTGTATTAGGTACACTTGCTCATTAATCAGCTAATCGTGTGGCAGCACCTCAGTGCATACAAGCATGCAGACATAGTTAAGAGGTTCAGTTGTTTAGACCAAACATCAGAAAGAGGAAGAAGTGTGATCTCAGTGACTTTGACTGTGGAATGGTTGCAGACGCCAGATAGGGTGGTTTGAGTATCTCAAATTGCTGCTGTCTTGGGATTTTCACACAACAGCTTCTAAAGTTTACAGAGACAAAAACATCCAGTAAGCAGTGGTTCTGTGGGCAAGAAGCTGATAGGAAGGTGACAGTAACTCAAATAACCACGTGTTACAGCAGTAATGTACAGAAGAGCATCTCTGAATGTATAACATGTTGAACCTTGAAGTGGATGGGCTACAGCAGCAGAAGACCATGAACACACACTCAGTGACCACTTTATTAGATACATCTTTCGGTGGCCGCTAAGTGCAAGTTTTTATGCCTTCTCCAATTTTATAATATGGTGACCAGCACTGTGCATGAATTGTTTAGTCTAAGATGTTGTATGTTTGGTATAACCTGCTTTTCAGCTCTTTCCCCAATGACACCTAGTTATGTATGCTCAGGCCCATCTCCCACTCCACATGGATTCAAGCTCTGGAGACAGGACCACCTCACTGTAATTGTCTTGTCAATTATACCCCTATAGAGAACCCTTGCCTGAATAATGGGACATGTCATCTCCCATAAATGGTGGCTGGGCTTTTGACCCCAGCTGGTTTTGCAATTCCCACTACTAGCTCCTCCCTTCCCCCCCCCCCCCCCATACCACTCCTGAATTAGGGAGTGTATATCTCAGTCCAGAGATATCAACCCCACCCCTAATGCAAGTTGGTTCCTTAATGTTGTCACAGCTGGGGGTGGGGAAGGAAGAGGACGTAGTGGGTATATAGTCCCACTGTCGAATGCTCCCAATTGCATGCGTCTCAAATAGCCTCTGACAACTAAGTCCAGCTCCTGGCCTTCATACGCTGCTTGGCTGCTAAGCCATGGCAGAACCATACCCACTGACAGGAGAAGGGACAAAGGTAGGTTATTGGTGACTTAAAACCAAATTGCTTTGGGCAGATGGGGCTTGTCATCTGTGGTTAGCTCTCAATGAGAGAAGTAAAACTGTCAAACCTCCACTGCTTTGCAGTTATACTCACTCCTTGGGGAAGGCTTTAGGAGTTAATCCTGAAGAAAAATCTGGAGCTGGAATGCCTAAGGCAGTCCTACGTTGAGTTGAACACTGACTGATGACTCCTGCGCTGCTGCTAGTGCCAAACTGTATCTGTCTACCGTTCCTTTGGGTTCATCAGCTGTGAGGAGTGGGGGATCCTGCTGCATGGGCAAAAGCTTGCTCTCCATATTGTACTGCCCCGGCTTGTGTGCATGTAGGTAGCTGGGGCGCAACATCCATGTTTGACCCAGACCAATAGCGGCCTCAAAGATATAGGGTCGAAATTAATTTGTGCTATAAAAATGAAGTCAAGCCTTAGTAAGCTGTGTAAAGATAATTCATAACTGACTCCATGGAAGATGTTTAATTTGATTTTGTTATATTTAACTATTCCATCCCTAACGCAGGTAGGAATCAGACCATCTGTTAAATTTTTTTTTAGGTACAAGAAACTGCTGGAGTAGAGGAGGAGGCGGATGTGTTTGTTAGTCTTAGACCAAGACCAGCCAAAGCCATGGATCCAGGTTAGACAAATAACTATAACTGTATATCGTGTGTGGACACAGTTCCACTTTGCTCATCTTTCCTTGGTGCTTGAAAGAGATGAAGCTGGTGGGCAAAGGAATAATGATGTGATAATCAGTGGTCCAAGCTACCAAGGTTGAGAATTTAGTGCTCTGCATTTGGAAGTCCAGTTGCTTCATTTGTCCTACAAAGTTCAAAGTAAACTTGTTATCAAAGTACATATTGGTCACTAGATATTACTGAGATTCAATTTCTTGTGGGCATTCACAGAGAACAAAGAAATGCAATTCTGTAAAAACTACACACAAAGGCCGACAAGAAGCCAATGTGAAAAAAGAGTCAAGCTGTGCAAATAGAAAAGAACATTTAATATTAAACAAGTAAACAAATAATACTGAGAATGAGTTGAAGTCATTGAAAGTGAGTTCATAGGCTGTGGAATCACTTCAGTGAGGTGAGTGGTTATCCACGCTGGTTCAGGACTCTAATGGTAGAAGTGTAGTAATTGTTCCTGAACCTGGCTGTGTGCTACCCAAGGCTCCTATACAGTGGAATTGGGACAACTATCAGCTGGGACTTGCGTAAGGTGTTATCTTTTAGATCCTGTTTTGGGCGGAGGGGGGGAAGTAATGGGGAAGAACCTTGGTTTAATATCACTACACTAAAGTAATGTACGAAATGTTGTAGTTTCTTGAGACCTCCGCTACAATACTACACAATGTTCCCTTTCCTACAGGAGAGAGGTCACTTTTTCCAAATATTTTTAACCTCTAAAATGTTATCCTCTTGCTAGTGCCTACTATTGCTCATTTTCTTTTGTGAAATAGATTTAAGAAACATGCACAGTGCTGTAACTAAAGTCCTGCCAAATTTTAAAAAGATTAGACAGAGGTTAACATTATTTGTCACGTGTCTATCAAATCATAGTGAAATGTGTTGTTCCAACAACCAGCACAGTCCAAAGATGTACTGGACTGCAGTTTGCAGGGCCCAGCATAGCATGCCCACTTTTACTAATTTGAGCCCATGTGTCTTTGGAATGTGGGAGGAAACTGGAGCACCCAGAGGAAACCCACGTGGTCACGAGGAGAACATACAAACTTCGCAGACTAGGTGCTGTGCTATCTGCTACAGATCCTGCTTCACATTTATGTTTTTTACTTGATGGGCTTTGCACCTCATGCCTTGTTAACAGATGTCACTACTTCCATTGAATTTCGATATCTGTATTCATTTATGTAAACCTGCAGATTTCATTTGGGAATCAATACAGGGCATTGAGCAATATGTGGTCAGAACAAAGTATTGCATGGAATTTGAGGAACTAAAGTCTGTGTCATCGGACTTTTTGGAAGAAAATAATATTCAGATTAAGTTACTGTGAAAAGCAACAAATGATAAACTCCTTTTTAAAGCCATTTTGGACCTGTTCATAATGCCTCAGCAATACGTACCCATATAACCATATAACAATTACAGCACGGAAACAGGCCATCTCAGCCTTTCTAGTTTGTGCTGAACTCTTACTCTCACCTAGTCCCACCGACCTGCACTCAGCCCATAACCCTCCATTCCTTTCCTGTCCATATAGCTATCCAATTTAACTTTAAACGACAACATCGAACCTGCCTCAACCACTTCTGCTGGAAGCTCGTTTCACAATGTAGTATTGTGGATAATTTCATTTATCCAGATCTGGCATTCAGATAAATGCTTTCTCTTTCTGTAATTATCTTGTTGCCTCAACAAACATGCAAGGGTCATAAAGTTTGTTTAATCAGAAGTATGTCAAAGTCTATTCCTGTGGTTAGCTCTTTCTGCTTCAGGGAACATTGCTCAACCAGTTAGTGGTATAATCTAGATCATAAGTGATATTAAACAGGCTCTTTTCTCCTGTCAGGAACTAAGATGCCATGACACAGGTGAGTCCTGGGTAATGGGTGTCTCAATTCCACTGGTAGAGTTAATCTGACTGTTGTTTGTCACTCTTTGTACTAATTGACCATCACATTTTCAGCATTCCAAAATTGTCGATTTTAGGATTATGAAGACACGCAGTCCTCTTTTATTGTCATTTAGTAATGCATGCATTAAGAAATTATACATTATTTCCTCCGGTGTGATATCACAAAACACAGGACAGACCAAGACTGAAAAAACTGACAAAACCACATAATTATAACGTATAGTTACAACAGTGCAACAATACCATAACTTGATGAAGAAGTCCATGAGCACAGTAAAGTTCAAAGTCTCTCAAATGTCCCACATCTCATGCAGACGGGAGGAGGAAGAAAAACTCTCCCTGCCATGCCGACCACAATCCGACTCTGAGTCATCCAAAAACTTCAAGCTCTGATCAGCTCTCCGACACCGAGTACTGAGCGCCATCTCTATCCGATTGATTCGACCTCCTTCTCGGTCGCCAAAAGCGGGCAAGGCTGGGGATTTTGAGGCCTACCCTCCAAAAGATTCCCGACCACACAGTAATGACAGCAGCGAACGGGTGTTTTCAGAAATTTAAGGGGTTCCTCGGCTTTAAAGCCTCTTGGAATGTCCTAGTGACATGATAAGTGAAAAGATTCCACTTTTCTGACATTTGAAGTTCCTGGAAATATGGGCACTTATAACTCTGATATTTGGAAAAAAATCAGTATTTTTTTTCATGGTTCCAAGCCTACTAGTCTTTGGAAGCTTCTGTTCTTCTGCTTTTTCTTACTGCAATCCCTTAGACCTTGGATGATGTCAAATGCACTCCTATATAATGAAAAGGGCCCTCATATAATTAATCCCACGTGAGCTCCAGGCTCCAATCCCAATTCCTTCTGAGCTGGTGGGTTTGGGGATGGATGAGGAGTCAAACTGAATCCTGAGTATTTGTACTAATAAATCTTCCATTCTCTATAAGGCACCAATCGGACCTCGTGTGCAATGGGCAAATATAAGAGGGTCATTATTGCTGTACTCTGCGTCGTCATTGGTTTAGCAATCGTTGCTGTCGCTGCATATTTTGGTAAGCTAATTTCTGTTTTGCAAAATGCTTTGAAGGTGTTCCTCCTTCCTGTATCCTTTAATATCACTGAAGTTCTGGCTTTCTGTCCTTCACTGCTTCCTCCCCTTGTTCACAGATAAGCTGGGCATCAAATGTCCACCAGTTGTTTGCATGAAGTACTGCATTCAAAGTTCATAAAATCTCATCCTGCAGCTCTGTGTAAACCTATGGTATCATTTCTGTGTTCAAACTAGGGGTGAAGTGGTGTGGAAAGGTAGGGGGAGGGTGGCGACTTGAATGGACTGCATATAATGACACTGGATGATTAGAGTTAGAGGCTGATAGCAGAGGGAGAAGCAAATCTCTTTGAAGTCGGAGCGGGAAAGTGTTTAAACTTCTGAAGTAGATCCTGGGTGCTTGGTACTCCCTCACCTTTGAGCCTAAATGCTCCTTGTGGTTAGAAATTTATTGTTGTCTCTCTGCTTTGATCTCTTCTGGAGAGAGGATTGTGGAATTTTCCTGCTCTATGTTGAGTTTTCTGATGTCACTCCAGAGTGCCCTGCCTCTAATTTTAACAACTGTTTTGCCCTATTCACTCCAGGAAGTAACTTTCCTCTCTCTCAATCATTAATCACCTTGTACACGGCAGTCAAATCGCCCCTGCATTTGCCCTCGGGAGTCTGATGTACTGTAATGATAGCTTATGGGAGAGATTGAAAGTTTTTAAACAAAACTTCTCTATATTTTGGCTCATCAGTTTTGTGGGAGAACAAAAACTGCAAGGCCATGCTGATAATCCATCAACTTTATTTGTGATGACTGGTTGTTCCAATGGGAAGCACTGGAATGGGAATCTTGGTTAACTTCCAACTCCAAGGTTAGAGGTGGAATTGGTTTTCTTGAGAACAGTTGAGGCTAAGCTGGCATGGCATTCAGTTTCCTGTTGATAGTCCCATCATGGTTTGCTGTCATGGATCGCAGTGTAGAATCTCCAGCTAAGCAAGTTATTGGATCTTCAGCTTAATTTTGTGAAACTTTGCCTCAAGTAATTGGAGCCATTTCCCAAGAATCAATCATGAATTGCCTCACCAGCAACACAGTGACTTAAGCCAGTTTGGCACATACTGATGTCTAACCAACATCATTCTTTACCTTTGCAGTGAAGGTTGCCATCGACACTTATTTATTCTTCTGCCCCAAGACTTTCAAGTTCATTGCCCTTGATTTGCAATGCAACGGGATCAAAGACTGTTCAGAAGGTGAAGATGAGCTTGGCTGTGTGTCAAACGTCACCTTCCAGGAAGAATATCCAGGTAGGCAAGTATTGGATTTCTGCCCATTTTTCTTCTGATTGCCTTGTTGAATGAACCAATGACATGCTCTTGTGTTCCTTTCCAGTGCGGATTTACGGACCAAACTCCATTCTGCAGGTGAAAGATTCAACAACCCAGGAATGGAAAAGTGTGTGTTATGAGAATTGGAAATCTAAATATGCTCAAGTAGCATGCAACCAGCTAGCCTATACAAGGTACTGAGAAGCAGTGTTGGAGACATCATACAGATGTTAAAAAACTGCAGATGCTGGAAATCTAAAGAAACACAAATTGTTGAAAATGTTCTTTAGGTTAGGCTACATCTGTGGAAAGAGAAATAATATTTTTGGTCAAAGGTCCTTCATCAGACATTGTCCTCATGAGGGGTATAGTCCTCAAATGTTTAACTGTTTCTCTCCCCACAGATGGAGCTTGGATTTCAGTATTTTCTGTCTTGGATTCAACTGTGACCTCATCTACCTTATGATGAAGTACACAGGTAGACAGGGTTGTAAAGAAGGCTTTTGGCATCCTGGCATTCATAAATCAAAGTATTGAGTATAGGAGTTGGGATCTTATGATGAGGTTGTGTAAGACATTGGTGAGGCCAAATTTGGAGTATTGTGTGCAGTTCTGGTCACCTAACTATAGGAAGGGTGTCAGTAAGATTGAAAGAGTGCAGAGAAGATTTACTAGGATGTTGCCGGGTCTTCAGGAGTTGAGTTACAGGGAAAGATTGAACAGGTTAGGACTTTATTCCTTGGAGCGTAGAAGAATGAGGGGAGATTTGATAGAGGTTTACAAAATTATGAGGGGTATAGACAGAGTAAATGTGAATAGGCTCTTTCCACTTAGATTAGGAGAGATAAATATGAGAGGACATGGCTTTAGGGTGAGAGGGGAAAGGTTTGGGGGAACATTAAGGGGAACTTCTTCACTCAGTGGCGGGAGTGTGGAACGAGCTGCCATCTGACATGGTAAATGCCGGCTCACTCTTAAGTTTTAAGAATAAATTGGATAGATACATGGATGGGAGAGGTCTGGAGGGTTATGGACTGGGTGCAGGTCAATGGGACTAGCGGAATAAAGTTTTGGCACAGACTAGAAGGGCTGAATGGCCTGTTTTCTGTGCTGTAGTGTTCTATGGTTCTATGACTGAGCAGCACGGTTTCTCAATTGTAACAGAGGTACAGTGCCATTTGGGTTTCATGTTCTTGGATCACAATAGAATGCATTAAATCATCAAGCCAAGTATCTAGAGGGCTAGTGTAGTAAGTTATGCTATAGCTACACAAAGTCCTGGATAGATCGTGTCTGGAGTTCTGAGAGCTGTTTGGGGAATCGCATGTTAGGGAGGAAAATTGACTTGCTGGGGGTGTAGACTATATTTACCAGAAGAGTACCTGGACCCAATGGGTTTAGTTACACAGTGGTATTGTAAAAACAAGGGTTAGGTTCTGTGCAGATCATCAAGGGATGATTTTTAATAATAGTTTCTAAGATATTATGGAGGATTACTAAAACTGTGAAGGGTTTATTTCTGCTAATCAGATACAAAATTGAGACCCAGTGCTGAAATTGGAGTCAATTTTTTGAGATGAGGGTAGGATACAATTTACTGAACATAACTTGATGGGTTGATTGCCATATTTGGGCTAGCATGGTACCATAGTGGTTAGCACAGTGCTTTACAGTGCCAGTGAACCAGGTTCATTTCCTGCTGCCATCTGCAAGGAGTTTGTACGTTCTCCCTGTGACCTCATGGCTTTCCTCCCACAGTCCAAAGACACGTCGGTTGGTAGGTTAATTGGTCATTATAAATTGTTCAGTGATTAGGCTAGGGTTAAATCAGAGGACTGCTGGGTGTTGTGGCTTGAAGAGTGTGGAATAGGCCTAATCTCATAAATAAATTAAATATTTAAATCGGGGTGGTCTTGTAGGGGGTGGGGGGAATGAATGGATCAAAAAGTGCAGTTGCTGAATGACAGAATATCCTTCAAAAAGCACATGGTCAAGGAAGAATGCCCAGAGTAGAATGGGACCCGGTGATGGGTGTTACAAAATCACGCCATAGAAATAGTGGTGGATGTGACAGTGGAAACTTCTAGGGAGACTGGTGGGTAGACTGACGAACCCAGACACATGTAGGGAAATGGATGAGCTCTAGGGTATGTGACTACAAATCCAAGTGCCAAGTGGTCCTCAGCTAAGTAATGATTTTCAATAGTCCTGTGGTGACTGCGCTGGCCACATTTACAATTGTATATTTTTTCTTTAACAAGTACTAACACATGTCAGTGATAGCAAACCTGGTTCTGATTCTCTGCAGAGACCCCGTGAGTGTCTCATTGAATAAGGATCTCTGGCCTTCCTACAAGATCATCAATATCAACAAAGTTACAACCTCGAGCACCATTCAAAGTCTGTTGACAGATGGGTGAGTAGCAACTAGCGACCTGTGACCTGTGATATTTGATGAGACATGTGGCTTTCGTTCAAACATTGTCCATGGGATTCCCTGACCATGAAAGCTGATCCAGAAGGCACATGGGATGCATGGAGATGTAGTAGACTGGATTGGATTAAAAACTAGTTTGGTCACAGAAGAGAGGGTAGTGATGGAATGTTAATCTGACTGGAGGGCTGTGACTGGTGGTGCTCCATAGGGATCAGTGCTGGAACCTCTTGCAGGTGGACTGATTGGTAAGCTTGACCACAGCTCCCACCATCAAATTACAGGAGAGTGGTGAAGACACTGGAGACGGTGGAGAGATTTATGCAAATCACCAGGACTGAGAAATTAACCATGGCAGAAGATGGTTTCCTTTGGAGCAGTGGAGGCTGGACAGATTCGTGATGAGTGTAAAACAACAATTTAATCCACGCGCCCACGGTAGCAAAGTGCTTAACACGATGCTATTACAGCTTGGCGTCGGAGTTCAGAATTCAATTCTGCAACCATCTGTAACAAGGTTGTACATTCTGCCCTGTGAAGTCATGGGTTTCCTCCGGATGCTCTGGTTTCCTCCCACACTCCTGTTTAGTAGGTTAATTGGTCATTGTAAATTGTCCGGTGCTTAGGCTTGGGTTAAATTGGCAGGTTGGGGGTGGAGCAGCTCATTGGGCTGGTAAGGCCTGTACTACACTGTATCGCTAAATAAATAAATCATTCCACCAATAGTTTTAAGTTGTTTTATTAATCCCTTCTGCTTGAGAAATAGATCTCTGCCAGGCTCTAGCCTATCTCCTGTTTGTAAGCAGTTCCAGCATAGACTCCCTTTTCTTGTCCTGTCTCAGCTAACAGTCACATAAATGGCCTTCATCTATAACCCTGTCTCCTGAGCCAAAACCAGCTTTAGATTGTCAGAGTGGTGCAGCTCCGATATGTAAAATAATAAATCTGCCATAATGGAATGGTGGAACAGACCCTATGGGGTGAAGGAGCAGAGTTGGCTCATATGCCTTATGCTCTAAATATAGATCTGGGTCCAGTTTTCCCTTTACCTGTTACATTTCTTTGACCAACTTGCAACTGCAGTGAAATTCCATCAGGCATTTGACTTTTTTTTTTCCCCCACGCACTGCTCTCACCAACCCTTGTGACCTCTTCAAATTTAAAAAAAACAATTATTAGTTGGCATTATCTTCCTTTAACAAATTTGTGCTGAATGTATACTAGAGATTTAGAGATGAGGGAAGTAATTTTCATCAGAGTCACTTGATCCTAAAGCAGACAGAAATGTTAGTCAAATTGCTGGAAATGTAATGTGTAAAGGAAACATCAGAAATGGGTCTGGTGGATAGAAGAATAACTTTAGGTCATAGACTTTGCAGCTGACCCAAAATTCTTCCTTTACCTGTGGTGAGGTATCTCATTTTGAGTACTTGGCTTCTCAAGGAGTAAATCAGTTGACCCCACTCCCTGTTTTTTTTATCTGAATTTTTCACCAAGCGTTTATCAGTGTTCTGTCTCAAAAGCTGCTGCTTCCATTATTCCAGCCAGCAGTGCATTCAAATACTAGGTTTGGGAATGGAATTGTTGATGTTTTGGGTCTCGACCCAATGCTTCCACAATTCTTTGACCCCTACAGATGCTGTTCAACTGACTGAGATCCTCCTGTAGAATGTTTGTTCCTCCTGACTCCAGCTTCTGTCTCCCCTAGGCGTTGGTTGTTTGAGACTCCTCATTTCAATGCCAATTGTCTTAAACCTGCGTCCTTCACAATCGGACATTCCACTGGAAGCTGATCTCAAAATGCACTCTATGCAATTTAAGGTTTTTAAACAAATCTGACTTCTTTCAAACACAGGCAGAGAAGCTGGTGTGAAATCACATGACCTTGCCTGCAAATGTTTTGATAAATCATGTATGATCAATTGTAGGAAGCTCCATGTACAACAGCAACATTTTAATATTTTCTCTGTCTCAGCTTGGAGTCAATTATGAATTTAAAAACTGATGAAAGTAAATCAAGATGGTGAAAATTTTCTCTGAAAGTGAACTCTCCCTGAACCAATGTTTCCTTCTGTTCTCTGTTCAGGACCTGCAATTCCAATCAGATTGTCTCTCTTGTTTGCGCACGTGAGTTAATTATTAAACTAAATATTCAGTGTTTGCTAAACTGTTCTCCATGTTCTGGGTAGAGGCAGATAAATTATCTCAAAGAATAGGTTCTATTTAATTTGCCTCCAGGAAGCTGTCTGTTGAGAAGGCAACAAAGATTTGATTAATGACTGACTATCATCAGTTAGTTTAATCCAGGCTGCAGTACTGGGCTATCTGAATGCTTCATTGTTGGTTGGCTTCTGCGGTAATGGGAGATCCAAATATTTAAGGTCATCCACACTCCCTTGCTATGGTTCCAAAGTTCAAAGTACATATGTCACCATGTACAACCCTGAGATTCATTTTCCTGTGGGCCTACTCAACAAATCTATAGAATAGTAACTAATAGAATCAATGAATAGCAGCCAAACCAGGGATTTCAACCAGAGTGCAGAAGACGACAAACTGTGCAAAATGAAGAAGCAATAATATAAATATTGAACTTGAGTTGAAGAATCCTTGAAAGTGAGTCCATGGGTTGTGGGAACATTTTAGTGATTGGGCAAGTGAAGTTGTTCCCTTTGGTTCAGGAGCCTGATGTTTGAGGGTTAGTAACTTTTCCTGAACCTGTTGTGGGTCCTGAGGTTCCTGTGCCGCCTTCCTGATGGCAGCAGTGAGAAAAGACCATGGCCTAGGTGGTAGGGGTCCCAGATGCGCTCAGTGGTGGGAAGGGCTTTACCCATGATGGACTGGGCCATTTCCACTACGTTTTGTAGGATATTCCATTCAAGGGTTCCATACCAGGCTGTGTTCTTTGTTTTGTGGCTGCCTGTTGGCAGATGCCTCTCAAAGTCGTATAATGTATACATACTTGGGTAAATGTACTTTGAACTTTGCAGACAGTCAATACACTCTTCACTGCACATCTATAGAAGTTTGTCAAAGTTTTGTATGTCATGCTGGACCTCTGCAAACTCCAAAGGAAGTAGAGGTGCTTCATTACTGCACTTGTATGCTTGGTCCAGGGCAGGTCTTCTGAAGTGATAACAAAGTAATTTAAAGTTGCTTCTGATTCTCCAAGGAGAACTCGTTTATGAACCTCTGGATTCCTTCTGAAGTCAATAATCAGCTCTTTGGTCTTGATGACATTGTGTGAGAGGTTGTTGTAACACCACTCAGCCAGATTTTTCAATCTCCCTTCTGTTTGCTAATTCATCGCCACCTTTGATTCAGCCTACATCACAGCTTAAATATGGCATTGGAGCTGTGCTTAGCCGCACATTCGTAAGTATGGAGTGAGTAGAGCGGGGGCTAAGCACACAGCCTAGTGCTGCACCTGTGCTGATGGAGATTGTGGAGGAGATGTTGTTGCCAATTGAAACTGGGGTCTGCAAGTGAGGAAATCGTGGATCCAATTGTACAAGGAGGTATTGAGACCAAGGTCTTGGAGCTTAGTGATTAGTTTTGAGGGGTTCAAGGTACATTTATTATCAAAGTATGTGTGCAGTATACAACTCTGAGATTTGTCTTCTCCAGACAGTCACAAAACAAAGAACCATGGAAGCAGTTCAAAAGAAAAACATCAACCCCCCCAATGCACAAACAAAAACGAATTGCGCAAATGGCAACAAGAACATCAACCCCCCCGCACAAAAAACAAATTGCGCAAACAGCAACAAGAAAATCAACCCCCTCCATGCGCAAAAAAAAAACAAATCATGTAAGCTGCAACAAGAAGGAACAGGTGGAAAGACTGAATATAAAAACATAAAACTAGAGGCCAATTGAGCTACAATCCAATCCATAAACTGAAGGCACAGAACTTCGATACCATCCTCTGAAAGCACTGAAGGAAAGGGAGGCCATTTGAACGCAGTGGCCTTATCTCAGGAGCAGCAAGAGACTGGCACATGGACACCTTCCTCTGGCAGCAGCGGGTGAGAGGCTGGTAGAGAGCACTGAACACTCACTTGCCTCTACTCTGATCAGCAAGAAATGGAGCCGATCATGGGCTCGCTTCCTGCTCCCTATCTCTGAGCTTCTTGTCCTTGAGGCCGCTCGCCTCCTGGAATCTACTCAGAGGCAGCAAAGCGCTAGACCGCTCAATCAGCCAAACAAACACCTTCAAACCATAGATCACAGGTTCCAACAATACCAGGGATGTTTTAAAATAAAAAGACCTGCAAGAAGTGAAAGAAACAGTTTGGGCTATCTGGAAAATGTTGCCCAAGGTAGCATTGTTTGTTGGTGCCCTCTTACAGTATTGAAGATCCCTAGTGTTTTACTCTCCAACTGTTTATTTTTATTTGCTTCTTGAGCAATCCTATCCTGTTTCCCGTTGACTTGTGCCATCTTCAACTGTTTAATGAATCATTTGTGGAACACGATGTCCCTGGAAATGCCAGCTTTTTTTTTTCTCTTCCGTAATTAAGATGGTGGTGGGCACCATTTTGGGTGGTATAGCCCATGTGAAGGTGCATCTAACCTTGTATGTAGAAAGTTTAGAATTCTGCCCTAGTGCTGAAGAAGGAATGGCAAAATTGTTCCACTTCAGGGTGGTGTGAGCTTTGGACAAGATGATAGTCCATTGCACTTGCCAGTCGGTTCAGCTAGTGAGTGAACAGAGACTTGGGGAGAATGAAACCTGTTGTCTTCTGCAAGACATCCTGTTGGTACTCTTCACAGCAATGGTGGAGGAAGTAGATGACTAGGGTAATATTTGAACTGACTGAAGAAATCTAACTTTACTCTAGTTCTGGGCTACAAGTGTTAATGACTCTACACTCATCTGGAGTGTAGAGGATTCCATGATTTTGATTTGAGCCCTGTTGAAGTGTCAGATAAAGATCCTCAGATTCCAACCTGCTCTAGCAATCGTGTTTTGTGGCTGGTTCAGTTGGGGTAAAGTTGAGCACCAAAAATAAACACAAACGATAAAATGGAATCTGTTCTAAAGGTTATTGAACTGGGTTGAAAAGAGAATTCAATACATTTTTGTTCTGCATTTGCACCCAATGATAATAAATGCCTCTAATCTCTGACTACACATGATTAGTTTGGATTTTGTGATTATCCAAAATGTGATTGGTTTCAGGATGTGAACGGAGTGGAACTGGGCGTATTGTAGGGGGAGTGGATGCCATCATTGATGAATGGCCCTGGCAAGTCAGCCTCCAGTACAAGAACCATCACCTGTGTGGTGGCAGCATTATAACCTCCCGGTGGGTGATAACAGCTGCACACTGTTTCCCAGAGTAAGTACATGTGTGATCCTGTTCTTCCTTGCAGCTAATTATTTCTGCACTGTTCCACTAATTGTTCTATATGCAAAGCACATTCGTACTTTCTGTGCAAGTACAATGTTGATTAGGGAGTACATGTCTAAGCATGGATAGATGGAGGCATCTGAGGTAATTGCCTTCATTGGCTGGGACGTCTATGTAAGAGCTAGGGCAGTTATAGCACAGCCATATAGAACTTGGTAAAGCCTAAGTACTGTGCAGTCCTGGCCAACACCATAGGAAAGATACGATCGCATTGGAGAAGTTTCACAGGAAATTCACCAGGACGCCCATCTAAGCTGGTCACATTGTCTGCATTTGGCCCATGCGCCACTAAACCTTTCCTATCCTTTTTACCTTCCAAAGTCTTTTAAATGCTGTTATCGTATGTGCTCCAAGCACTTGCTCTGACAGCTCATTCCATGTCCTCACCAGCCTCTGCATAACAGGCTCTGCCTGCCAGGTCGCTTTAAATGTCAACTTTCTCACTTTGAACTTATGCCTTAAATCGAGATTTTGTTTCATACGCTGGGAAAACCATAACCCTAATACATTCACCCTGTCTATGCATTCATGATTTTGTACAGGTCTATGGGGTCACCCTTTATTCTCTGACACTTCTGTGAATGGAGTCCAACCTCTCCCTGAAGCTCGGGCCCTCGTGTCCTAGCAAAATTCTTGAAAATATTTGTACTTTTTTTTTTAGCTTAATTGCATTATTCCTGTGATAGAGTAACCAGGATTGTGCACAACACTCTATATGGTTCTTATCAGTGTTTTGTACAACTGCAACATAGTGGTTTAAAAAAAAAACATTGTCTATCTGGGATGTCACTTTCAGGGAGATGTGTACTTGTACTCCAAGGTCCCTCTGGTCAGTGTTTAGAACAAAGTCCTACCCTGTTTGATTTCCCAAAGTGCAACACCTTACACTTGTCTAAATTGAACAGCATTTGCCAATCTTCAGCCCACTTACCTAGCTGGTGAAGATCCTCCTGACTTTTTAAATAACCTTTGCTGTCCATGATGCTGCTTATTTTAATGTCATCTGCAAACTTGTTAACCGTGCCTTGTACAGTCTTGTCTAAATTAATGACCATAGATCCAGTAATGATCCCTGAGGCAAACTACTAGTCGCAGGCCTCTAACCTGAAACACAACCTTCCACCGTCACACTCTGCTTCCTACCATCAAGCCAAATTTGTATCCATTAAGTTAGCTCTCACTGGATCCCATGTGATCTTGCCTTCCAAACTAACCTTCCAGCATTTAACCTTGTCAAGTCTTTGCTCAAGTCCATGTAGGCAACATCATCCGCCCTGTCCTCAGCAGTCCTCTTGTTACCTCTTCCAAAAAAAAAAGAAAAAAAAAATGCAAGTAGATTTCAGTCAGTCTCTCATGCATTATGTTTGTGTCTTATTTTGTGATATGTACCAAGATGCATTGAAAAGTTTGTCTTGCATACTGTTCATGCAGATCAAATCATTACACAGTGCATTGAGCTTGAATAAGGTCAACAATAACAATGCAGAATAAAGTGTAAAGCCTACTGAAAAAGTGCAGTGCGGGTAAATGATAAAGTGCAAAATCATAGCGAGGTAGATTGTGAGGCCAAGAGTATCTTTCAACAAGAGGTCTGTTCAAGAGTCTAACAATAGCATAGATGCTGTCCATGAGACTGGTGGTATGTGCTTTCAGGCTTTTGTATTTTTTGCCCGATAGAAGAGGGGAGGAAAGGGAATATGTGGGGTAGGTGGGGTCTTTGATTATGCAGGCTACTTTGAGGTAACAATAAGTATACAGTCCATAAAGAGGTTGGTTCATGCGCTGAGCTGCGACCCCACACTCTACAGCTTGCAGTCACGTGCAGAGCAGTTGCTGTACCAATATCCCTACTGATAATCTTTAATCATATGTTTTGTGCTTCAGAATCCCCTTCAGTAACTTGCAAACAATTGATGTCCAGCTCAGTGGCCTGTGGCCCTGCCTAGTCTTTGCTGCCTTTAAATATGGTACACATTAAGCACCTCCAGTCTTTCAGAGTTTCACCTATGGCTAAAAGTGACACAAGTATCTTTGCTAGGACCTTTTGTTTTTTCCTTGGCTTCCCACAAGGTCTGAGAGTATACTTGGTCAGGCCCTGAGAATTTTTTCACCTGCTTCAGGACTACCAATACTTCCTCTAGTAATTTGTATCTTGTCCAAGATACCACAACTTGTTTGCCTCAATTCCTTAGCTTCTATGATCTCCTCCACAGTAGAACCTGATGAGAAATGTTAAAAAATCTCACCCATCTCCTATGGCTCAACATGTTGATCCTTAAGGGGATCGATTCTTTCCATGTTCACCCTGCTTGGATTATCCTTAACCTTACCTGCCAGATCCTCTTTTTGCCCTCTTTCAGCCCTCAAGTTTTCCTTCAAATTTTCATCAAGGGATTTGCTTAATCTCAACTGCTTAAACTGATTTTTCTGACCTTGGCTTCAATATCTCTCATTAACCAATTGATCTTTCATTCCCTGACTTGCTCTTGACCCAACAGGAATGCGTTGTCCCTGCACTCGTGTGTAAAAGCCTTCCACTTTCTAAACATCCTTTTACCCACAAACGTTCTCAGCCAGTCAACCTGAGTTCTTGCCAAATGTCTCCAAAATTGATTCTTCCTTAATTTAAGACCTTGTAGAGCAGTCCTATCTTTCTCCATAACTATTTTAGAACAAATAGAATTGTAATTACTGGTCACAAAGTTCACCCCCACTAACACATAATTTGCCTTGTCCTGTTCCTTGAGAGGTCTAGTGTAGGACTCTCTATTTTGATTAAGGAAGCTTTATTGGACATTTTTTAAAAACGTATTCCACCCTGTGCAAGCATTTTACACTATGGGTGACCCAGTCAATGCTTGAGATTAAAGATTCAAGATTAGTTTTATTTGTTACATATACATTTAAAGATAGTGAAATGTCATTTGCATCAATGACCAATGCAGTCTGCAGATGTGCTGAAGGCAGCCAGCAAGTATTGCCATACTTTTGACACCAACATGGCATGTG
This sequence comes from Mobula hypostoma, assembly GCF_963921235.1. Lineage (NCBI taxonomy): Eukaryota > Metazoa > Chordata > Chondrichthyes > Myliobatiformes > Myliobatidae > Mobula > Mobula hypostoma. The sequence goes on from NC_086129.1 coordinate 42,029,310, forward strand.
CCCATGACTGACTAACTCTAACCATACATCTTTGCAATGTGGAAGGAAGCAATCCACATGCTCATGTGGAGAATGTGCAGACTCCTTGGGGGCAGTGGTAGGAACTGAATCCTGATATTCTAATTGCTGGCACTGCAAGGCTGTTGCCCTATCATGCCACCTCTACCTGCCCTGAGCAGAAGTGTTTTATTAAAGACCATAGATTCAAGATGAGGGATGGGAGATTTGGAAAGCATTGGATGAAGAATTTTCATCCAGAGGCTGGTTCTGGAGAACAGGGTAAGTATTTACATGAACACATGAAGTGTGGTATTGAAGGACATGTGGCTCCAAGTGCTAGGAAAGGGCTTGGTGTAGAAAAGGGGTTCCCTGCCATTTAATGCTATGGGCCCCTTGTACACGGGGTCCAAGTAGTACACAGACCCCAGGTTGGGAAGCCCTGGTATAGAGTTACTTAATGGTTGTCAAATGCCTGTTTGTGCTGTTTGACTTTATGCAAGCATTGTCTGAATTACCCAATCAAACACTTCCCTGAACAGCATCCCATCCATATTAAAGCTTATCCTACATTGTACTATTCACCATTGTTTGGATATACAATAAATCCCTCAATTTGCCAAGGTGCTAGTGTCAAAAAGTTCTGATTTTTTGGAAATCATTTGTTGATGGACTTTTTGTTCCAGGGAATATCATCAGATTGCAAACTGGAGGGTGTTTGCTGGAAGTGAGCGCCTTCACTCTGGAGGGAGCACATTTTCTGTCAAGAATATCATCATGCATGGGAACTATAACCGGCTGACCAGTGATTATGACATTGCCCTGGTAAAATTGAGGTCTCCCTTGCCTTACACAGGTAAGGTATGCTTTAATTTAACAAAGGACAATATTGACTAATGTACTATGTTTGTTCTTTAGCCAGCCAGTGTTATTTCTCTTTTGGGGAACTTTTTCCATTTAAACTATTTTCAATACAAATTTTCAGTGTCTGTCCCTGCAGCTGATAGTTGGTCAATTTGACATCAGTTTCTGGTTGTAATTATCATATACATTCTGGGGGTGAGGGTAGGGGGTCCCAATTCTTAGCTAAACAGCATGGCAGTCCAAATCTTTTATTTCTCTGAGCAAGTGGAATTCGGTGGGAGGAAAGGAATTGTTGGTGTTTCAGGTTGAAACTCTGCATCAGGACTTGGGAATCTTTATTATTCCAGCCAGTCCATGCATCTGTGATTTCAGAGTTTAATCTGCACTCAATGAGCAGCTATATGGTGATACACTTACTCCACCTTGCACCCAGTCCAGTTACACCCACGGCTGTGGCATCAATTGGTCCCAGACCAAGAGGAGCCACGTCTAATTACAGGGGCTTAACCACAAGGGATTTTGCAGATGCTGGAAATCTTAAACAACGCGCACAAAATGCTGAAGGAGCTCAGTAGGTCAGGCAGCATCTCTGGAGGGAATAAACAGCTGTTACATTTGTAGGGCTACTGTCCCTCAAACTAGTGGAGGGTACAACGGATGAAGACAGGAACCTAAAGGGTTAATACCACCTATTTATCCCAAGAAATATAACATTCAGAACATTCTGCCATTATGTATGAAAGAGAAGTTGAGTGAAGAAGTTTTATTCTACTTTCCCTAAAAGTTAAATATTTGCAAACTGGCCACTTGGATATTTTTGATTATTAAATAGTACCAGTTTCCTATTGCTACCTGAGGCAGTTCAGTATATCACTGACTGAATGAGATGAAATTCCCTAGGCTTCACTGTCATTTATCTTGGTGTGACGCACAATTCCTTTATGTATAAATTATTTTGATTTCTTCCTCCAGATAACATCCGTCCAGTTTGTTTACCCAACTCTAACATCCCAGCGCAGAAGAACATGGCATGGGTTACTGGCTGGGGCTACAGGAAAGAATTTGGTAATTGTAATTTGGTCACTGTTGGCTATGAGATGGGGGTGAAAGTACCTTAAATTTGTTATCTGCATCGTTACAATATTAACATCACCCATCTGTCCCACTTCTGTACAGCTAAGTTGTGCCAACTTTGCTTTGCATCTCTTCAAACACAGCTGACTAAGGAGCTGTCTGTTCTCTACCCCATGCCTATATTTCACTGGTCAGTATTTAACCATGAGGTGCAATGTTGCAGCTGCCTTAACTCCAGCCTCTTGGGTTTGATCCTGGCCTCTAGTGTTGTCTGTGTGGGCTTTGCATCTTCTCCATAAGACCATAAAACATAGGCCATTCAGCCCATTGAGTCTGCTCTGCCATTCTATCATGGCTGATTTTATTTTCGCTCACAACCCATTCTTCTGCCTTCCTCCCCATAACCTTTGATGCCCTGAATAATCAAGAAACTATCAACCTCCGCTTTAAATGTACCCAATGACTTGGCCTCCACAGTTAGCTGTGGCAATGAATTCCATAGATTCACCACCTGGCCAAAGAAATCCCTCCTCATCTCTGTTTTAAAGGTACGTATTCTGAGACTGTGCCCACTGGTCCTAGACTCTACCACTGCCCACTTGACTTAGGCCTTTCCACCTGTAGGTTTCAATGAGATCCCCCTCATTCTTCTAAACTCCAGCGAGTACAGGTCCAGAGCCATGAAATGGTCCAGAGCCACGAAATGGTCCAGAGCCATGAAATGCTCCTCGTATTAACCCTTTCATTCCCAGAATCATTCTCATAATCCCCCTCCCCACCGGGGACCTTCTCCAATTCCAGCATGTTCATTCTTGGATATGGGGCTGAAAGCCATACTGGCTGACAGATTAATTGGCCATTGTAAATTGTCCTGATTGTAGGTGGCAAGTGAAGTTAATGGCTATATGAAGAATACATGGTGAAGTAAGTGGGGGGGGGGGCGGGGAGAACATTGGATTTGCTCTGAAGCTAGCATTGATATGATGGACTGAATGGCCTATATTGTTGTGGAATATTTAAAATCCTCCAGTAATTTCTAGCAAGTTCTAGATTTTGTGGTTTCATTTAAAACTTAATGGCGAATTGGATAATGAAAAAAGAAGATGCTCTATTGCTAGCTTGCTTTTGTGGATTCTGTTATTCCAAGTTGTGTGACTGCGCAGTAACTGAAATGCTGAGTGTATGTTCATGGTCTTCTGCTGCTGTAGCCCATCGACTTCAAGGTTCAATGTGTTGTGCATTCAGGGATACTCTTTTGCAGTTTTCAGTGTGTGTATAAAAGTAATAGTAATAAATTACTTTTAGTCTCTTCGTGAGCTGAAGGCAGCACTTACTAAACCCTGAAAAAGCAATTGTATCTGGGCAGAGCGCAAGAGCGAACTCACTCCTCGTGTAACAGGTCAGGGCCAAATCAGACCAAGTAACTTGTAGGAAAGGAAGCTTTTATTTACACTCAGTGGCCATATTCTTCATATGACCAAAGAGTCCAAGACCGGAGGACACAGCCTCTGAACAGAGGGGCGTCCTTTAGAATGGAGATGAGGAGGAATTTCTTTAGACAGAGGGGTGAATCTTTGGAATTCCTTGCCACAGGCAGCTGTGGAGGCCAAGTCACTGGGTATACTTAAGGCAAAGGTTGATAGATTCTTGATTAGTCAGGGCATGAAGGGATATCAGGGGAAGGCAGGAGATTAGGGCTGGGAAGAAAATGGATCAGCCATGATAAAATGGTGGAGTAGACATGATGGGCCAAATGGCCTAATTCTGCTCCTATAACCTTGTGTCTTTGTTAGGTACCCCTGTATACCTGTTCATTAATGCAAACATCTAATCAGCCAATCATGTGGCAGCAACTCATGCATTAAAGCATGCAGATGTGTGCGTGAAGTTCAGTTGTTCAGACCTCACATCCGAATGGGGAAGAAATGTAATCTAAGTGACTTTGACTGTGGAATTGTGGTTGGTGCCATATGGGGTGGTTTGAGTATCTCAAGCTGTGGATCTCTTGGGATTTTCACACACAAATCTCTGGAGTTTACAGAGAATGGTGCAAGAAACAGGAAAAAAAAATCTAGTGAGCGGCAGTTCTGTAGGCGAAGGCACCTTACTCCTGAGAGAGGTCAGAGGAGAATGACTAAAGTGATTCAGGCTGACAGGAAGGCCTGGTAACTCAGCCATGTGTTACAACAGTGGTGTGCAGAAGAGCATCTCTGAATGCACAACACGTCGAATCTTGAAGTGAATGGGCTACAGCAGCAGCAGCAGGCCACACCTGGTTCCACTCCTGTAACTAATAAGGAGGCCATTTAGTGTATTTGGAGCCTTTATGGCATTTTAAATAGCTTGAGGTAATTTTTAATTGTAGCTAATGTTAGAATGTGTAGGCAACTTGTGCTGGAATTCCTTCTTTAAGATGGTAAGCCAATGTATTTGGCAGAATCAATAAAGAATACTGTGATTGAGGTCCAGGTGATCTACTTTGGTTGTGTTGGGCTAGGGCCAAGGAAAAGCATCTTTCGTGTGTGTTCATGTTCAAAAGAAAGGAAGCTTACAGCTCAGTGTGACGCTGGCTGAGATTTTGAATTGAACGCAAAAGGTGAGATCTCCTGTTCTGATTATGTATTTTGTTTGTATACAAAGGTGAAGTGTCTCCTATTCTGCAGAAGGCCAACGTAATGATAATTAACCGAGATATTTGTAATCGGAGGCAATATTATTCTGGGAGGATCACAACACGCATGCTGTGCGCTGGCTACCTTACTGGCAAAGTGGATGCATGTCAGGTATGTGCAAGATGCAAGCTGAAAGGTGAATGTGTTGCTCGGGATTTTCAACAGCTGCAGAATCTCCTGTGTTTATGCGGTACTAATACTTGATTTTCTTCTGCAGTTCTGAGTTCCAAAGACTCGGGTACACTGTATAATTAGCAAGCTGGTGTCTTTTGGTCAGAGGCTGATAGATGCTTACAAAGCAAAGGGGTAAAAAGGTTACCACAGTAGATTAAAATGCAGAGTATACTCTACATGCACAGTGGGTTGAAGGAAAGACCCTGGGCATGGCTAAAGACTAATTTCCTCCTCGCTACATTATGCAGGTGATGCAATACTAAAAATGATCTTGGACTGAGGTCATCAATGGTGTCAACTTGGCCAATTGAATTTGAGGATTACTGGATAGCCAGTGCCTTTTTCCCAAGGCAGCAATGTGATGTATAAGGAGAATGTCAGAGGTATATTTCTTACAGTAAGTGTATGGAATGTACTCGTATAGGACAATTTATATATTTAAAAAAAAAACAATTAACTTGCTGGTAAGTCCTTGGACTGTGGGTTAAAACTGGAACACTGGGGGAAAACCCACGCATTCCACGGGGAGGGTGTACAGGGACTCAGAGGATGGGGAATTGGGCTCTGAACTCCACCTTGAACTGTAAAAGGATCACGCTAACCACTGCACTTCTGGGGTGCCAAAAACAGGACGTTGTGTAGGAGGAAATAGGTTAAAAGGTCAGCACATTGTGAGCCAAAAGGCCCATTGGATCTCGGTCTGAAACATCGACTGTTCATTCATTTCCATAGATGCTGCCAGACCTGCTGAGTTCCTCCAGCATTTTGTTGCTTTGGATTTCCAGCAGCTGCAGTCTCTTGTTTGTGAAAGTCTTAGAGCAGAGCTAGTTTCTCGTGTTTATGATTTGTTATGTTGTGCTGTACTGAGCTGTTTCTGATGTTTCAACCGCTAATTTAACTTTGAGCATAATTGGCCTGGAGCTTGTATTTAAGAGTGGGAGAAGAGGATGTTGGCGAGTTAGAAGTGGCTTGGAACAGCTGGGTCAGGGTGAGAAGGCTATGAGAATTTAAGACAGCTGTGATGTTACTGGTATGAGATTTGCAGGTAGGTGAAGTCAAGACAACATCATAAGCAAAGCCCTCCCCACCATTGAGCACATCTTCAAGGTGCACTGCCACAAGAAAGCAGCATCCATCAAGGACCCCCACCATCCAGGCCACGCTCTCTTCTCACTCCTACCATTGGGCAAGAAGTACAGAAGCCTTGGGTCCCACATTAGAAGTTTAGTAACCGTTGTTGCCCTACAACCATCAGATTCCTGAACCAGCATGGATAACTTCACTTCACTTCTCTCAATGCTGAACTGACTCCACAACCTATAGATTCACTCAAGGATTCAACAACTCAGTATTTTACATTCATCATTTGTACAATTTGTCGTTTGCAGATTGGTTGTCAGTCTTTGTTTATAGATTTTCATAAGTGCTATTTTCTCCTAAATACCTACAAGAAAATGAATCTCAAGGTTGTATATGATGATGTATACATACTTGTTCATAAATTTTCTTTGGACATTGAATTTAACTGACTGGGATATCCTCAAGTGTTTGAATGGCCTTCTGTTCCAAGGCCCTTGCTATTGTATATTGTGCCAGCACCATGTATTGACTGAGTCAGTTAACCCAGTGAATCTGCTGTCCGTTCTCTCTCCAGGGTGACAGTGGGGGGCCGCTAGTTTATCAATATAAGCATTGGCAGCTGGTTGGTATCGTGAGCTGGGGCACAGGATGTGCCCGCATTGGTCGGCCTGGAGTTTATACCAATGTAACTGTACTGCTCAACTGGGTCTACAATGTCATGAATGTAAGTATGAATGGGGTGGAGGGGGTTGTGGAGAGTGCAACATTTCTCCCTCTCCTGTCTATACACAGGTACACCGTGGATCATCTTTCTATTCCTTCATCCAGCCACCCCTCTTCAGAGCATCCTGTCCCTTTCTCTCATCTTCCTTTTGTCCTGTCATCTTTCCTCCAATTACTTTTTTTTGGCCCAAATTTCTCTACTTCCTCCTTCCTGACTCCCCTGGTAGACCATGACACACAGGAGCAGAATTAGGCCATTGGGGCCCATTGTGTCTACTCTGCAATTCAATCATGGCTGTTTTAATTCCCTTCTGAACCCTATTCTCCTGTTCCCCATAACTTTTGGCACCCTTAATTACCTAGCTGCCCTTGCTTTAAATATACCCAATGACTTGGTTTCCACAGTGAGTTCCACAAATTTGTTCCCCACTTTTTTGAATTTCAAACCCATCCTCCCCATTCACCCTCTCTCCCCCCCCCCCATAAAAGGGTGATGTATGAGTGGGCTTAAAAGATGAGAGCTTTTTATACTTGATGTGCATGTGGTCTTGTTCTGCCACCTGGTGGCTAGGATCAAAAATGGAAAAGCAAATTCATGAAATTTGCTCAAGTTGAATTTGTCATTAGATGAAAAAAAGGCAAACTGATTCTGCAATAATGAAGAAAAATGGTCATGGTATTATGCCTCCTGTTCAATAATCTTTGATCTATAAGTCTTGGAAGTTGTGCTGTTTGAGCAATTCATTGTGGAAACTGGGCACCTGTGACTGCTGATCAACTATACTTTATTGTCGCCAAGCAATTGATACTAGAACGTACAATCATCACAGCGATATTTGATTCTCCACTTCCCACTCCCTTGATTACAAATCGATAGTAAATATTAAAAATTTTAATTATAAATCATAAATAGAAAAATGGGAAGTAAGGTAGTTCAAAAAAAAAACCGAGAGGCAGGTCCGGATATTTGGAGGGTATGGCCCAGATCCGGGTCAGGATCCGTTCATCAGTCTTATCACAGTTGGAAAGAAGCTGTTCCCAAATCTTGTACCCAATAGTTCTTGAAACTTTTTCCAAAAGGCCAAATGGCTGCTTTCGTAGAACTGAGATAGCCATGTATCTTCCATCTCCTCTTGCAGCACATTCCAGACCCCTACCACTAATGCCTTGCAAATCTCCTTAAACCTTTGCCCCCTCACCCTAAATCTCCTCCCTTTAGTGTTTGACATTTCTGCTTTGGGAGAAAGACTCCTCCTTAGCCTATCTATGCATCTATTTTATGTACTTTCCTCTTGCTGCCTGTGATGATATAGCATCTCCCAGGGTGAGATCTGACAGGCAGCAATCTTTCTAAGATGCAGGAGATTCTGCAGATGCTGGAAATCCAGAGTAACAAGCACACACAATGCTGAGGAACTCGGGCAGCATCTATGAAAATGAATAATCAGTCGACATTTCGGGCCGAGACCCAGGAGCCCTGATGAAGGGTCCTAAAAACCTTTGTTCCTAAAAACATCTGCTCCAGTTCCCTCCATGGCTTTCCCCCCCATTCTCAGCTGTTGCTGAAATCTCATAAACCTATGGTCTTGACTGCACCTCTTCCTAGAGATGCTGCCTGGCCTGCTGCGTTCACCAGCAACTTTCATGTGTGTTGCTTGAATTTCCAGCATCTGCAGAATTCCTCGTGTTAGCCTATGGTCTCCTTGGTTCTGCATCAATGATTATTGCTTTATTGAAACAGAGATCCTAATCCTGTGCTTGTCTTTGTGTTCCCTTAACACCTGCCTTACTTTTTTTTCTCTTTCTAGCTCAATGACAAATTTACCTTTTTGGTAATTCTTGGGATGCTTTCCTGCTAAATGTGCGACATGATGCTAATTGTTTTAGATTAGTTACTTGGATGAGCTTTGATTTATTTTCCTGAGGGCTTTGAAACTGGGGTCTTCCTCATTAAGATGTTAAGCATCATGAGTGATATTGGTCTGTGTACTTATTGGGGAATAGCACCTGCATTCGGGATGTGATTATTCCATTTTATCCACCTAGCACAGGAATGGGGTTTAAATAACACACCTGCTCCATACATAGACTGCTTCATCGCACCCAACTGATATATCCTTTCTATTCCCTGCTCTTGAACTTGTCTAGTTTTCCATTATAGACATCAATGCAACCTATTTCAACACATACAATGCTGGGGTATCCCTTTGCAGCTGCTTACTTCATCCACCCACCTCCCTCACCTGGTGTCACCTGCCCGTTTGTTCTCCTTTCCATTCTCCCACCTTATTCTGGCTTTCTGCCCCCTTCCTCTCCGGTCCTGATGAAGGGTCTCAGCCTGAAATGGCAACAGTTTATTCCCTTCCATATCTGCTGCCTGCCTTGCTGAGTTCCTCCAGCATTTTGTATGTGTTGTTCAAGGTCTCCAGCATCTGCAGAATCTCTGTTTAACATTATTTCATGTCACACAGCACCAGCGTGGTACCTTCAGCTCAGAGTCCGCTCACCATCATAGGCCCAATTACATTAATCTTGCCCTAAGCCCATTTTATTCTCCTGTATAGTATTCCACTCTCCCGAGAATCAACACTAATGTCAATTTACAGTAGTCAAATTAATCTCTCATTCTGTGGATGTGTAAGGAAATCCACACAGGGAGTATTATGTTTGTTCTTAATAAAGACAAACTTGGCATGGGTTTTAAAAAAAACTTAACACATCTTTATTTGGGATGCTCCAGTAGTGGTTTCAGCTCAACACAAGCGTGTGCAACCAGCTCACTGACATCAGTTCCTGTTCTAGGTGAAATGCCCACATCACACACTGGGAACAGAAGTTCTTTATGTACAGGCATAACACAGGATATGCAAACTCCAAGCTGGCAGCACCAGAGGTCAGGATCACCTAGGGCATGAGCTGTGAGATAGCTCCATGGTTGTGTAACAGTTGGAGCATCACTTTACAGTGCCAGTGATGATCAATCAGAGTTCAGTTCCTTTTGCTGGCAGTAAGGAGTTTGTCCATTGTCCCAGAGACTACGTGGGTTAAACTGGGTGCTCCAGTTTCCTCGCACCTTCCAAAGACCAGGTTAGAGTTAGTGAGTCGGCATGCTGCACGGACGCCGGAAGTGTATCAACACTTGCTCATTGCCCGGTACAATCTCGATGTGATTTGATGCAAATGACACATTTCACTGTATGTGCGACAAGCAAATCTTTCATCTTTGCCACAGCCTCAATAAGACAATCACATTCTATTCTGTGTTTAACGAGTTGCTGTTTTTCCCATGCATTTCTCTAAAAATAACACAAATGTTTTGCATTATTCATCGCCTTCTCTCCTTCCAATGTTTTAAAAACCGTTTGCTTTTTCACATAGGTATGAGGTTGAAAGGTTTGGAGAAAAATTTCACACTAGTCCTGGATTTCCAGAAGGATTCTACTCTTAAGATTCATAAAGGTCTCTGACTTGAACTGTTTACATGAATTGCTGCACGTGTGTGCCTTGGCTGACAGAATACAGAAGTAAACACCAGCTGATTCCCTGTCTTCAGCGTTCACACTAAAGGCCAAAACATGCATGCATGGGGCTTTTAAGATAATGTTAACTTTGTCAACTTGAAAATTGAATACAATTCTACAGTGCACTTTTTTGCTATCAATATTTACATGATGGGTTGAAGTTCTTTTAAATGAAGACTGCCACAAATGCCAGTAGGCCAAATGTTAATCTTTTCGACTCAAATGATTTCCAAAATTAATTTTGCATCAAAAATATTCATAGATGACCAGATAATTTTTGATTCTTGCCTTTTTGCTCTAAGACTGCTGAATCAAATGGCCAGATTTTTGCACAGAATTTCAAGGCTGCCAATCAATAAATCCCATTATTGGGAGTGAAGATGTGATTGATAACTTGATTGACCTGTCAGGTATATCAATGATCACAACCCACTGAAACCCTTCCTAGAACCAACTTCACTGCGGGAAGTAAAAGTAGCTTTTACAAATCAGACGTACACTTAAGATGAGAGTTGGAGTTCAGGGATGCAGTCTTGCCGTGTTTTATACACCAAATGTTAGAATTGAAGCACTACATAATTAACTATACAAGAATGGATCTGATTCTGCAAGGGAAATACTTCAGGTCCTCAGGTGGCAAGATTCAATATACCTCAAATTGTCCAATACAAAGGGTTTATTTTTGTCCATGTGAATTTTAGTTTTGAGCTGTGAATTTGTTCCTAAACTAGACCACACATACAACTGAGCTGAATTCCAGTGTAGCAAGTAGCTGTCTGCAGTGAGATTCAGGTAATCTGGGAAATCATATCCTTGGGATACAGTCCAACCCCGTTTCGATGTCTTTATGCACATTTTCGTCATCTCTAAAATCTGCACTGTTGAAACTTGATGGGTATTTCAATGTGTTCTGCTTTCAGGATAAAGTAATTTTATTTAAATGTCACTAACTTGTAAAAGCTTTTGTTTAAATAGAAAAGCCATTTTTTTTGTTGAATTTATTAAATTGCACAGGAAGAGATGTTGAAAATGCAGTGTCTAGGCTCGGTGGGAGGGCAGTTTCTTGTGCTTGCTTCCCTTTGCCAGCCAGCTCTCTGGTCTATATTGGGAGCTGATCTCTGCCAGTGTAATGGGAAGGGAAGGAGTTGGATTGCAATGAAATGCAGTGCTCTTTGATTAGAGCTGAAAAGGACACGTCACAATTTCTAGTGAATCCAAGTAAAAAAGCTGGCATAGAACAAGTTCAAGATTTGACTATGATGTGTTCCCTTCTCTTATAAATATCCTGATGGCATTCACTGACTGAATTTGCACATGCTTAACAGCCAATTGTAGAGGTGCATTCAGGTGTCAGTGAGATGACCCGGGGGGGGAGGGTCCTTTCAGTTGTGTAAAAGTTTATTCTACATACTGTACTTGCGTTAGGCAAAGCACTTGGAAAGTTGATTCTTTGTAAATAGTGCCACAAAGTGATTACAAATGGAAGGAGCATCTCCAACTCAGTTTTTGTGCTAGAACATCCTTTATTGTCACCAACCTTCCATTAAGTTGCCATACATCCAAATGGTTAAAAGGCTCACATGATCCACCTGGATTTATTCCTGTGCTGGTGATGAATGACTCGTTTTGACCTTGAAAGCTTGTGACAACTTTGTATCAATATGTCATTTTAGATTACTTTTAAATAATTATAGATTACTTTTAAATAAATCAATCTTTTTAAAATCAGTGTTTACAATTCTTTGGAAATGGGAGCTCCCCCCATCCACAGTATGAACAAACTTTCTGTATATGGTGGTCAAGGGGAGAAACTCAGTGGAATGGTTTCAAATTGGTTGGTGCAGAAAGAGATGATCCAGTACACTCTTCCTGAATGCTAACAACATTCCTCAACATTGTCATTAAGAAGAAGTGACCGAATGAATGGAGGTTAAAATTAGCTTTTTTTTTGTCACATGTACATTAAAACATAGTGATATTATATGCATTAAAGCAAATCAGTGAGGGTTGTGCTGGGCAGCCCTGAAATGTCACCAACATTGCATGCACACAACTTGCCAACTAACCATACTCTGAAATGCAGGAGGAAACCCATGCTTTAACAGGGAGAATGTACAAGCTCCTTACAGTAGCAGGAATCAAACCCCAATGTTAAAGCTAATGCTGTAAAGTGCTGCATTAATTGTTATGCTACTTTGCTGTCATGCTTTGGTGGTAATGTTCCAGACTTGATTCAGTTTGTGTTCCTAAGTCAAAGGTTGTGCTCAAATGGCTTCTAAAATGTTGAATACAAAATAGTAAGACTGGTGCCTCCTGGTGGGGTAGGGAGTGGAATGCAGGGGATATTTTTAAACTATCATCTGAGAAGCCCCCTCATGTTGACACAAAGAATCCCACAGCACTTCCCTCCAGTGTCTCACAGTTCAACCCCCAAATTCAACCCATCAAAGGAAAATCATAGATAGCAGGTGCAAGCCATTCGGCCCCTCATTGCTCTGCCATTCAGCAAGATCATTGTGGTTCTTCTATCTTAATGTTCCTTAGTTCCTTTAAAATTCTGAAGCACTCTCCAGCTGATTATAGGCTACCTGCAGGTTAAGAATGGCTGACGTTTGGCCTCCGGTACATGGATTTGAGCATTTGTGATATGTTAAATTCAAAAGTCTGACACCACACCACACCTATGAGGAACATCTCATACTCCATCTGGTATGCCTCCAACCTCATGACATGAATGTTGCTTTCTCTAATTTGTGGTAATTTCTCCCCACTCCCCCTTCACTCTTTTTTTCCTTTCCATTCTATTATTCACTCTGGCTTCCCTCTTGCCCCTTCTCTTCTCACCTATCCATCCATAACCTCTTGTTCCCCTCCTCCCCTTCCCCTATGGGCTGCTGTTCACTCCTATCAGCTTCCTCCATCAGCCCTTTATCTTTTCCATCTATCGTCTCCTATCTTCACTTTATTCCCATCCACCCACTACCCCCTCACCTATCACCTGCCAGCTTGTACTCGTTTCCTCTTCTTTCTCCCCTCCCCACCCACCCCACTCCACCTTTTAAAATTCTGGCATCTTCTCCCTTCCTTTCCAATACTGATGAAGGGACTTTGCCCAAAATGTCAACTATTTGCTTCTCTTTGTAGATGCTGCCTGACCTGCCAAGTTCCTTTAGCATTTTGTGCTGCTGTGGATTTCCAGCATCTGTAGAATCTCTTGTGTTGGTGAAAGTCTTGCATGTGTTTGCTCTTACAAAGAGCAGAGCTGGTTTCTGCTTCCCCTCTTTTCAGTCTTCAATATTTGATGCCATTCACCACAATATTGGGCAATCATAGATTTTTGTGTATTTTCTGACTTGTGGCAAAATTGTTTATTACCCAGACATTTGTATGTAAATTCAACAATGCTTCCATCAGTGATTTAACTGAAGAGTGACTCAAGTACAAAAGGATAGGTTGAAGTGTTTTTATTTAATTTGTGACTGATTTTGTTTTCAGTATAAAATAGAACTATTACCAGCATACAAAATTAAATACAATCCAGGATATTAATCCTTGTACTTTAGCAACACATGCATAGTTTGTATTTGGCATCTAAATCAAAAAGGCAATGCATATTTTGTTAAGAGCTTGAGAGTCAGTTATCTGCCTGCTACCTTTTATCACATGAGACCATTCCTTCCTGCAGTGTGGCACGTGCCAGAGAGCAGCATGCATGTCTGCAAGGTACGGATGCAGGGTGGGATGCTGACCAGGCTTCTTGATATGTCAACGTGATGGTGTGCTGTGCTTTGAGCTGTACGGACAATTGTGTTCAAGTGCAGTGAACTATGCAGCCTGTGTTAATTGTTTAAAAGTCAACAGACTGATTTGTCATTTCTCAAATTCACTTTGCAAAAGAGTTCTGACCGCAATAAAATCAATCCCATCCTGTCCTGACTGGTGACATCCATCTTTCCCCACCTGACCTACCCTCTAACAGTTGGCTAAGGGATGGTCTGCAAGCTAATGTCCGGCACTAATCTTGCCCATTCTGCGGACTGACAGCTCTAGAGGGAGGGCAAAATGAAAACCAAATTCTTCTCTCATTATCCGTAGAATGTCGTCACCACCACCCCTCACACCTGTATCACCATCTTATTTCACACTGGCCGCATTCAACGTTGTTTTACTTGCGATGTGTGAAGAGCACTATAGGGTGAGAGGTATTGCAGTGTCACTGTTTCTCTTGCTGTTTGCCCTGCACCCAGTGGGGCACCCTATCTCAAGCCTCCTTCCATAGCTCCAGGGCCCAACAATGCAGACAACACTCCACCCAGTTATTCCAAAGGACCTCAAATTGGAGTGATTAACTATGATCCTCTCTGATGTGGGAAGAAAGGATGAGGTGAAGATTTCCTTTAGCAAGATTGCAGGCTACAGGTACTGTGAATTTTGGAAAGATTCTTGCCTTTATTTTTCATGCCAGAGGTCTTTGGCAAATCATGACTCGAGGTCAATTGTGTGCATCACAAAAGGAACTGGATTAAGTTAACCAGCATTACACCACCCTAGTGATGATCTCATAATAGTTACATCACTTCCATTAACAATCTGGCTACCATTCAGGTGGCTATTAAGCAATACCAGGAAGCATCTAATATTTACAACTGCTCCATAATAGTGGCTGACAAATTCCTCATGGTTTCCAATGAGAAGAGTTCATCTCCAGTGGCACTTGAGTTATTCACTGATTGGCTTTGTGGATGAGGATGAAAGGTCTCTTCAATGACTTGAACATTGATTTCTCTTTAATCCTGGTTTACAACCTTTTATACTCAAATCTAATTTGAGTCTTGTTCTTTTCAGATCCCAGCGACATCGCGATCTTTGCCAGAGTGCTTTCTGTATTGAGATTTTTGTGCTGCCTTAGTCAATGACCAGGTTTCTGTGATTGAGTTGGAAACTGATATGTTTCACGAAGGTTCAGTGAGTGTCATGCCTCCAATTCTGGTTTATCCTGAGCCAGTCTTCTCAATTGGATCATGCTGCACGACCTGACAGGGGAATGGGCTTCATCAGGGCATAGTGCCTGGTGGAGAGCCAAAGATTCATCAGTTGCTCTGATATGCACAAAGAGGGCAGGCATCTTATGAACTAGAGCACGTTCAAATTGTAAACTTAAAAACAGTAAGGTTGGGCTGCTGTTTGGACATACTGATTTGCATTTGACTAAATTGTTTAGCCAGCTTATCAGGCAGTGCTATATACTTTAGATGCTTCCTGTTTACAATATTGCAAGGAATAATACAGATAATCATAATGAATGTATATTTGGTTCTGTGTTGCATGAACGAAACTGAATCCCTGCAAAAGCTAAGGACAAGATTAGGACATGGATTGATTTCCAGCTGGTTGCAACACCTATATCACCTTACACCCTCATCCTCATCCTCGTACCCCCTCACCCCCACCCCACGAGGGCAATAGAGCACAGAAGACTGTTAGTGGCTACACCAATGTGAAGTCAAAGTTAGTAAGTGGAAGATTAAATAATGGAGAAGGAGTTTTGAATGGTAGGCTATTATTTTCCTGCTTGTGTCTCATTCATGGAAGTTAAACACAGTCCTTGCTGGAGGGTTGACTCTCTACAAGTATTGGCAATGGGCATGGTGGGCTGGGATGTGAAAATAACGGCGTACAGAAAGACCAGCAGGAAGTGAAGAGAGAAGTAGGAAGAGGAAGGTGAAGAGAAAGATCTAAAGGTACAGTGGAATAGAGGAAAGAGGAGAGAACAGCATATGAGAGAAAAGTAGTGATGGGGAGAGGGAAGAATTGGGTATAGAGAGGGAGTTGGGGGAAAGGGATAGCAGAGGAATAGACAGCTGTTGGAAAGGGAGGGTGTGACTAGATTTTTCCTCTAGCGGAAAAGGGCAATGAAGCAAAGAAAAAAAAATGCAGAAAGAAAACCTTTCTGGATTGTCGATGTGAAATTTGAACAATATTTTCACATAGTGAGCTCAAAGATGGCAGTGATCATCAAAACAGTTGAAGTAGGATATATTTTTGAGGAACATATTTGGAATTTAGCTGATATTTCTCACTGTGATCATACTGTCATGAATAGTGGGCAGTCCATTTAAATGTATTGAGAGATGCTTTTTTAGAATGCTAACTACCCAAACGGTGTCTACTATCATTACATTTGTTGATAAGAACATGGTGGCTTTTGGTACTCAATTTGTGACATTAATCTAGTAGACAGTAATCCTATAATACCCTGTCCCTTTCCTACCCCTTCCCCATTCATTCCTAAACTAAAAGGCAAATAAAATGTTCCAAATCCAAGGGGCATCACACTCTGGGAGAATGTGGTTTGTGGATTTGGGTTTAAGGACTGCTTGATGAAATGCTGAATGACAGTATGAATTGGTGTCATTACATCACCTGCACGTTTTGGAGGAGGAACTTGGACATTGCTGTTTCTTCAGGGTTTGTGCTTATGACCTTGCCTTTTGACCCCTGCTGCACCAGGAGTGAAGGTCTATACAATGGGAGGCAATGCTAGCCACTGTTATAATGAAAGACTATCACTAGGTTTGCCCAGCTGGGGAGAGGGTTGCTTAGTTGGAGCTTAGGAAGGGAAATAAGAACTGGAACATGCCAGTAGCCAAGCTGGAGTTCCTTCAGAATCACAGGCTGAATCTGTGTGAAGTTTCCAGGGAGTGGAATGGAGATGGCCTTTTCTGCCAGATTAGCCAGTCTGAAGGAGACTGGGGAGAGGTATGGTTATGTCTTCCCAGTGACTCTACCCATAACTCCTACAGAAGATTATATGTGGTCAGTTATCCTTGCATAAATGGTCATCATGCACTATTGGGTTCAAACTTGCAAAGTGCAGAGTTCAATGTTATGCAATTACTCACACTCCTGGTGTGCTGGGCAGTATAGTGTGTACAATTTCCAGTCCAGTGATGGTGCAGGCTGCTACAACAGCTAACTGTGAGGCAGTTTGGAATCACATGTTATTCAGCAATTGTCCAGTGATCTACATGAAGATCGCCATGAGTAAGAACATGCATAAAGCTCAAGTCACATGAGACACGCATTCAACCAGAGAGGGGTGACACATCCCACAATGGAGCTGAGTCTCTGTGGTCAGTGATTGAATGTGAGATCTTTAGTCACAAAATGCCGAGAATGGTGGGACATGAATGGAGGGGTAAAGTTCATGCATTGTTTTAACAGGAAGCAATAATTGAATGGGCTATTTTGTAAATTTTATTTCTAACTCCTAAGTTATCAATCACAATAATGAAAGTCACTTCCTGATTGTCAAAGCTCTTTGTTTTCTGGAGATGGAGAAATGGGAATGGAAAAGGTACTGCTCTTTGCAGACTTGAAACTTTTCTCCTGTGAGTAGATCATTTGAAGACTGGAAGGTGCCAATGTTGTAGTTGGGGGATATCCTTCAGTTCTTGCTTGCTGTACTGCTGAAACTAGCCTTTGCTAGGAAGAGCTTGATTGCTCAGCTTCCAGTCCATAGTGATATCACCAGTTCCTAACATCTTGTCATAAAAATTCCCAGAACTTGACATCATATAAAGAGAACTGAGACAAAACACACATAGAATTTTGCAATCTTTCACACTGCACTGCCTTTGAAATTCATAGTGAAGAAGCAGGGAGCTACTAATATTATATTCTGAGCCATTCTGAATAGCATTATTTTTTGATTAATACCATTGGACATGCAACTGGATGCAAAGTCTCCCAGTGTTCTAATCATTTAGTATACATTTACTGCAAGTTATTAATGCACTTTGCAATGGTAAAGCAGCAGTGAACCTCTTTTGCTGATCTGTGTGGAGGGTAATTGACAATGCTGTACATCTGGTGCTGTAAATCTTGGTGTAGGGCACAGATAATGCACAC
This sequence comes from Mobula hypostoma, assembly GCF_963921235.1. NCBI lineage: Eukaryota > Metazoa > Chordata > Chondrichthyes > Myliobatiformes > Myliobatidae > Mobula > Mobula hypostoma. The sequence continues at coordinate 42,047,326 of NC_086129.1, forward strand.
AAGTCATGTTCTCATCACTGGGAAGCTGAATGCAAGAATTATTTCCAAGAAGCGTCTGGTTTTTAAAAAAAAAACAGTAGTGTGTGGCTCCAGTGACAGTCACAACCAGTGTGATGTCAAACAGTAGCTTTTTCTCTTCCCCTGTCTATTTGTGCCCTAAACATGGGACAAGGGTCAAATGGATGATCAGGCAGAAGGATAATGAGGAGGAGTATTTCCCAATATTTCTACAGGTCACTATTTCCTGTTTGTTTCAACCATTTGTGGCATCATCTCTTGCTTAATATCACTGGACATGCTGTCAGAGGAGATGCAAGACTCCCTGCATTTTACATCAGTTTCACAACTATTTGCTCATCTTTTATGCCGATGCTCCAGGCAAGCACCGCCCACCCTACTTTCTCTTATTCTCATCTCCAATATGATTATCTAGCCTTGCTGTAAATGCTTCAGTACCACTATTTCAATAATTCCATGCATTAGCATGTTCAACATTCTGTCCATGCTTAGAGATGCATTCTATCAATTGTATACAATTGTATACCAAATGAAATGCATTTCTCAAACACCCTCTGTACCACGCAGATGTTGCTGTATCTGAATTGATGGTTTATGGAAGTGGTTCATTGTTATGTTTAAGGAAGCTAATGCTACAGCCAGGGGATTCCTGCTAGAGAGAGGGTCATTGATTGTCACGATCGCTGTGACCATCTCTGATAGCCAGTGTGTGTAAAATTCAGAAGATCTTCAGTTAGGTTCTGTTTTCCACACACTGTGCACTTGACCATACCCCTCCCCACCCCAGCATCATCTTCCTAAAAACCAATTTCCCCCGGGATCAATAAAGTATGACTATGACTAACCCTTCTGATCCCAGGGCTAAAAGTCTGTATCTATGTCACGAATTGGTAACTAACTCTGTATAGGCTGACAACCATGGAGTTTGAGTTTTAATTGGTTGAAGTAGCTGGGAAAACTTCCGGACAACTGGATCATTAATTCAGTTGTCCTAGGTACATGCCCATGTGAGCTGAACTTTCAACTGTTGCATCATTATCTGCTCTCGATGTAACCACCCTGGCATGAATAAACTAATTGTTTTATAGTATGTGTTGTTTTTTTTTGGGTTGTTCAGAACTATGAATTTCATTGGTGGTTTGACCAGGAGATGATCCTCTCTGGTCAAAAGTCTGGAACACAAGTTAGATTTCAATGATGAAGACCACCTGATTCACATTGGTTCATCTATACAGAAGTCCCTTTTGATAGCATCCCACATTCTCCTAACAATTCAAAGATTAATAATGTCAAGTCTTTGACTTAGCAATTCCATAACTAATAAGTCTTTTGCCTTGAGCTTGCTTGCTTATTTCAGGTGTCCAGCTGACAAGGTATTCCCTAAGAGCCTTCTCTGGACATGGTTTCTGTATCGTAGTAATCATTGTGGTATGCTTACTTATCAAAGCCAGGAGTGTTGGGCACCAGAGAAACTGAAAAGATTGGGAAAGATTCACCTTCAGAAACTCATCCTGCAGCTTCATCAAGTCATGCCTGGTTACAACATGGAAACATGCTACCCAGCCTATTGGATTCATACCAGTTCTGTTCTTCAGGAGCTGATTAGTGATTCTCCCCAAACCTCTGTAAACTCTTTGCCTTCAGATATTTAACCAGTTCCCTTTTGAACACAATGACTGAATCTCTTCCTTTGCTTCCTTTCCGATGAATTCCAAACCCTAAGTAGTTGCTGTATTCTTCCTGTCATTTTTGACCCTTTTGTCAATCGCTTTCCTTCTATGATATCAATTTGCAAATATCTATCCAATACTGAAGAGCATATCTTTTACTCAGCGTTAGCAATGCTGATGCGTCAATGAATAAACTGACAAGGCACTGCTACTGCCAGACAGTCAGACTGTACAGCAGTGAATGCCCAATCCTGTAGCAATCTTTATTCTAAAAACAACTACTCCTGCTTCATTGGAAGGCTGCATTATAGATTAAATACAAATGTAATGAAAATGACTAGGGTGGTGGAAATGGGTTTTTTTTTCCACACCAGCAATTCATCAATCCAGACCGACATCTAGCACTAAATTAGTAAGATTAAGATTATGATGTCATTAAGCAGTGGTGTGGCAATTTTCCACATTAGAAGCCATTAGTCAACTTTCCCAGTATTTTATTGAATGCTCCTCGAGACAGTGAGAGAATACATAATTTTCCTGCCCCTCAGTTCTGATAAAACAAATTAATTTTGTGCATTCAAAGTAATTAATTGATTTTTTTTTCCGGGGGGGGGGAGAGAAAGAAAGGATAAGATTGATAATATCAATTAGGCCAGAAGAATAGGAATAAATCAAAGGAGTATGGGTGTTTGATGTTTCTGGGCCTGTACTCGCTGGAGGTTAGAAGAATGAGAGGGATCTCATTGAAACCTATTGAATATCGAAAGCCCTAGATAGAGTGGCTGTGGAGAGAATGTTTGTACAGTGGGGGAGTCTAGGATCAGAGGGTGCAGCCTCAGAATAGAGATGTCCATTTAGAACAGAAACGAGGAAGAGTTTCTTTACCAGAGGGTGGTGAATCTGTGGAATTCATTGCCACAGACAGCTGTGGAGACCAAGTCATTGGGTATATTTAAAGCAGAGGTTGATGGGTTCTTGATTAGTAAGGGTATAAAGCATTATGGGGAGAAGGCAGGAGAATGGGATTGAGAGGATTAATAAATTAGCCATGATGGAATGGTGGAGCAGACTCGATAGACCAAATGGCTTATTCTGCTCCTGTATCTTATGGTCTTAAGTGGATGGATCCAAGACATAATCAAAGAGGTTTATGGAATGAAGGACTTTATCTCAGTGGGAATAGAGTCTGAAGAGAGGACAGCTTTGCATCTAATACATGATATCGGACAAATATCCTTGTAGTGCAATGTTGGTCTTGGAAATAGGTGAAGTGCACTTTCACCAAAATTATACTGGCCATAAAGAATTCAGTAACGAGATAATCTTGCATTATTATGACTTTATCTTGGAAGGCTGATGTAACCAATGTCTTTAAAATGACAAAGGGGGTTGATATGGCACAATCAAGTGTAGTACTTGAACTGTGTGATTGGCAGCCCAAGTTTTGGACCATTGATTCAGAGTTCAAATCCCATGGGTCAGCTAGGGAACTTAAATTCAGGGTCCCTATGCATTGTTGCAAAAACATAACTAATTCACTAATCTTCTTCGGGGAAGGAAAGCCACCATTCTTTCCTGATCTGGACTAGAGATGATTCCAGATCCATTAATGTGTTTGACTCTTGATTGCCTCCTTAGTTCAGGGCCAATTAATGATGGACGATCAATGGGGGCTTTGCCAGAGATATCCCACCAACAAATAAATAAAGCTATTTCATTAGGTGTGCAAAAGCCAGAACAATATTACAAATAGAACTAGCCATTAAGAAATAAAATCAGGATGTACTTTTTTATTTCAAGCGTTATAGCAATGTGGAACCCTGCCTCCACTGAAAAACTCTAAAGCTTTACATTAGGCAAGGATATTGGATCATATGAAGAAAGGAAAGGATATTATTGAGGTACAGACCAGCTGTGAGGAATGGGCAATTTTGCAGAAAGTTAGGGTTAAAATAGCATAGTCATAGAAACAGTAATGCACGTTGAAGCACCACCATTGCAACAATTGAAATTTAGTTCTATTATTAAAAATGGACCTGGAATGAGAGATTTCTAATGGTAAGAATGATCACAAAATTACTGAATTGTTAAATAACCCATCAAAATCATCAATGGTGAGGGGAAGATGATTGAGAGAAATAGTTTTTTTTTGATGGGCAGTCAAAAAACAGATTTAATCACTTGAAATGGCAAAAGAAGAGACATCAGAACAATTTTTTTTCACACAGCAAATTGGAATTTGGCGCTTGAGAGAGTGATGAAGATAGATTCAATTGTTGCTTTCAAAAGGTAATGCAACTGACATCCAAGTTATGGGGGACAGGAGTGAGAGATTGTATGAAATGAGGTCAGCCTCTTGGGCCAAATGCCTTTGTCCCATGATGTAACTGTTCCATTGTCTTAAAGTTCACTAACTTTTTTTTTCATTCTTATCCAATCTTGCTTATGTCTGACTCTGGATAATATTTTTGAATTATAATTGTTCACTGAAATGATCCTGTAAAATAGTTAATTTAGGGGCAATTGGGGTTGGGCAATAAATTCTGATCTGGCAAGTGAAGGAATTCTGTCCATGAATAATTGAAGTGCTCAGCATGTTATAAGGACCATAACGTGGTTGTGATGTGCTATTGTGTCAGTTTGTTGGATGAAGTCCCAAATGACATTGTCAATCTATGCAGCTGCTACAATATTATCAGGCAAAGTTTGAAAGGTTGTTGCCTCCAGATTCATGTAATTACCACAATGAGTTACGTACCTGATTCCCTAGTGCAGAGTCGTGCAGCAAACTGGGAGTAGATCCTCCCAAGCCAGACTTACTTGTGCTGCCTGCAAATGATTACTCAGCCTACCAGAGATGCCTCTCAATGGGAATTACTGATCACCTGGGCTGATCAATTCAACTACTTGATGTACATGAATTCCAGTTAAATTACAGAAGGAATGGGAAGTTATTTCTGTATCATAATGACAACTCCCAATTCCCTAGAAACCAATTTGGATAATAATCTAGCTTCAGAAGCCCCTGGTACCTCACAAAAGGCATTTGTTCATACTCTTTCCAATAGTGTGCATTTTGAACTGGCGATAGATTAGATTAGAGATCCATCTCAGAGTTCACAACAGCCTTAAGATGTCCAGTCCAATTTCAGGTTAGTCAGGAGTTAGCTCCTGACTGACTGTTGTGCATGTAATTAAGTACACCGATCATACTTTAGAGGACACTAAGCCAAAAAGGAAAGAAATTAAAATGACAGTAACATATCAAGTAAAAGGCCACAAGTGATACAAGACTGGTGCTGTACAGCTGGTGTCAATCCCTGTACAAATAGCGTATACATGCTGCAAGGCAGATGAGTTGCATGCCCTAATATCTGAGAGTTTGAGATGACAGTACTGAGGATTGAGAAGGGAGAGGAGTTCAGTATGTGTCAGGAACGAACGTATCCCCATCTCTGTGGTATCTCATGCTGATGGCACCATATATCTCCAGCGTAAATTGTGTATCCTCCTCCCCTCCCTCCATCTTGTTGCAAGTGTGGTAGGGTTACCTTATAATGTGTGTACTCGCTAGTGTATTAATAGGCACATCCCATGTCTTTAAGCACTGATGTTAAATTTGGTGCAATCTTCACGCCTTTGATGGGCTTTTGAGGTCAGCTTTGGAACCGTAATGTCCATGTTCAGTGTTGGCGCAGGAGTTTACCAGGCACTCCTTCCTAGAGAAACCACAGCAAGCAGCATGAATAGAATCACCGACCCACTGACTTCGTCCAGTTAACACTTCACTTGTGCGGATACAAACAAGCAATTGCTTCACCAATCAGTTCAAAGCTATCAGCCCCAAACTTCCTCAGAGCCAACATCCACCAGCAGTGCTGCTATGACTTCAGAGCAAGTAAATTTCCATCTCTTTCAAGGAGAAGTCACAGCAGCACAGTAAAAGCTGATCCAGGAAATTCCAGTTCCAATTTAACGAGTCAGGATTTGTGGTGTTTATATCCTGGCTATTGTGGCTTTAAGATATCCTGAAGTGCTTTACCACTACTTTTGAAATGCAGTCGCTATTATAAGATGGGAAGTACAACTAGGTCCTACAAGCAGAGTTACCGTTGACAGAATAACTATTCAGTGACATGGTTTGAGGAATCAATAAGAAAAGACGTTTTGGCATTGGAAAAGGTCCAGAGGATCCAGAGGGGATTCAGGAGAATGATTCTGGGAATGAAAGGGTTAACGTATGAGGAGAGTTTGATGGCTTTGGGTTTGTACTTGCTGGAGTTTAGAAGAATGAGGGGGGATCTCATTGAAACCTATCGAATATTGAAAGGCCTAGATAGAGTGGATGTGGAGAGGATGTTTTCTATAGTTGGGGGGGGGGGCAGTTTAGGAACAGAAGACACTGCCTCAGTATAGAGCGAAGTCCATTTAGAACAGAGATGAGGAGGAATTTCCTTAGCCAGAGCGTGGTGAATCTGTGGAATTCATTGCCACAGGAGGCTGTGGAGGCCAAGTCATTGGGTATATTTAAAGCAGAGGTTGATAGGTTCTTGATTATTAAGGGTGTCAAAGGCTACGGGGGGGGGGGGGAGAAGGCAAAAGAATGGGGTTGAGAGGGATAATAAATCAACAATAAAGGAATGGTGGAGCAGACTTGATGGGCTGAATGGCCTAATTCTGCTTCTATGTCTTATGATCTAATACTAGCCAGGACCCCAAGGAAGAAATCCCTGGTTTTCTTTGGTTAATACAAGGATCTTTAACATCCAAGTGAGTCCTTAGTTTAAAGTCTCACCAGTAAAGGTCAGTTCTGGCAGAGAAGTATTCCCTCAGTAAATCTATGGGAATGCTTGGCTGTATTACGTGCTCAATTCTCCCGAGCAAGGCTTGAATTCATAATACCCTCATCTCTAAATCAGGGGATTAAGGTAATTGTTAACTGAGGACAAACAATAAAAAAAAGGTTATAATGATCAGAGGGCAAAGATTGAAGGACATTGGGGTGGATTATCTTGGGTGACTTTCCAAGTTAAACCCTTGCATTCTGATGTTCCACAAGTTCACAGGCCAGAGGCCAGTGGGAAATGAAATTAGATTTTAGCCTGGTTTATCTGGATGAGGACAAACTGGTTGAGATCAATGTGTTTGTGAGAAAGGGTAAAAAAAATGTGTACCATAATATGGAAGCAGGGAATCCAAAAGTGAGACAATAGTGAAGAATATTGAAGGATGAGAAATGCCACAGTAATATTATTACATGCAGAGTAGTGGCTGATATTCAGAAAGAGAAGTCTGTTAGCAAGCTGTGAATTAAAGATAAATCCTTGAGGGTATGCCCCCCTCCCACCCGCAAAAAGAGAGTTTTGCCTCCTGTTCAGGAAAAAGTTCTATATCGATTCTATAATCAATCAGACTCTGGATGTCACCAACATGCAATTATTCCCCATAACTCTCTGAAAGGGACATGTTTACCTCTCCCAAACAGAGTTTCAGAACGTAACACCGTGTCATGTTACGTTGACCCCAACCGATCTTGCCCTATCACAAGCTCTAACTCGGATCTATTTTAAACATATATTTATTTATTTATTTAGCGATATAGCACGGCAATAGGCACTTCCGGCCAGTGAGCCCGCATCATCCAATTCCCGTGTGACCAATTAACCTACTAACCCGTACATCTTTGAAATGTGGGAATACCAGGGTACCCGGTGGAACCCCACACAGTCATGGGGAGAACGCAGTGTACAAGCTCCTCACAGACAGAGATTGCACTGTTTTTGTATTTGCGGGCTGGGGTGTTATTACTTTTGCATAGAATTAGAACCACAGAGTACCTACTACTAAACAATGCAGATCATATCTTGTTCAGTCTTTGACATCTCTGAGATAACTAAAGGGTTGAACACTGTCTTTACTCAGAATATTACAACACAGATGAAGGCCCCAAAAGCCAGTGTGCCTTATCTTATTGAAACCACTCCTACTATTCTGAACTAATTGAGTTAACTCATGTTGAATAACACAGAGCCATGACAATAAAACTATAGGCATAGACTATAGGCACAGGCTACTGAGAGGTATATCAAAAGGTGTTATAGTTAACCAGCTTGTTCATATTCCCATTGTACAAATTGCTAACTGGAAATATTCTCTTTAAAATGGTTTGCAAATAAGGATGTTGGATAATAACGTTTTGCATATTCACATCTTACTTACTTCTTTTTTCCAACTTGCTTAATTATAAACATTACAAGCTTTTTAATAATAAATATTAAAATGAGGAATCCTATCAACCCTCCGATAACGGAAAGAATGATAATTGTCACTGTGTTGTCCACGGGTAACACTGCAATACAAAGGAGAGATTTACAAATTAGCATAGTTTCATCAACAGGGTGCATAACGAATACAGTGGTATAATGGGAGGGGTATTTAATGCAGGATATGGGAGGTGCCCTCTTTGTAACAACAGAACTTTGTCTCTACGATGACAGTAATGATCTGTTGTCCCCCGTACCAGTTTGATGCATTCGTTACAGATGGAGGACAAGATCAAGACTGGGGTTCCTACCCATTGATTCTCTCACCATTTGCCATGGGCCCAATCTGAAGACCTGGTCCTCTGGCCTCAGATAGCTCGGCTAAAGGTGACAATTTGTGCTTCATTGGCTCAGAGCTAGTCAATAGGTGGTCATCAGCAGGATTCTTTTCCCATATTTGTCATAAAACCTTGTGGAGCCTGGAGTTAATGTTGCACTCTGGTATTAAACACCACCATGCTGCCTCTTCTGGTAGGTCTAGCTCACAATTGGGTCAGGACGTACTGCAGAGACTGCAAAGGAGTATTCTCAGCTAATGGATGAAAGGCACAAAATTATGAGCATACCAGGCTGTTGTAATTCTACTCCTCTAATCTACAGAATTGCACAAAAAAATTTGGCACATCCTTGGGTTGGTAAGGAAGCCCTGCAGGTTTGACATACCACATGAGCCTTCCTCCCTCTCACCACCTCCCTGCCACCCCATGCCCATCTCAGTGTGCCAGCTTATTGGCATTATTCTTTCTTCCTTTAACTTTTGCAAGTTTTCACATAATTTATTTACAGTATTTAGAGAGACAGCACAGTAACACACCCTTCTGGCCCAATGAGCCTGTACTGACAATTAAGATCATAAGATATAGGAGCAGAATTAGGCCATTTGGCCCATCAAGTCTGCTCCGTCATTTAATAATGACTGATCCATTTTTCCTCTCAACCTCAATCTCCTGCCTTCCCCCCTGTATCCCTTCATGCCTTGGCCAATCAAGAATTTATCAACCTCTGCCTTAAATCTTGCATAAAGGCATGACCTCCACAGCCACCTGTGGCAACTAATTCCACAGATTCACCACTCTCTGGCAAAAGAAATTCCTCCTCATCTCCATTCTAAAAGGACGCCCCGCTATTCTGAGACTGTGTCCTCTGGACCTAGACTCTCCCACCACAGGAAACATCTTCTCCACATCCACTCTATCAAGGCCTTTCACCATTCGATATGTTTCAATGAGGTCACCCCTCATTCTTCTGAATTCTAGTGAATACAGGACCAGAGTTATCAAACACTGACAAACCATTCAATCCTGGAATCATTTTTGTAAACCTCCTTTGAATTCTCTCCAGTCTCAGCACATCCTTTCTAAAATAAGGGGCCCAAAACTGCTCACAATGCTCCAAGTGAGGCCTCACCAGTGCTTTACAAAGTCTTAACGTTACATTACATATTCTAGTCCTCTTGAAATGAATGCTAACATCACATTGTGAGTCTTCCACAGTGAAGACTGATGCAAAATACTTATCAAGTTCATCTGCCATTTCCTTATCCCTCATTCTACTTCTCCAGCATCGTTTTCCAGCAGTCCGATATCGACTCTTGCCTCTCTTTTACACTTGGTGTATCTGAAAAAACTTTTGGTATACTCTTTAATAATGTTGGCTAGCTTACTTTTGTATTCCACCTTTACCTTCTTAATGACTTTTTCAGTTGCCTTCTGTTGGTTCTTAAATCCTCCCAATCCTCTAACTTCCCACTAATCTTTGCTCTATTATATGCCTTCTCTTTCGCTGTTAAGTTGGCTTTGACTTCTCTTGTCAGTCACGGTTATATCATCTTTCCTTTAGAATACTTCTTCCTCTTTGGGATATATATCTCCTGTGCCTTCTGAATTGCTTTCACAAATTCCAGCCATTGCTGCTCTGCCGTCATCCCTGCCAGTGTTCTTTTCCAAACAATTCTAGCCAACTCCCCCCCATGCCTCTGTAATTCCCTTTACTCCACTGTAACACAGATACATCTGACTTTTGCTTCTCCTTCTCAAATTTCAGGGTGAATTCCATCATATTATGATTATTTTCCCCTAAGGGTTCTTATACTTTAAGCTCTCTAATCAATTCTGGTTCATTGCACAACACCCAATCCAGAACAATTGATCCCCTAGTTGGCTCAACTATGAGCTGTTCTAAAAAGCCATCTTGTGGGCACTCTAGAAATTTTCCCTCCTGGAATCCAGCACCAACCTAATTTTCCCAATCTACCTGCATATTGAAATTCCCCACGACTATTGCAATATTGCTCTTTTGGCACGTATTTTCCATCTCCCGCTGTGGATAGCAACCTAGTTTTGGTTGTCTGTAAACAGCTCCCACCAGAGTCTTTTTTTTACCCTTACAGTTCCTTAGCTCTATCTACAATGATTCCACACCATATGTCACCTCTTTCCATTGATTTGATTTCATTTTTTACCCAAAGAGCAATGCCGCCCCCTCTGCCTTCCTGCCTATCCTTTGGACATTAAGCTCCCAGCTATAATCTTCTTTCAGCTATGATTCAGTGATGCCTACACCCTCCTACCTGCCAATCTGCAACTGTGCTAACTACACCCACATGACCAATGAACCTACTAGCCTGTATTTCTTTGGAGTGTGGGAGGAAACTGGAGCACCCAGAGGAAACTCGGGGGCTGAATTGAACCCGGATTGCTGGTGTTGTAATAGCATTATGTTAAGCACCATGCTACTGTGCCAGCAATAAATACTGTAAATCCACATTATTCACCTCAGCTATGCAAATGGTAGTGATCTCCACATTCTAACCCCTCACAGAAGTTTGTCCCACATGTTCTACTGCATGTAATAATAAACATTGTAAACTTAATTCCCTCAGATTTTGATCTTCAGAACAGCTCTATCCCTGTTGGCTGATGAGTAAGTAAGCATGTGAACTGACCTACTGTATTTCAAGTTTGAGTTCACTGGTGAGAACCTATTAATATATAATTAATATAACTCTTGATTGTTAATTATGTCAAGAAACATCAAAGCACTCACATTCGCTGACAACAATGAGCCCCAGAGTCGCATGAGCCTTTTGATCTTTTTCCATAGGGTTTTTGAAGTAACAAGTGTAAAATCCAGTATCGTCAAAATCCACGTCTTTCAGCAAAAGGGAGATGTTCTTTGATTTAATGTTCCCAATGAATGAAATTCTGTCTGCTTCTGTAGTGACCGAGGGCCTTAACCCTGACAGTTTGATCAGAATAATCTGTACAGAAAAGAACCAGAGTTAGAAGCATATTGGAACTAAAAGAGTTAGGTCATTATGCCCAGCCCGAAGGCAAATGAACATGTCTCTGCTGCATCTTTCACTACACCAGGATGCCTCAAATCACTGGATGGATCAATGAAGCCCTTTGAAGTGAAGACGACAAACAAAGCAGTCAATTTACACACAGCAAGATCCCACTAGCAGTAATGTGATGTTGACTGAATCTTCTGTTTCAGTGATATTGGTTGAGGGATAACTATTATAAAACACTACAGGCTCTTTGACCCACAATGTTGTGGTGACATTATAACCTACTCTGAGATCAATTCAACCCTTTCCAACTATTGGTCTAGGGAATTCTGGGTATCTCCCCCTCCCCCAACCTGCTCCACTCCAAGCGCTTTCTTTAATACATTACCCAAAAGATTTAACCTTGATGGGCCTCCCTTTAAAGGCTTTGCCTACGTTTTGAGACAGGAAATGGGATACCATCTCAACTTCTCACTCAAGCACTAGTATTCAGAAGACTATTCAAAAACAAAGGCAGTATAATTTTATCCTTATCTGATGCCCAAAAGAGATAAGATTTATTGATCACACGTACATTGAAACATACAGTGAAATGCATCGTTTTGCAACAACAACCAATACAGACTGCACATTGTGCTGGGGGCTGCCTGCAAGTGTTGCCACACTGCTGGCACTGACAGAACCTGCCCACAACTCGCTAACCCTAACTGTAGACCTTTGGAATGTGGGAGGAAACCAGAGCACCCAGAGTAAACCCATTCGGTCACAGGGAAATTGTATAAACTCCTAACAGACAGCAGTGCGAATTGAACCCTAATTGGTGATTGCTGTGTACTGTAAAGCGATACACTAACCGCTACATTTCCGTGCTTCAGAGAGGTATCCGACGAAGTGAAGCCGTGCTGCAACGTGATTTGATCAGGTGCCAGAAATTTAACCAATGTTAATTAATAGAGAGATTGATACTAAAACTAGAAGACAAAAGGACATATTTAACATCTGTGTTGTTAAAATTACATATCTTGTAATTTAGTAGTGTTAATACACCATTAATAAAGCTATTTATAATTTTTGAGTAAGTTTATTCTAAAAATATTAGTTTCTGTTGAAACTGAAACTGTGTGAGTCAGCTCTGAGAAATTTTGGAACAGAAACGGAAAGCTGGAATTGTAATGTTGGATATCTGAAATAGACACAGTGTGTTGAATGTACTCTGCAGGTCAGAAGAGAGAAATAGTTAAAATTTCAGTGGAAAATCCTACAGCACTTTCTGTTTGTATTTTTTGTGGAATGAAAATTAGGAGACCATTAAAAGAGGTTACCCTTTGGCCTGATAAACATCGCTCGTTAAATCCCATTCCTAACTATAATCCAAACTGGCACCTGAGTTTTCCAGAGAGTTATTTTGTACAACAAGAAATCAGAGAGAAGTCCAAAGCCTGACAGAACAACCAAAGCTGAAGAAGCTCAGAGGAGGCGATGACAGATGATGGAGATGTTGCTACTGAGAAACAGTGATTTCAACTGAATGAGAAGCTTGTTGTTTCAACTGTGATGGCATGGCAGACCAGATGTGATAGGCCAAATAGCTTAATCCTGCTCCTTTGTCTTAAGATCATTCAGATTTCCTTTATAGAATCCCAATGCACTTTACAGCCAATGAACCACTTTCAAAGTGTGTCAGTGTTGTAATGCAGTGGCCCCCAACCACTGGACCGCTGACCGGTACCGGGCCACAAAGCACGTGCCACGAGGCCGCAAGGAAACGATATGATTTGGCGATAGGAGTCAACTGTGCCTTTCCTCATTCCCTGTCACGCCCACTGTTGAGCTTGAACGCATGCGAGGTCATTTCCCACGCGTCATCCATGTCAGCGCGGGAAGGAGATCAACTCCTCGAGCTTGCAAATGACGACGGGCTGAAAAGTATGTTTGACATAACATCTCTGCCGGCATTCTGGATCAAAGTCAAGGCTGAATATCCTGAGATAGCCACGAAAGCACTGAAAACGTTACTTCCATTTCCAACATATCTCTGCGAAGCGGGATTTTCTGCAATGAATGCAACGAAAACTAAACTGTGGAATAGACTGGACATAAGGAACCTCTGGTCGAGTATCACTGTCTCCCATCACCTCTCGATAGGACCATCTTGTTGCAGGAAAACAAGCCCAGGGCTCCCACTGATTCAGTGATATTGATGCGTTGCAATAATTTTATATGTTCATACGGGGAAAGTATGTGCTGTGTGTTTAATATCCAAACGTTACTTAAAATGTTATGATGCTATTATAAGTGACTTATATAACCATGTAACAATTACAGCACGGAAACAGGCCATCTCTGCCCTTCTAGTCCGTGCCAAATGCTACTCTCACCTAGTCCCACCGACCTGCACTCAGCCCATCACGCTCCATTCCTTTCCTGTCCATATACCCATCCAATTTTTCTTTAAATGATAATATCAAACCTGCCTGTACCACTATTACCGGAAGTTCGTTCAACACTTACTTCAAGCTCCCTGTCCTCCCCTGATAATTGACTTATCACTATATTCATGCAAGGAAAATATGTGCTGTGTTTAATATTAAACTCGTTAGATAAACCCTTTTAGAAATGAAATTGAGTGTATTAGCCACTTATCACCTGTATTCCAGTCGTGATTAACACCCCCCACCCCCGAACAGAATCGCCAAAAACGATTTGCAGAAAAAAAATTGGCAGGTACACGCATGCGCACTGGTGCCCGCGCAAGGCTTCATGGTCATTGTAGTCTTTCTCTGCGTAAACACAACATATTTGACTGCTAATCTTGTCAGTTGGCAACCCTACCCCAACGGGTCGGCCAGTCCACAAGAATATTGTCAATATTAAACTGGTTGGCAGTGCAAAAAAGGTTGGGGACCCCTGTTGTAATGGAAATGTAGCAATAAATTCGAGTGCTGCAAGCTCCTACAAACAGGAGAGTGATACAACCAGGTAATCTGTGTTTATGTTGTTAATAGAAGAAGACTAGGGATAATACCCCAGCTCATCTTTACTACATAACAATGTGATCTTTTTTGTCCCCCTGAAAGTGTTATTTCATATCATCTAATTCCAACAATGCAACTCTGTCTCCAGGACTGTACTGGATCATCAGGCTAGATTTGTGTGCGCAAGACTCTGGAGTGAGGTTTAAACTCAGAACCTGAAGATATAAAGATTAGCTTTATTTGTCACATGTATATCACAACGTCAAAATGTACGGTGAAATATGTTTGTGTCAATGTCCGAGGATGTGCTGGGAGCAGCCCACAAGTGTCGCCATACTTCTGGCGCCAACATAGCATGCCCTTTTAGGCCAGTTTAGCGAGCAGAGCAGCGGACATCCCTGCTGAAATCTGGAGGAAAACACACAGAGGATGCAGAGGGGGATCACAAAGGCGAGGAAAGAGGACCAGGTCGAGACAACAGAGACTTATGGAGAAGAGCAGTTCGGTGGGTAATAAAACAGACGAGTTCACGGCGCTAGCCAGGCGTCAGAGAACATTTCGGGAGTGCAGTGTTATGTGTTTCACTGGAACGGGGCTGCACGAGGACATACCCGATCAAAACTTTTCCATGGACGGCTTCCAGACCGTTCGGGCTGACCGGAAGTGCACTGAGAGCGGTAAGCGTAAAGGAGTTGGGGGCTTACTGTTCTGGTTAACAACGGATGGTGCAATCCGGGTCATATTACGATCGAGGAACGTGTTTGTAGACCGGATATTGAACGTTTTGCTGTTGGACTTCGGCCATATTCCACCGAGATACAACACTGGGCGGCACGGGAGGTCGTTCCTGCCTGTGGCCATCGAACTTGCAGCTCCTCCCAGGCACCCTGAGCCAATAGACTGGTCCTGGACTTATTTTCCATCTGGCATAGTTTGCATTTTGTTGTTTGATTGTTTGTGGTGTTTGTATTGCTATATTTATGCTCTATTCTTGGTTGGTGCGGCTGTAACGAAACCCAATTTCCCTCGGGATCAATAAAGTATATCTATCTATCTATCTTTACCAATCCTTACTTGTACATCTTTGGACTGTGGGAGGAAACTGGAGCACCCCGAGGAAACCCATGAGGTCACAGAGAAAATGTCCAAACTCCGTACAGACAATGGAGGAACTGAACCCTGACCTTCCAGCTGCTGCTTTAATAGCAATATACTAACCGCTATACTACCATGCTACTCTTTGCCCCAACACCAAGTGCACCAGCTATTTGGCAACTGCTGACATAAGAGTAGATGATGTTATTTTCAGCACAGTAACTCGGTGGGACAGTGGGGGCTTGAGGGAGATGATAGCCTCCAGAGTGGTAAGCTGCATGCAATGGAGACTAAGTCACAGAGTGAACTTCCTTTGTTGTTTCTGAGAATATCCTCTCCCCTAACGCACTCGCTTTCGTTTCTTGTAGAAGTGAACTTCGCAAGCCTGGGGAAGGATTACGAGGGTAAAAACAAAGTTGCAGTGCTCACTCTCTTTTCTGGTGATGTTCTATTTCTCTGGAAGTTCCACCAGAAGGTAGCACCATCGAAGTTCTTGCAGCTGGAGAAAGTACAGGGCAGGATGACATTACTGCCATTCACGACCTTAATCGTTGGCAACTTTCCAATGCTAACTTCAAGCCCTAAATTAACATGAAATAGAAAGAGACCTGCCAGGAGAGAAAGACAAGTTAAAATACAACATTGCATTTTTGCTCTGATTTCTTTCTTCTACTCCCACTAATTCCATTCCCACTAACTCCTTGAAGGGATGGCTACTTTTCCATTTCACAAGTGCTGTTGCCAAGAGGCCTCTCATGCCTCAGTAATGATGGCTCATTCAGTGTTAGGGGTGTATTCAGTCGGTCTCTTCAGCTTAATTCAGTGCTCTTCATGAAGTTATAGGCACACGCATAAACTGCATCAGTATGAAGAGGCTAAAAACAAACCAGGAATGAATATAATGTCTCTTGACAGCAGTCAGGGTAGGAAATCTGGGCTGATTTTGTTTGCAATGCTTCAATTTGTCTTAAATCCATTACAACCCATCAGAACAATGATTCTGAACTTTCATCCATTCCTCTGCTGACTCAGTCACTGAACCATTTTAATGATTTCTGGAATGGATTCTCAATTCCCTTAAACTTCAGCTCATTCAAAACTCTGTTGCTGACAACCTAACACCTACTGATAGACCATCTAAGCCCAGATGATCCATCACCCCTTTGACTGCTGACTCACGTAGAACATACTGTAGAAGAGTACTGAGCAACTGCAGTATGGCCTGGTGTGGGAACACTGATGCCTTTGAATGGAAAATCCTACAAAAGTTAATGGATTCGGTCCAGTACGTCATGCGTAAAGCCCACCCAACCATTGAGCACATCAACATGAAACACTGCTGTAGAAAAGCAGCATCCATTATCAAAGACCCTCACCACCCAGGCCATGGTCTTTGCTCGCTGCTGCTATCAGGTAGAAAGTACAAGAGCCTCAGGACTCGCACCACCAGGTTCAAGAACAGTTACTACCGTTCAACCATCAGGCTCTTGCACAAAAGGGGATAACTACACTCATTCTACTTCTGGTGTTCCCACAACCAATGGTCTCACTTTAAAGACTCTTTATCTTGCAATTTCATGCTCATTATTTATTGCATTTGCACAGTTTGTTGTTCATTAATCCTGTTCACAGTTACTATAGATTTGCTGAGTATGCCTGCAGAAAAAAGAATCTCAGGGTTGTATGTGGTGACGTGTACATACTCTGATAATAAATTTTACTTTGAACTTTTGAACTTTGAGAAGGTAGAATATAGAACAGTACAGAAGGGGAGTGAGGAGGAGTGCAGTTGTGGCAGGGGATGTCATAATTAGAGGAACTGAAAGCAGATTCTGTGATGTGAAAGAGACACCCAGATAGTATGTTGCCACATAGGTGCCAGGGTCAGGGATGTCTCAGATTGGGTCCAGAGCATTCTAAAGGGAGAGGTTGAATAGCCGGAAGTCGTGGTACGTATTGGTACCAACGAAATAGGTAGGAAAAGGGAGGAGGTCCTGAAGAGAGAATATAGGGAGTTAGGCATAAAGCTGACAAGCAGGACCTCCAGGGTAGAATCTCTGGATTGCTGTCTGTGCCACGCGCCAGTGAGGGTAAGAATAGGATGATTTGACAGATGAATGCATGGCTGAAGAATTGGTGCAGGGAGCAGCATTTCAGATTTCTGGATCATTGGGATCTCTTCTGGGGAAGGTACGACCTGTACAAAAAGGACAGGTTACACCTGAACCCAAGAGGGAACAATATCCTTGCAGGCAGGTTTGCTAGAGTTGCTAGGGAGGGTTTAAACTACTTCGCAAGGGGATGGGAACCAGGGTGATAGGCCTGAAGATGGAGTAGTTGATATAAAACTAGGTGCAGTGTGTAGTGAGACTGTGAGGAAGGACAGGCAGATGATAGGGCAAAATTGCATTCAGTAGGATGAGTTGAAGTATAACAGGGGGTCAGATTTGAAGCAGGTGATGAATACAGGACTGAAGGTGTTATATTTGAATCCACACAGTATACAGGATAAGGTAGATGATCTTGTAGCACAGAGAAAGATTGGCAGGTATGATGTTGTGGGCATCACTGTGTCATGGCTAAATGATCATAGTTGAGAGCTGAACATCCAAGGTGACATCAGATCGGAAGATGGAGAATTCTTGTGGGTAGAGTGAGAAAAAGACATGTAAAAAGGGCAATGTTATGATAGCCATGGGGGATTTCAATATGCAGGTAGATTGGGAAAATCAGATTGGTGCTGGATCCCAAAAGAAGGAATTTGTAAAGTATCTATAAAATGGCATTCTAGAGCAGCTTATGGTTGAGCCCACTGGGGGAGCAGTAATTCTCAATTGGGTGTTGTGTAACATCCCAGATTTGATTAGGGAGCTTAAGGTAAAGAAACCATTCAGAGACAGTGATCATAATATGATAAAATTCACCCTGCATTTTTGAGAAGGAGAAGCTTAAATTGGATGTATCAGTATTCCAGTGGAGTAAAGGGAATTACAGAGGGATGAGAGAAGAGCTGGCCAAAGGTGCGGAAAGATACATCCCAAAAATGAAGAAGTATTCTAAAGGAAGGATGGGGCAGCTGTGGCTGACAAGGGAAGCCAACAACAGCATAAAAGCAAAAGAGAGGGCGTATAATATAGCAAAAATTATTGGGAAGGTCTGAGGATTGGAAACAGAAGGCCATAAGGAGAGAAGATGAAATATGAAGGTAAGCAAGACAATAATATAAAAGAGGATACCAAAAGTTTATTTCAAATATATAATGAGTAAAAGAGAGTGGATATGGATCACTGGAAAATGATGCTAGAGAGGTAGTAATGGTGGACAAGGAAATGGCAGGCAAACTGAATAAGTATTTTGCATCAGTCTTCACTGTGGAAATCACTAGAGTATGCTGTAAATTCAAGAGTGCCAGGGGACAGAAGTGAGCGTCATTGCTATTATTGAGGAGAAGATGCTTTGGAAGCTGAAAGGTCTGAAGGTAGATAAGTCACCTGGTCCAGATGGACTACACCCCAGAAAGGGGTAGCTGAAGAGATTGTGGAGGCATTAGTAATGACCTTACAAAAATCACTAGATCCCGGAATGCCTCTTGAGGACTGGAAAATTGCAAATGTCTCTCCACTCTTTAAGAAGGGAGAGAGGCAGAAGAAAGGAAATTATAGACCAGCCTGATTTCAGTGGTTGGGAAGATGTTGGAGTCTATTATTAAGGATGAGGTTTTGTGGTACTTGGAGGCACATGATAAAATAGGCCAAAGTCAACATGGTTTTCTAAAGGGGAAAAATATTGCCTGACTAATCTGTTGGAATTCTTTGAGGAAATATCAAGCAGGATAGACAAAGGTGAGCTAGTGGATATTGAGTACTGGTATTTTCAGAAGACCTTTGATAAGGTGCTGCATATGAGGCTGCTTAACAAGTTATGAGCCCATGGTATTACAGGAACGATTCTAGCATGGATAAAGCAGTGGCTGATTAGCAGGCAATAAAGAGTGGGAATAAAGGGAGCCTTTTCAGGGGGCTGTGTTGAGACCGATTCTTTTTACATTATATGTCAATGATTTGGATGATGGAATTAATGGCTTCATGGCCAAGTTTGCAAACAATATGAAGATAGGTAGAAGTAGTGTTGAGGAAGCAGGGAGTCTGCAGAAGGATTTAGACAGATTAGGAGAATGGGCAAAAAAGTGGCACATGGAATACGGTAATAGTCATGTACTTTGGTAGAAGAAATAACAGCGTAAACTAGGGAGAAAATTCAAAAATCAAAGGTGCAACAGGATTTGGGGGTCCTTGTGCAAGATTCTCTAAAGGTTAACTTGCAGGTTGTGTGGTGATAAGGAAAGCAAATGCAATCTTAGCATTCATTTCAAGAGGACTAGAATACAAAAGCAAGGATGTAATGCTGAGGCTTTATAAGACATTGGTCAGGCTGCAGTTGGAGTATTCTGAGCAGTTTTGGGCCCCTTATCTAAAAGATGTGCAGGCATTGGAGAGGGCCCAGATGAAGTACATGTGAATGATCCCAGGAATAAAAGAGTTAACATATGAAGAGCATTTGATAGCTCTGAGCCTGTACTTGCTGGAGTTTAGAAGACTAAGTAGGGGGATCTCATTGATCTGCCTTAAATACTGTCGCCCAGTAGCACTCACATCTACAGTAATGAAATGCTTTGAGAGGTTGGTCATAACTAGACTGAACTCCTGCCTCAGCAAGGTCCTGGGCCCATTGCAATTTGCCTATCACCACAATAGGTCAACAGCAGATGCAATCTCAATGGCTCTCCACATGGCTTTAGACCACCTGGACAACACAAACACCTGTGTCAGGATGCTGTTAATCACTGACTACAGCTCAGCATTTAATACCATCATTCCCACAATCCTGTCTGAGAAGGTGCAGGATCTGGGCCTCTGTACCTCCCTCTGCAATCGGATCCGCAACTTCCTAACCGGAAGACCACAATCTGTGCGGATTGGTGATAACATCTCCTCCTTGCTGACGATCAACACTGGAGCACCTCAGGGGTGTGTGCTTAGACCACTGTTCTACTCTCTCTATATACCCATAACTGTGTGGCTAGACATCGCTCAAATACCATCTACAAATTTGCTGACGATACAACCATTGTTGATAGAATCTCAGGTGGTGACAAGAGGGTGTACAGGAGTGAGATATGCCAACTAGTGGAGTGGTGTCACAGCAACAACCTGGCACTCAACGTCAGTAAGACAAAAGAGCTGATTGTGGACTTCAGGAAGGGTAAGATGAAGGAACACATACCAATCCTCACAGAGGGGTCAGAGCTGGAGAGAGTGAGCAGTTTCAAGTTCCTGGGTGTCAAGATCTCTGAGGATCTAACCTGGTTCCAACATACTGATGCAGTTCTAAAGAAGGCAAGACAACGGCTGTACTTCTTTAGCAGTTTGAAGAAATTTGGTATATCAACAAATACACTCAAAAACTTCTATAGTTGTACTATGGAGAGCATTCTGACAGGCTGCATCACTGTCTGGTATGGAGGGGCTACTGCACAGGACTGAAAGAAGCTGCAGAGGGTTGTAAATCTAGTCAGCTCCATCTTGGGCACTAGCCTACAAAGTACCCAGGACATCTTTAGGGAGCGGTGTCTCAGAAAGGTAGCGTCCATTATTAAGGACCTCCATCACCCAGGGCATGCCCTTTTCTCACTGTTACCATCAGGTAGGAGGTACAGAAGCCTGAAGACACACACTCAGTGATTCAGGAACAGCTTCTTTCCCTCTGCCATCTGATTCCTAAATGGACATTGAACCTTTGGACACTACCTCACTTTTTTAATATATAGTATTTATGTTTTTTGCACTATTTTTAATCTATTCAATATATGTATACTGTATTTATTTATTTATTTATTTATTTATTATTATGTTTTATTTTATTTATTTTTTTTCTCTCTGCTAGATTATGTATTGCATTGAACTGCTGCTACTAAGTTAACAAATTTCACGACACATGCCGGTGATAATAAACCTGATTCTGATTCTGAAACCTATCGAATATTGTAAGGCCTAGGTCGAGTGTATGTGAAGAGGATGTTTCCTATAGAGGGGAAATCTAGGACCAAAGGGCACAGCCTCAGAATAGAGGGCCATCCATTTAGAACAAAGCTGAGGGAAAATTTCTTTTGCCAGAAGGTGGTGAATCTGTGGAATTCATTGCCATAGATGGTTGTGCAGGCCAAATCAATGGGTATATTTAAGAGGGTGGTTGAAAGGTTCTTGCTTAATTAGAGTATCCAAGGTTATGTGGAGAAAGCAGGAGAATAGATTTGAGAGGGATAATACATCAGCCATGATGGAAAGATGGACCGAATGGCCTAATTCTGCTCCTGTGTCTTACTGCCTTCTAATACAGCATAGTACAAGCATTTCAGACACGATGTTATGCTGCCTAGCTCTTCCCTCCTACAATCATTTCCTCCCTTTTTCTATCATCCATGTACATATCTAAGAGTTTCTTAAATGCCCTAATGTATCTGCCTCTACCGCCACCCCTGGCAGTGCTTTCCACACACTTACCACTCTCTGTAAAAAATCTACCTCCGACATCCCCCCTATACTTTCCTTAAATCACCTTAAAATTATGCCCTCTTCGTATTAGCCATTTCCACCCCAGGAAAGAGTCTCTGGCTGTCCATTCCAGCAATGAGTTGGTTTTAAATTATTCAGCCCTGATATCAATGTCTCACATCTTCCACCCTCATCTGTCAGATTTCAATCCTCATCCGTTTCTGACTTCTCACGCATCCCTGATTACTATTAGTACACCTTTGAGAGCGATACCTTTGGATGCCTTGACCCTCAAGTCTCAAATTTACCTTCCCAAACCTCTGCACATCCACAGTGCTCCTTAGAATCTGTCTTACTAACCAAATTTTTCAGTTATCTGTCCCCACATCGTGTTAAGTTGCCCAATTTGTTTGGTAATATTCCTGTGAAATATTTCAAAATTCTTCAGTACACAAGTGTAAAGGAGAACACAGATCTGACACAGCATTAAATAAACACAATAAGCATGAAAAGCACGATAAGTATAAATATAAAAGCAATCCTATGAAACACAATGTACAAATAACAGTTGAGTGTGGCCGTATATACATAAGAATAGCATATATATATATATATACACACACACTGAATGTATATGCATAAAATGATTCTGGGTGCAGGAGTGTCTGTACATAAGGCAACTCTGACAGGAAATGATAAAGTGACATTTGGGATCTTTTTACAATGTTTTTAAATGAAGTGCTATTGTTGAATGAAGAGTCCTGTCTAGTATGTTCTTTTCGCCTGCTGTCAAATTTACTATGTCCAACAAACACTCATCCACAAATACCTTTAATCAAAGAAGCTGAGGAAACATTATTTCCTTGCAATATCTATTCATCCTAGGCTGTCCTTTCTTCCTAATCTGGTATTCAGACACTTATTCCTCAATGAATAAACATGTTCTAACAGATTAAACTGTGATGCGATCATACGTGTGACTCTCTGACGGTGGTGTCTGAAAAGAGGATGCTGTCCAAGTTGCATGCCATCTTGGACAATGTCTCCCATCCACTACATAATGTACTGGGTGGGCACAGGAGTACATTCAGCCAGAGACTCATTCCACCGAGATGCAACACAGAGCGTCATAGGAAGTCATTCCTGCCTGTAACCATCAAACTTTACAACTCCTCCCTTGGAGGGTCAGACAACCTGAGCCAATAGGCTGGTCCTGGACTTATTTCCTGGCATAATTTACATATTACTATTTAATTATTTATGGTTTTATTACTATTTAATTATTTATGGTGCAACTGTAATGAAAACCAATTTCCCCCGGGATCAATAAAGTATGACTATGAATATGACTATATGACATCTTCAAGGAGCGATGGTTTGAAAAGGCAGCATTCACTACTAAGGACCCTATCACCCAGGACATGCTCTCTTCTCATTGTTACCAACAAGGAGTTGTTACAGGAGCCTGAAGACACACACTCAATGATTCAGGAATAGATTCTTCCCCTCTGCATCAGATTTCTGAATGGGCACCGAACCCATTAATGCTACCTCACTACATTACTTTTGCACGACATATTTAATTTAACTTTTTTAATATATATATACACTTACTGTATTTACAATTTTTACTATGTATTACATTGTACTACTGCTGCATAACAACAAATTTCACGACATATACTGGTGATATTAAACCCGATTCTGATTTTGATTCTACGTTTGTATTTTGGAAGTTTTCATCTGAGAGATTTTCAAACAATGTTCGAGTTTTGGATACTTGTTAACAGCACAGGTCTACTTTTGGTTCAGATTCCAGTATCTACAGTTCATTTATTTTCCAGGTCTGAAGATAATCAGGTCTGGGGCATAAAACATGAAGAACGAGTCTAATTCCTATTTCCGCCAAACAATATTCCTCACGTTCCTTGCCCACGGGGCATAAATGCTACAAGATATACGAGTCAGGAAATTAGTGAAAAAAAGAGTGAAAATCGGAAGCCATTTTTACTTAAACCAAGGAGGAGCTGCTATTTTCAGACTTTTTTGGGGTTTAAGGATAAAGGGTTCTGGAACAAATTTTAGGAATACATGGAAGGAGGGAGGGGGGCTTTGGGGTTCTAATGTTTTCTGTCATTCATTCTTTGGGTTTTTCCCCCTCTCTGTTTTGATGTCTGCGAAGAGTAAGAATTTCAGGTTGTATCTTGTATACATTTGCTGATATTAAGTTGAACCATTCAGCCATTGAATCAATGATCCAATTGAACAACAGGATGGGTTCAAGCCACTGTTATGTCCACAACAGTTGCAGTACACCTTCCAATGAATCAAAAGCACTACTCTTCAGTTGCTGATCAATGGCATATTGGCTGACCTCATTTTCCAGCTTTATAGATTTGTCGTACCTTTCTACATCTTTATAGGCTCGTGCCAACTCTGATAAATGAGTTCACTGCAGCAACACTGGTGGGAACTGCTGACAAAGACATCTCCACATTTCTCACGTTAATTTATCACTGTCTTACCTCATGCAGCTGTTTCACAAGGGAATCAGGGTCATTTATTAAACCGTTTCACATAATGGTATATAGAGAAAAAAATTATAGAAACTTTCAAGATTTCAGGATACTGCATCAATGAAGAACTTTTAAAATGTAGACTTGATAGTTTTTAGTTACTTTCCATCTTGTTCAGGATATACACTTAAAAAAATTAAATTTGAATGTTGTCATGCACATAGTTGGCCAACTTGCACTATAGAAAACACAACAGCCAATCTCTGTGCAGCAACCTCCCACAAAGGACAATGCAAACATAAGCTGGCAGTATTAGTATCAATACTGATTTAAGGATAAGCATTGGCCAGGATGTGGCTTGCCGTAGAGCGTTGGGCTTCTAAGTTTCTTGAGCACCTGTATTTACTAATTGTTAGAGTCATTAGGCCCTGGTGCTTTCTGTTTAATCTTGTCAAGTTAATTGTGACTGGCACGAGTCTCCTGCACTCTATAATTATTTAAAGGTGACTCTTGTTTAGCATTGAGTGGAGTCCCTGTATGTTTGAAGAGAATGATTTGTCTTGCAGTGTTGCTCAATGTTCTGTTGGTGTCCCTTTGTCAAACGTCTTCTTACCTTCTCTGCCACTTCTCCTCACCTGGGTCCGGCCCTGAGAGCGGTCACCGTGACAACAGGTTAAAAAGTCAACAGTGGAACACTACTGGCATTCCACGCATGATGAGACCTGGGTGGTGGGAGGGAGCTCAGCAGTCATTCTAGAAGCTGCTTCTCATCCTAGCAGTCCTTGTCCTAATGCTATGGTGCCTCCTGCGGATGATAGGAGGTCAGAAAGATTGTTGGACAAGTGGGAGGAATCAATGACAATGCTAAGGGCCCTGTGTACCCAGTGCTCCTGATTTATCTCTGGGATGATAAAGATGGACTATTGACCTTACAATCTATCTCGTCATGGCCTTGTCTGCCTGGGTTGCACTCTCTCTGTAACTGGGACTGTGACACTACATTCTGCATCATGTTATTGCTTTGCCCTTTGTATTACTTCACTGCACTTAGTTTTGAAATGATCTGCAAAATAAAGTTTTTCACTACATCTCGGTACATGTGGCGATAACAAACCAATTCCAACATGATGGATCAAACTCAGTAAATGCCCATTGAACTTGATGGGCACTTACTGAACTCGAGCAGTCACTTTGTTGTTCCTCTTCACGCCTTGTGGCGCATCGGGAAGCAACCTTGTCAGTTCTTTTGCATTTTTATCTGTTTTTTTAATGAGGCCGAGTTGCAAGCTCAACACTCAACCCAGCATGGATGGAAAGCGTCCAAGGAGCCGGCTGGATTCGAACCCGGGACCACTTGATTCCGAGTCCGGTGCTGATGCCACTACACCACCAGCTGGCTATTGATCAGTAATTGCATCACTCAAAATCAGAATCAGGTTTAATATCACTGACATATGTCATGAAATATATAAAGAGTGAGCAATTTCAAGTTCCTGGGTGTCAGCATCTCTGAGGATCTATCCTGGGCCCAACACATCGACGCAGTTACAAAGAAGGCATGACTGCAACTATATTTCATTGGGAGTTTGAGGAGACTTGGTTTGTTACCAAAGACTCTCGCAAATTTCTACATGGAGATCATTCTAACTGGCTGCATCACCGTCTGGTATGGGGGTGGGGGGAGCTACTGCACAGGATCGAAATAGCCGCAGAGTTATAAACTCAGTCAGCTCCATCATAGGCACTAGCCTCCGTAGTATGTAGGACTTCTTCAAGGAGCAATGGCTCAGAAAGGCAGCATCCATCATTAAGGACCCCCATCACCCAGGGCATGCCCTTTTCTCACTGTTACCATCAGGTAGGAGGTACAGAAGCCTGAAAGCACACACTCCGTGATTCAGGAACTGCTTCTTCCCCTCTACCATCCGATTCCTGAATGGACATTGAACCCATGAACACTACCTCACTAAATTTTTTATTTTTATTTTTGCACTACTTATTTATTTTGACTATTTAAATATATATATACTTTTTTATTATTTATGTATTGCACTGTACTGCTGTCACAAAAACAACAAATTTCACAAAATATGCCAGTGGTTTTAAAACTGATTCTGAAATTTGTGGGTTTGTGACAGCAAAACAGTGCAGTACATAAAATATACTATAAATTTTAATAAGAAATAAATACAACCAAGTAGTGCAAGAAAAGGACAAAAGTAGTGAGGTAGTGTTCATGGGTTCATTGTCCATTCAGAAATCTGATGGCAGAGGTCATTCCTTCATGAGCATTCCTCAATAATGCCAGTAGCTTGCAAACACATATTCATCTTTTCAAATACCAAACAATGGCCAATTCTTTCTACCTCCTCACACCGGGAATTGTGAAGCCTGTGATAGTTCCTCAACTCAATGAGAAGCACTCTTCCCTCCAGGTCAACTCTCATATCACATTTTCTTTCAACATTTGGCCAACTGAGTCCTTGCAAGATGCCAGAGTGATCCCAGAATCTGAGACTAAAGGTCCCACTCCAGAAACTAGGGTAGGACTTCTAATGAGATGTTAACTGAAGCTCTGTCTATCCTCTTATATGGATGTAAAGCCTGTTCATCAAAAAAAGAGCAACAAAGTTTTTCTTTGCAAACATCCCGAAGTACTCTATAGCCAATGAAGTATTTTTGAAAAGTAGCTAGATTTGCATAACAACGTGTTAATTTGAGCAAGGCATCAAACCACAAACTGCAACATGAAAATGACTAAATCATCAAGGGTCAACTTTATTGGCCATATATTAGGAATTTGCTGTGGTTTGTGGCACGACATGCAACAATAAATAACATTCAATAGTTATAAATAATAATTAATTATATAAAATAAATTGGAGGTTAAAGTAGAGATAAGGAATAAAATGTGCCTCAATTCATAAATATCAGCATGTATTTACAGTGTAAACAGGAAAACATTGACTCGATAGATTCTTGATTAGTAAGGGCATCAAAGGTTAAGGGGAGAAGGGTGTTGAGAGGGAGAATAAATCAGTCAGGATCGAATGGCGGAACAGACTTGAATGGCCAAATTCTACCCCTACTTTTTAATGGTCTTATGGTCTAAATTGTTTTTGCTCGTGTAACTAATGCCATGGAACCATACGTCCACTTGAGAGGGCAGACAATTTAACATTTCACTCAAATGGTGCGGTACACCTATGAGTACAGTAAGGAGATGGTGCTGAAATCATCAGAACAAGAATCAAATTTATACCCTTCTGATTCTGAAGCAAGACTGCCACCCACTGAGCCACAGCTGGAATGACTAAGGAAGACATGAGACGCTGTAATAACAATCTCTCAGTTGTACCAAGTTTGCTGCATTCACAGGCCTCGATGACGCCGTTGCAGCATAGTAAAACAACTCTCTCTGTCTTTGACAGTCAGAGGCATTCAACAACAGTTAAATAAATCCATATTATTAAACATATTACAGGACATAGATCAGTACAGCACTGAAAAAATCCAGACCCATGCTTACTTTTTCAATCCAGGTCAGTGACCCTATTCAAATGAACACGGTTGTGTTATATACACCAGGAATGGCTGGTTTAACACTAAGGGCATTCAGCCCCTCATCTTAGCATCTGTGAGCTTGTGGGTGGCCAGCCAAATGTGCTGGTGTCTGACCTGCAGCTTTTTTCTCTTGTGGCAATGCAGGAGAGAGGAAGTCGGGAGCAATCTGTTGTGACCCACTATGAAGAGAGTGTACAGTTCAGATGAATTAACTGTCTGTGATAACAGCGTGCAGGTTCTGATTATTTAGCTGGGTAAAGATCAGCCAAATTCCAAATTATTCAGCAAGATAAGGAATAGACCCACTGTGCAGACACTAAAGATCTACAGGTCATGTCAAAGGTAAGAATCATTCCCATGCAATAGTAATTTGTTCCACATTTCAGTACAATAAGGATCACACATTCTGCTAACAACACACACCTCCAGATATTTTAGGTGTGTAAGGATTATTTGCTGTGTAAGTGGAATGCAGTTTTGTTTTAATTCCGCAATTTTGGGTGTGTGTACCTCTGGATATACTGTAGGTGTTGGATATCCAGGGCAACACACACAAAATGCTGGAGAAACTCAGCAGCATCTATGGAGAGGAATAACAGTTGACGTCTCAGGCTGAGACACTTCAACAGGACTGGAAAAGAAAGGGGAAGAAGCCAGAAGTAGAAGGTGGGGGTGAGGGAAGGAGTACCAGCTGGCAGGTGATAGGTGAGACCAGGTGAGGAGGAGGGTAGGTAGGTGGGGAGGGATGATGTAGTTTTATGTTATTTACTGAGGTGTTAACCCAACGCTTCTTATCTTTCAGCAAAAACCATTGTTGGCAGAATCTCAGATGGAGGTGAGAGGGCATACAGAAGCACTCAACATCAGTAAGACTAAAGAGCTGAGTGTGGACTTCAGGAAGGGTAAGATGAGGGAGCAAAAACCAATCCTCATAGAGGGATCAGAAGCAGAGAGAGTGAGCAATTTCTAGTTCTTGAGTGTCAAGATTTCTGATGACTAACCTGGCGTCAACATATCGATGCATCTAGAAAGCAGGCAAGACAGTGGCTATACTTCATTGGGAGTTCGAAGAGATTTGGTTTGTCACAAGAACACTCAAAAACTTCTACAGATGTACCGTGGAGAGCATTCTGACAGGCTGCATCACTGTCTGGCGTGGGGTGGTGGTGGGGGGGGCTACTGCACAGGATTGAAAGAAGCTACAGAGAGTTGTAAAATTAGTCAGCTCCTTCTTGAGTACTAGCTTCCGTAGAATCCAAGACATCTTCAAGGAGAGGTGCATCAGGAAGGCAGCGCCTACTACTAAGGACCCTCACCATCCAGGACTTGCCCTCTTCTCATTGTTATCGTCAGGGAAGAAGTACGGAAGCCTGAAGGCACACACTCAATGATTCAGGAACAGCTTCTTCCCCTCTACCATCTGATTCCTAAATGGACATTGAACCCATGAACACTACCTCACTTTTTTATTATTTCTGCTTTGCACTATTTTTAATAATTTTTTCTATTGTGATAAGACTGCTGAACGGATCCTGACCTGGATCTGGGCTGTACCCTCCAAATACCCGGACCTGCCTCTCGGTTTCTTTGCACTACCTTACTTTCCATTTTTCTATTTTCTATTTATGATTTATAATTTAAATTTTTAATATTTATTATCGATTTGTAATCCAGGGAGCAGGAAGCGCAGAATCAAATATCACTGTGATGATTGTATGTTCTAGTATCAATGGTTTGGTGACAATAAAGTATAAAGTATAATCTATTTAATATACATATATATACTTGCTGTAATTGATTGATTTATTTATTTCTATATTATTGCGTATTGCATTGTTCTGCTGCCGCTAAGTTAATGTCTTTCACAACATATGTCAGTGACATTAAACGTGATTCTTATTCGGATTCAGATTCCTCTAAGGATGACTCATTGTGTAAATGGAAGAGCTTTGTTTCTGTGATAAAGTAATGGTTACAGAACAGATTTTATAAAGTGGAGGGTTAGAGAAGCGAGAGAAACAGAGTGATAATGGACAGGACTATGTTGGTGCCCGTCCTTGCTTTTTTATGATGCAGATTCTGAGAATATGGGTCATCTACATCCAAATTATCATCAGAGACAGTCACTATGGAGCAAAGTGCTTACTCCATGTCAGCACGATTTCTCTCTTCATTGTTGCATTGTGATTAAACCATGGACTAGAGCAGCCAAGAGTTCCACATGAGACAAAAACAGAAATGCTGGTAGAACTCAGCCTGTCAAGCAGATGCTGAATATGGAAACGGAATCAGTCAGCACCTTTTCCTCAGAGCTGGTGGGGGGGAGAGGCGAGGGTTTGCAGTTTGAAAGCAGAGGCGAGGGCACGACCAGTGCGTTAAGACAAAAGCCCATGTGGAGATAGGTTAAGAGTGATCAGGTAATGAGGAATTTGAGTACTCATCATAAGCAAGAGAGTTTAAAGAAAGGGATGAGAAAGGGACGCAAGTATGATAATGGCAAAAGAGATGCTGATGCTGGAAATCTCGATCAAAACACACACAAAGTGCTGGAAAAACTCGGTGGATCAAGCAGAATCTACGGAAGAAAATGAACAGTTTCAGGCCGAAACCTAACCATCTTGGTAAGCTCGAGCTGAGAACCCACTGAGTTCCTCCAGCATTTTGTGTGTGCTTTAATGGCAGAGCAGTTCACCGGAAGTTGCCACTCATAGTCTTTTAAAATAATTCTCTATAATGTCACCCCTCAGCCTTTGCAGTCCCGTGAGAACAACCCTAGCCTATCCAATTTCTCCTTGTAACTGACGCTCTCTATTCCAGGCAACATCCTAGTGAATCCCTTCTCTACTCTTTTTAGCACTGCTTTCTCCAGTGAGGTGACCGGAAATGCACACAATATTCCAGATGTTGCCTAATCAATGACTTGTATAGCGACAACTTAATGTCCCAAGTACCTCTGCCTGCGAACACAAGCAAGCTAAGCTCCTTCTCCACCCCTAACCATCTGTGTCACCATTTTCAGGAAGCAATGAACTTGCACTCAAGTTCAAAGTAAATTTATTACC